>NC_091494.1:1927500-2248750 GCF_947461875.1 Haliaeetus albicilla | reverse complement strand
CTGACCTCCGCTTTAGACCCGGTGTCCCTCCCCGACGTTCCGGGATAGAACCTGTTCCCCCAACAGTACTATGGGGTTGTACCGGAAACCTTTGTGATGCCCCAGAGTTCACCTGCTGTCCCTACGGGCGCCCCCTGTTAGACCCGGCCTCCCTTCCTGAGCCCCCAGGGTAGGCCTGGTATCCCTACCAGGTGCACCTGCTTAAGCCTGGCGTCCCTTCCCGACGCTCCAGGGTAGTACCGGTACCCCCACCTGGTGCTCCTGGGTGGTACCCATAACCCTCTACGGTACTCCGGGGTGGTACCAGTACTCCCACCAGGTACTCCGGGTACTACCCGTAACCCTCATCGGTACTCCGGGGTGGTACCAGTACCCCCACCCGGTACTACAGGGTACAACTGCTGTCCCTACGGGCGCGCGGGGTTAGACTCGCCCTTACTACCTGACCCTCTGCATTAGGCCCGGTGTCCCTACCCGACGTTCCGGGATGGAAACGGTTCCCTCAACAGTACTATGTGGTTGTACCGGAAACCTTTGTGATGCGCCGGAGATCACCTCTTGTCCCTACGGGCGCGCCCTGTTAGACCCGGCCTCCCTTCCTGAGCCCCCAGGGTAGGCCTGGTATCCCTACCTGGTGCACCTGCTTAAGCCTGGCGTCCCTTCCCGACGCTCCGGGTAGTACCGCTATCCCCACTCGGTACTCCGCGGTAGTACCCGTAATCCTCATCGGTACTCCAGGGTGGTACCTGTACCCGCAACTGGTGCTCCGGGGTAGTACCGGTACCACCACTCGGCGCTCCGGGGTGGTACCAGTACCCACACCCACTACTACAGGGTACAACGGCTGTCTATACGGGCGGGCGGGGTTAGACTCGCCCTTACTACCTGACCCTGTGCATTAGGCCCGGTGTCCCTACCCGACGTTCCGGGATAGAACCTGTTCCCCCAACAGT
Source organism: Haliaeetus albicilla (assembly GCF_947461875.1). NCBI lineage: Eukaryota > Metazoa > Chordata > Aves > Accipitriformes > Accipitridae > Haliaeetus > Haliaeetus albicilla. Next base: position 2,247,797 of record NC_091494.1, on the reverse strand, counting down.
ACTATGGGATTGTACCGGAAAACTTTGTGATGCGCCGGAGTTCACCTGTTGTCCCTACGGGCGCGCCCTTTAGACCCGGCCTCCCTTCCTGAGCTCCCAGGGTAGGCCTGGTATCCCTACCTGGTGCTCCGGGAAGGCCTGGCGTCCCTTCCCGACGCACCAGGGTAGTACCGGTACCCCCACTCGGTACTCCGTGGTAGTAACCGCAATCCTCATCGGTACTCCGGGCTGGTACCTGTACCCGCAACCGGCGCTCCGGGGTAGTACCGGTACCACCACTCGGCGCTCCGGGGTGGTACCAGTACCCCCACCCACTACTACAGGGTACAACTGCTGTCCCTACGGGTGCGCGAAGTTAGACTCGCCCTTACAACCTGACCCTCCGCTTTAGGCCCGGTGTCCCTACCCGACGTTCCGGGATAGAACCTGTTCCCCCAACAGTACTATGGGGTTGGACCGGAAACCTTTGTGATGCGCCGGAGTTCACCTGTTGTCCCTACGGGCGCGCCCTGTTAGACCCGGCCTCCCTTCCTGAGCCCCCAGGGTAGGCCTGGTATCCCTACCTGGTGCACCTGCTTAAGCCTGGCGTCCCTTCCCGACGCTCCGGGTAGTACCGCTATCCCCACTCGGTACTCCGGGGTAGTACCCGTAACCCTCATCGGTACTCCGGGGTGCTACCAGTACCCGCAACCGGCGCTCCGGGGTGGTACCGATACCACCACTCGGCACTCCGGGGTGGTACCAGTACCCGCTCCCACTACTACAGGGTAGAACTGCTGTCCCTACGGGTGCGCGGCGTTAGACTCGCCCTTACAACCTGACCCTCCGCTTTAGGCCCGGTGTCCCTACCCGACATTCCAGGATGGAACTGGTTCCCCCAACAGTACTATGGGGTTGTAACGGAAGCCTTTGTGATGCGCCGGAGTTCACCTGTTGTCCCTACGGGAGCGCCATGTTAGACCCGGCCGCCCTTCCTGAGTTCCCAGGGTAGGCCTGGTATCCCTACCTGGTGCTCCGGGGAGGCCTGGCATACCTTCCTGCCGCTCCGGGGTAGTACTGGTACCCCCACCAGGTACTGCGGGGTAGTACCCGTAACCCTCATCGGTACTCCGGGGTGGTACCTGTACCCGCAACCGGCGCTCCGGGGTAGTACCGGTACCACCACCTGGTGCTCCTGGGTGGTACCCATAACCCTCTACGGTACTCCGGGGTGGTACCAGTACCCCCACCCGGTACTACAGGGTACAACTGCTGTCCCTACGGGCGCGCAATGTTAGACTCGCCCTTACTAACTAACCCTCTCCATGAGGACCGGTGTCCCTACCCGACGTTCCGGGATAGAACCTGTTCCCCCAACAGTACTATGGGGTTGTACCGGAAACATTTGTGATGCGCCGGAGTTCACCTGTTGTCCCTACGGGCGCGCCCTTTAGACCCGGCCTCCCTTCCTGAGCCCCCAGGGTAGGCCTGGTATCCCTACCTGGTGCTCCGGGAAGGCCTGGCGTCCCTTCCCGACGCACCGGGGTAGTACCGGTACCCCCACTCGGTACTCCGTGGTAGTAACCGCAATCCTCAGCGGTACTCCGGGCTGGTACCTGTACCCGCAACCGGCGCTCCGGGGTAGTACCGGTACCACCACTCGGCACTCCGGGGTGGTACCAGTACCGCCACCCAGTACTACAGGGTGCAACTGCTGTCCCTACGGGCGCGCGGGGTTAGACTCGCACTTACTACCTGACCCTCTGCATTAGGCCCAGTGTCCCTACCCGACGTTCCGGGATAGAACCTGTTCCCCCAACAGTACTATGGGGTTGGACCGGAAAACTTTGTGATGCGCCGGAGTTCACCTGTTGTCCCTACGGGCGCGCCCTGTTAGACCCGGCCGCCCTTCCTGAGCCCCCAGGGTACGCCTGGTATCCCTACCTGGTGCACCTGCTTAAGCCTGGCGTCCCTTCCCGACGCTCTGGGTAGTACCGCTATCCCCACTCGGTACTCCGTGGTAGTCCCCGCAATCCTCATCGGTACTCCGGGGTGGTACCAGTACTCCCACCAGGTACTCCGGGGTAGTACCCGTAACCCTCATCGGTACTCCGGGGTGGTACCTGTGCATGCAACCGGCGCTCCGGGGTAGTACCGGTACCACCACTCGGCACTCCGGGGTGGTACCAGTACCCCCACCCAGTACTACTACGGGGTACAACTGCTGTCCCTACGGGCGCGCGGGTTTAGACTCGCCCTTACTACCTGACCCTCTGCATTAGGCCCGGTGTCCCTACCCGACATTCCAGGATGGAACCGGTTCCCCCAACAGTACTATGGGGTTGTAACGGAAGCCTTTGTGATGCGCCGCAGTTCACCTGTTGTCCCTACGGGAGCGCCCTGTTAGACCCGGCCTCCCTTCCTGAGCCCCCAGGGTAGGCCTGGTATCCCTACCTGGTGCACCTGCTTAAGCCTGGCGTCCCTTCCCGACGCTCCGGCGTAGTACCGCTATCCCCACTCGGTACTCCGTGGTAGTACCCGTAATCCTCATCGGTACTCCGGGGTGCTACCAGTACTCCCACCAGGTACTCCGAGGTAGTACCCTTAACCCTCATCGGTACTCCGGGATGGTACCTGTGCACGCAACCGGCGCTCCGGGGTAGTACCGGTACCACCACTCGGCACTCCGGGGTGGTACCAGTACCCGCACCCACTACTACAGGGTGCAACTGCTGTCCCTACGGGTGCGCGGCGTTAGACTCGCCCTTACAACCTGACCCTCCGCTTTAGGCCCGGTGTCCCTACCCGACATTCCAGGATGGAACCGGTTCCCCCAACAGTACTATGGGGTTGTATCGGAAGCCTTTGTGATGCGCCGGAGTTCACCTGTTGTCCCTACGGGAGCGCCCTCTTAGACCCGGCCGCCCTTCCTGAGTCCCCAGGGTAGGCCTGGTATCCCTACCTGGTGCTCCGGGGAGGCCTGGCATACCTTCCTGACGCTCCGGGGTAGTACCGGTACCCCGACTCGGTACTCCGTGGTAGTCCCCGCAATCCTCATCGGTACTCCGGGTTAGTACCCGTGCCCCCACCAGGTACTGCGGGGTAGTACCCGTAACCCTCATCGGTACTCCGGGCTGGTACCTGTACCCGCAACCGGCGCTCCGGGGTAGTACCGGTACCACCACCTGGTGCTCCTGGGTGGTACCCATAACCCTCTACGGTACTCCGGGGTGGTACCAGTACTCCCACCAGGTACTCCGGGTACTACCCGTAACCCTCATCGGTACTCCGGGGTGGTACCAGTACCCCCACCCGGTACTACAGGGTACAAATGCTGTCCCTACGGGCGCGCGGGGTTACACTTGCCCTTACTACCTGACCCTCTGCGTTAGGACCGGTGTCCCTACCCGACGTTCCGGGATAGAAACGGTTCCCCCAACAGTACTATGGGGTTGTACCGGAAACCTTTGTGATGCGCCGGAGTTCACCTGTTGTCCCTACGGGAGCGCCCTCTTAGACCCGGCCGCCCTTCCTGAGCCCCCAGGGTAGGCCTGGTATCCCTACCTGGTGCTCCGGGGAGGCCTGGCATACCTTCCTGACGCTCCGGGGTAGTACCGGTACCCCCACTCGGTACTCCGTTGTAGTAACCGTAATCCTCATCGGTACTCCGTGGTGGTACCAGTACCCCCCCCCAGTACTACAGGGTACAACTGCTGTCCCTACGGGCGCGCGGGGTTACAACCGAGCTTTCTATCTCACCCTCCGCGTTAGGCCCGGTGTCCCTACCCGACGTTCCGGGATAGAACCTGTTCCCCCAACAGTACTATGGGCTTGTAACGGAAGCCTTTGTGATGCGCCGGAGTTCACCTATTGTCCCTACGGGCGCCCCCTGTTAGACCCGGCCTCCCTTCCTGAGCCCCCAGGGTAGGCCTGGTATCCCTACCTGGTGCACCTGCTTAAGCCTGGCGTCCCTTCCCGACGCTCCGGGGTAGTACCGCTATCCCCACTCGGTACTCCGTGGTAGTAACCGCAATCCTCAGCGGTACTCCGGGCTGGTACCTGTACCCACAACCGGCGCTCCGGGGTAGTACCGGTAACACCACTCGGCGCTCCAGGTTGGTACCAGTACCCCCACCCAGTACTACAGGGTGCAACTGCTGTCCCTACGGGCGCGCGGGGTTACACCCGACCTTACTACCTGACCCTCTGCATTAGGCCCAGTGTCCCTACCCGACGTTCCGGGATAGAACCGGTTCCCCCAACAGTACTATGGGGTTGTACCGGAAACATTTGTGATGCGCCGGAGTTCACCTGTTGTCCCTACGGGCGCGCCCTTTAGACCCGGCCTCCCTTCCTGAGCCCCCAGGGTAGGCCTGGTATCCCTACCTGGTGCTCCGGGAAGGCCTGGCGTCCCTTCCCGACGCACCGGGGTAGTACCGGTACCCCCACTCGGTACTCCGTGGTAGTAACCGCAATCCTCAGCGGTACTCCGGGCTGGTACCTGTACCCGCAACCGGCGCTCCGGGGTAGTACCGGTACCACCACTCGGCACTCCGGGGTGGTACCAGTACCGCCACCCAGTACTACAGGGTGCAACTGCTGTCCCTACGGGCGCGCGGGGTTAGACTCGAACTTACTACCTGACCCTCTGCATTAGGCCCAGTGTCCCTACCCGACGTTCCGGGATAGAACCTGTTCCCCCAACAGTACTATGGGGTTGGACCGGAAAACTTTGTGATGCGCCGGAGTTCACCTGTTGTCCCTACGGGCGCGCCCTGTTAGACCCGGCCGCCCTTCCTGAGCCCCCAGGGTACGCCTGGTATCCCTACCTGGTGCACCTGCTTAAGCCTGGCGTCCCTTCCCGACGCTCTGGGTAGTACCGCTATCCCCACTCGGTACTCCGTGGTAGTCCCCGCAATCCTCATCGGTACTCCGGGGTGGTACCAGTACTCCCACCAGGTACTCCGGGGTAGTACCCGTAACCCTCATCGGTACTCCGGGGTGGTACCTGTGCATGCAACCGGCGCTCCGGGGTAGTACCGGTACCACCACTCGGCACTCCGGGGTGGTACCAGTACCCCCACCCAGTACTACTACGGGGTACAACTGCTGTCCCTACGGGCGCGCGGGTTTAGACTCGCCCTTACTACCTGACCCTCTGCATTAGGCCCGGTGTCCCTACCCGACATTCCAGGATGGAACCGGTTCCCCCAACAGTACTATGGGGTTGTAACGGAAGCCTTTGTGATGCGCCGCAGTTCACCTGTTGTCCCTACGGGAGCGCCCTGTTAGACCCGGCCTCCCTTCCTGAGCCCCCAGGGTAGGCCTGGTATCCCTACCTGGTGCACCTGCTTAAGCCTGGCGTCCCTTCCCGACGCTCCGGCGTAGTACCGCTATCCCCACTCGGTACTCCGTGGTAGTACCCGTAATCCTCATCGGTACTCCGGGGTGCTACCAGTACTCCCACCAGGTACTCCGAGGTAGTACCCTTAACCCTCATCGGTACTCCGGGATGGTACCTGTGCACGCAACCGGCGCTCCGGGGTAGTACCGGTACCACCACTCGGCACTCCGGGGTGGTACCAGTACCCGCACCCACTACTACAGGGTGCAACTGCTGTCCCTACGGGTGCGCGGCGTTAGACTCGCCCTTACAACCTGACCCTCCGCTTTAGGCCCGGTGTCCCTACCCGACATTCCAGGATGGAACCGGTTCCCCCAACAGTACTATGGGGTTGTATCGGAAGCCTTTGTGATGCGCCGGAGTTCACCTGTTGTCCCTACGGGAGCGCCCTCTTAGACCCGGCCGCCCTTCCTGAGCCCCCAGGGTAGGCCTGGTATCCCTACCTGGTGCTCCGGGGAGGCCTGGCATACCTTCCTGACGCTCCGGGGTAGTACCGGTACCCCGACTCGGTACTCCGTGGTAGTCCCCGCAATCCTCATCGGTACTCCGGGTTAGTACCCGTGCCCCCACCAGGTACTGCGGGGTAGTACCCGTAACCCTCATCGGTACTCCGGGCTGGTACCTGTACCCGCAACCGGCGCTCCGGGGTAGTACCGGTACCACCACCTGGTGCTCCTGGGTGGTACCCATAACCCTCTACGGTACTCCGGGGTGGTACCAGTACTCCCACCAGGTACTCCGGGTACTACCCGTAACCCTCATCGGTACTCCGGGGTGGTACCAGTACCCCCACCCGGTACTACAGGGTACAAATGCTGTCCCTACGGGCGCGCGGGGTTACACTTGCCCTTACTACCTGACCCTCTGCGTTAGGACCGGTGTCCCTACCCGACGTTCCGGGATAGAAACGGTTCCCCCAACAGTACTATGGGGTTGTACTGGAAACCTTTGTGATGCGCCGGAGTTCACCTGTTGTCCCTACGGGAGCGCCCTCTTAGACCCGGCCGCCCTTCCTGAGCCCCCAGGGTAGGCCTGGTATCCCTACCTGGTGCTCCGGGGAGGCCTGGCATACCTTCCTGACGCTCCGGGGTAGTACCGGTACCCCCACTCGGTACTCCGTTGTAGTAACCGTAATCCTCATCGGTACTCCGTGGTGGTACCAGTACCCCCCCCCAGTACTACAGGGTACAACTGCTGTCCCTACGGGCGCGCGGGGTTACAACCGAGCTTTCTATCTCACCCTCCGCGTTAGGCCCGGTGTCCCTACCCGACGTTCCGGGATAGAACCTGTTCCCCCAACAGTACTATGGGCTTGTAACGGAAGCCTTTGTGATGCGCCGGAGTTCACCTATTGTCCCTACGGGCGCCCCCTGTTAGACCCGGCCTCCCTTCCTGAGCCCCCAGGGTAGGCCTGGTATCCCTACCTGGTGCACCTGCTTAAGCCTGGCGTCCCTTCCCGACGCTCCGGGGTAGTACCGCTATCCCCACTCGGTACTCCGTGGTAGTAACCGCAATCCTCAGCGGTACTCCGGGCTGGTACCTGTACCCACAACCGGCGCTCCGGGGTAGTACCGGTAACACCACTCGGCGCTCCAGGTTGGTACCAGTACCCCCACCCAGTACTACAGGGTGCAACTGCTGTCCCTACGGGCGCGCGGGGTTACACCCGCCCTTACTACCTGACCCTCTGCATTAGGCCCAGTGTCCCTACCCGACGTTCCGGGATAGAACCGGTTCCCCCAACAGTACTATGGGGTTGTACCGGAAACCTTTGTGATGCGCCGGAGTTCACCTGTTGTCCCTACTTGCGCCCCCTGTTAGACCCGGCCTCCCTTCCTGAGCCCCCAGGGTAGGCCTGGTATCCCTACCTGGTGCACCTGCTTAAGCCTGGCGTCCCTTCCCGACGCTCCGGGGTAGTACCGCTATCCCCACTCGGTACTCCGTGGTAGTACCCGTAACCCTCATCGGTACTCCGGGGTGGTACCAGTACTCCCACCAGGTACTCCGGGGTAGTACCCGTAACCCTCATCGGTACTCCGGGGTGGTACCTGTACCCGCAACCAGCGCTCCGGGGTAGTACCGGTACCACCACCTGGTGCTCCTGGGTGGTACCCATAACCCTCTACGGTACTCCGGGGTGGTACCAGTACTCCCACCAGGTACTCCGGGTACTACCCGTAACCCTCATCGGTACTCCGGGGTGGTACCAGTACCCCCACCCAGTACTAATACAGGGTACAACTGTTGTCCCTACGGGCGCGCAATGTTAGACTCGCCCTTACTAACTAACCCTCTGCATTAGGACCGGTGTCCCTACCCGACGTTCCGGGATAGAACCTGTTCCCCCAACAGTACTATGGGCTTGTACCGGAAACCTTTGTGATGCGCCAGAGTTCACCTGTTGTCCCTACGGGCGCGCCCTTTAGACCCGGCCTCCCTTCCTGAGCCCCCAGGGTAGGCCTGGTATCCCTACCTGGTGCTCCGGGAAGGCCTGGCGTCCCTTCCCGACGCACCGGGGTAGTACCGGTACCCCCACTCGGTACTCCGTGGTAGTAACCGCAATCCTCAGCGTTACTCCGGGCTGGTACCTGTACCCACAACCGGCGCTCCGGGGTAGTACCGGTACCACCACTCGGCACTCCGGGGTGGTACCAGTAACCCCACCCACTACTACAGGGTGCAACTGCTGTCCCTACGGGCGCGCGGGGTTACACTTGCCCTTACTACCTGACGCTCTGCATTAGGCCCGGTGTCCCTACCCGACGTTCCGGGATAGAAGCTGTTCCCCCAACAGTACTATGGGGTTGTACCGGAAACCTTTGTGATGCGCCGGAGTTCACCTGTTGTCCCTACGGGAGCGCCCTCTTAGACCCGGCCTCCCTTCCTGAGCCCCCAGGGTAGGCCTGGTATCCCTACCTGGTGCTCCGGGGAGGCCTGGCATACCTTCCTGAAGCTCCGGGGTAGTACCGGTACCCCCACTCGGTACTCCGTGGTAGTCCCCGCAATCCTCATCGGTACTCCGGGTTAGTACCCGTGCACCCACCAGGTACTCCGGGGTAGTACCCGTAACCCTCATCGGTACTCCGGGGTGGTACCTGTACCCGCAACCGGCGCTCCGGGGTAGTACCGGTACCACCACTCGGCACTCCGGGGTGGTACCAGTACCCCCACCCAGGACTACAGGGTACAACTGCTGTCCCTACGGGTGCGCGGCATTAGACTCGCCCTTACAACCTGACCCTCCGCTTTAGGCCCGGTGTCCCTACCCGACATTCCAGGATGGAACCGGTTCCCCCAACAGTACTATGGGGTTGTAACGGAAGCCTTTGTGATGCGCCGGAGTTCACCTGTTGTCCCTACGGGAGCGCCCTGTTAGACCCGGCCGCCCTTCCTGAGCCCCCAGGGTAGGCCTGGTATCCCTACCTGGTGCACCTGCTTAAGCCTGGCGTCCCTTCCCGACGCTCCGGCGTAGTACCGCTATCCCCACTCGGTACTCCGTGGTAGTACCCGTAATCCTCATCGGTACTCCGGGGTGCTACCAGTACTCCCACCAGGTACTCCGAGGTAGTACCCTTAACCCTCATCAGTACTCCGGGATGGTACCTGTGCACGCAACCGGCGCTCCGGGGTAGTACCGGTACCACCACTCGGCACTCCGGGGTGGTACCAGTACCCGCACCCACTACTACAGGGTGCAACTGCTGTCCCTACGGGTGCGCGGCGTTAGACTCGCCCTTACAACCTGACCCTCCGCTTTAGGCCCGGTGTCCCTACCCGACATTCCAGGATGGAACCGGTTCCCCCAACAGTACTATGGGGTTGTATCGGAAGCCTTTGTGATGCGCCGGAGTTCACCTGTTGTCCCTACGGGAGCGCCCTCTTAGACCCGGCCGCCCTTCCTGAGTCCCCAGGGTAGGCCTGGTATCCCTACCTGGTGCTCCGGGGAGGCCTGGCATACCTTCCTGACGCTCCGGGGTAGTACCGGTACCCCGACTCGGTACTCCGTGGTAGTCCCCGCAATCCTCATCGGTACTCCGGGTTAGTACCCGTGCCCCCACCAGGTACTGCGGGGTAGTACCCGTAACCCTCATCGGTACTCCGGGCTGGTACCTGTACCCGCAACCGGCGCTCCGGGGTAGTACCGGTACCACCACCTGGTGCTCCTGGGTGGTACCCATAACCCTCTACGGTACTCCGGGGTGGTACCAGTACTCCCACCAGGTACTCCGGGTACTACCCGTAACCCTCATCGGTACTCCGGGGTGGTACCAGTACCCCCACCCGGTACTACAGGGTACAAATGCTGTCCCTACGGGCGCGCAATGTTAGACTCGCCCTTACTAACTAACCCTCTGCATTAGGACCGGTGTCCCTACCCGACGTTCCGGGATAGAACCTGTTCCCCCAACAGTACTATGGGCTTGTAACGGAAGCCTTTGTGATGCGCCGGAGTTCACCTATTGTCCCTACGGGCGCCCCCTGTTAGACCCGGCCTCCCTTCCTGAGCCCCCAGGGTAGGCCTGGTATCCCTACCTGGTGCACCTGCTTAAGCCTGGCGTCCCTTCCCGACGCTCCGGGGTAGTACCGCTATCCCCACTCGGTACTCCGTGGTAGTAACCGCAATCCTCAGCGGTACTCCGGGCTGGTACCTGTACCCGCAACCGGCGCTCCGGGGTAGTACCGGTAACACCACTCGGCGCTCCAGGTTGGTACCAGTACCCCCACCCAGTACTACAGGGTGTAACTGCTGTCCCTACGGGCGCGCGGGGTTACACCCGACCTTACTACCTGACCCTCTGCATTAGGCCCAGTGTCCCTACCCGACGTTCCGGGATAGAACCGGTTCCCCCAACAGTACTATGGGGTTGTACCGGAAACCTTTGTGATGCGCCGGAGTTCACCTGTTGTCCCTACTTGCGCCCCCTGTTAGACCCGGCCTCCCTTCCTGAGCCCCCAGGGTAGGCCTGGTATCCCTACCTGGTGCACCTGCTTAAGCCTGGCGTCCCTTCCCGACGCTCCGGGGTAGTACCGCTATCCCCACTCGGTACTCCGTGGTAGTACCCGTAACCCTCATCGGTACTCCGGGGTGGTACCAGTACTCCCACCAGGTACTCCGGGGTAGTACCCGTAACCCTCATCGGTACTCCGGGGTGGTACCTGTACCCGCAACCAGCGCTCCGGGGTAGTACCGGTACCACCACCTGGTGCTCCTGGGTGGTACCCATAACCCTCTACGGTACTCCGGGGTGGTACCAGTACTCCCACCAGGTACTCCGGGTACTACCCGTAACCCTCATCGGTACTCCGGGGTGGTACCAGTACCCCCACCCAGTACTAATACAGGGTACAACTGTTGTCCCTACGGGCGCGCAATGTTAGACTCGCCCTTACTAACTAACCCTCTGCATTAGGACCGGTGTCCCTACCCGACGTTCCGGGATAGAACCTGTTCCCCCAACAGTACTATGGGCTTGTACCGGAAACCTTTGTGATGCGCCAGAGTTCACCTGTTGTCCCTACGGGCGCGCCCTTTAGACCCGGCCTCCCTTCCTGAGCCCCCAGGGTAGGCCTGGTATCCCTACCTGGTGCTCCGGGAAGGCCTGGCGTCCCTTCCCGACGCACCGGGGTAGTACCGGTACCCCCACTCGGTACTCCGTGGTAGTAACCGCAATCCTCAGCGTTACTCCGGGCTGGTACCTGTACCCACAACCGGCGCTCCGGGGTAGTACCGGTACCACCACTCGGCACTCCGGGGTGGTACCAGTAACCCCACCCACTACTACAGGGTGCAACTGCTGTCCCTACGGTCGCGCGGGGTTACACTTGCCCTTACTACCTGACGCTCTGCATTAGGCCCGGTGTCCCTACCCGACGTTCCGGGATAGAAGCTGTTCCCCCAACAGTACTATGGGGTTGTACCGGAAACCTTTGTGATGCGCCGGAGTTCACCTGTTGTCCCTACGGGAGCGCCCTGTTAGACCCGGCCGCCCTTCCTGAGCCCCCAGGGTAGGCCTGGTATCCCTACCTGGTGCTCCGGGGAGGCCTGGCATACCTTCCTGAAGCTCCGGGGTAGTACCGGTACCCCCACTCGGTACTCCGTGGTAGTCCCCGCAATCCTCATCGGTACTCCGGGTTAGTACCCGTGCACCCACCAGGTACTCCGGGGTAGTACCCGTAACCCTCATCGGTACTCCGGGGTGGTACCTGTACCCGCAACCGGCGCTCCGGGGTAGTACCGGTACCACCACTCGGCACTCCGGGGTGGTACCAGTACCCCCACCCAGGACTACAGGGTACAACTGCTGTCCCTACGGGTGCGCGGCATTAGACTCGCCCTTACAACCTGACCCTCCGCTTTAGGCCCGGTGTCCCTACCCGACATTCCAGGATGGAACCGGTTCCCCCAACAGTACTATGGGGTTGTAACGGAAGCCTTTGTGATGCGCCGGAGTTCACCTGTTGTCCCTACGGGAGCGGCCTGTTAGACCCGGCCGCCCTTCCTGAGCCCCCAGGGTAGGCCTGGTATCCCTACCTGGTGCACCTGCTTAAGCCTGGCGTCCCTTCCCGACGCTCCGGCGTAGTACCGCTATCCCCACTCGGTACTCCGTGGTAGTACCCGTAATCCTCATCGGTACTCCGGGGTGCTACCAGTACTCCCACCAGGTACTCCGAGGTAGTACCCTTAACCCTCATCAGTACTCCGGGATGGTACCTGTGCACGCAACCGGCGCTCCGGGGTAGTACCGGTACCACCACTCGGCACTCCGGGGTGGTACCAGTACCCGCACCCACTACTACAGGGTGCAACTGCTGTCCCTACGGGTGCGCGGCGTTAGACTCGCCCTTACAACCTGACCCTCCGCTTTAGGCCCGGTGTCCCTACCCGACATTCCAGGATGGAACCGGTTCCCCCAACAGTACTATGGGGTTGTACCGGAAACCTTTGTGATGCGCCGGAGTTCACCTGTTGTCCCTACGGGCGCGCCCTGTTAGGCCCGGCCTCCCTTCCTGAGCCCCCAGGGTAGGCCTGGTATCCCTACCTGGTGCTCCGGGAAGGCCTGGCGTCCCTTCCCGACGCACCGGGGTAGTACCGGTACCCCCACTCGGTACTCCGTGGTAGTAACCGCAATCCTCAGCGGTACTCCGGGCTGGTACCTGTACCCGCAACCGGCGCTCCGGGGTAGTACCGGTACCACCACTCGGCACTCCGGGGTGGTACCAGTAACCCCACCCACTACTACAGGGTGCAACTGCTGTCCCTACGGGCGCGCGGGGTTACACTTGCCCTTACTACCTGACCCTCTGCATTAGGACCGGTGTCCCTACCCGACGTTCCGGGATAGAACCGGTTCCCCCAACAGTACTATGGGGTTGTACCGGAAACCTTTGTGATGCGCCGGAGTTCACCTGTTGTCCCTACGGGAGCGCCCTCTTAGACCCGGCCGCCCTTCCTGAGCCCCCAGGGTAGGCCTGGTATCCCTACCTGGTGCTCCGGGGAGGCCTGGCATACCTTTCTGACGCTCCGGGGTAGTACCGGTACCCCCACTCGGTACTCCGTTGTAGTAACCGTAATCCTCATCGGTACTCCGTGGTGGTACCAGTACCCCCCCCCAGTACTACAGGGTACAACTGCTGTCCCTACGGGCGCGCGGGGTTACACTTGCCCTTACTACCTGACCCTCTGCATTAGGACCGGTGTCCCTACCCGACGTTCCGGGATAGAACCGGTTCCCCCAACAGTACTATGGGGTTGTACCGGAAACCTTTGTGATGCGCCGGAGTTCACCTGTTGTCCCTACGGGAGCGCCCTCTTAGACCCGGCCGCCCTTCCTGAGCCCCCAGGGTAGGCCTGGTATCCCTACCTGGTGCTCCGGGGAGGCCTGGCATACCTTTCTGACGCTCCGGGGTAGTACCGGTACCCCCACTCGGTACTCCGTTGTAGTAACCGTAATCCTCATCGGTACTCCGTGGTGGTACCAGTACCCCCCCCCAGTACTACAGGGTACAACTGCTGTCCGTACGGGCGCGCGGGGTTACAACCGAGCTTTCTATCTCACCCTCCGCGTTAGGCCCGGTGTCCCTACCCGACGTTCCGGGATAGAACCTGTTCCCCCAACAGTACTATGGGCTTGTAACGGAAGCCTTTGTGATGCGCCGGAGTTCACCTATTGTCCCTACGGGCGCCCCCTGTTAGACCCGGCCTCCCTTCCTGAGCCCCCAGGGTAGGCCTGGTATCCCTACCTGGTGCACCTGCTTAAGCCTGGCGTCCCTTCCCGACGCTCCGGGGTAGTACCGCTATCCCCACTCGGTACTCCGTGGTAGTAACCGCAATCCTCAGCGGTACTCCGGGCTGGTACCTGTACCCGCAACCGGCGCTCCGGGGTAGTACCGGTAACACCACTCGGCGCTCCAGGTTGGTACCAGTACCCCCACCCAGTACTACAGGGTGCAACTGCTGTCCCTACGGGCGCGCGGGGTTACACCCGCCCTTACTACCTGACCCTCTGCATTAGGCCCAGTGTCCCTACCCGACGTTCCGGGATAGAACCGGTTCCCCCAACAGTACTATGGGGTTGTACCGGAAACCTTTGTGATGCGCCGGAGTTCACCTGTTGTCCCTACTTGCGCCCCCTGTTAGACCCGGCCTCCCTTCCTGAGCCCCCAGGGTAGGCCTGGTATCCCTACCTGGTGCACCTGCTTAAGCCTGGCGTCCCTTCCCGACGCTCCGGGGTAGTACCGCTATCCCCACTCGGTACTCCGTGGTAGTACCCGTAACCCTCATCGGTACTCCGGGGTGGTACCAGTACTCCCACCAGGTACTCCGGGGTAGTACCCGTAACCCTCATCGGTACTCCGAGGTGGTACCTGTACCCGCAACCAGCGCTCCGGGGTAGTACCGGTACCACCACCTGGTGCTCCTGGGTGGTACCCATAACCCTCTACGGTACTCCGGGGTGGTACCAGTACTCCCACCAGGTACTCCGGGTACTACCCGTAACCCTCATCGGTACTCCGGGGTGGTACCAGTACCCCCACCCAGTACTAATACAGGGTACAACTGTTGTCCCTACGGGCGCGCAATGTTAGACTCGCCCTTACTAAGTAACCCTCTGCATTAGGACCGGTGTCCCTACCCGACGTTCCGGGATAGAACCTGTTCCCCCAACAGTACTATGGGCTTGTACCGGAAACCTTTGTGATGCGCCAGAGTTCACCTGTTGTCCCTACGGGCGCGCCCTTTAGACCCGGCCTCCCTTCCTGAGCCCCCAGGGTAGGCCTGGTATCCCTACCTGGTGCTCCGGGAAGGCCTGGCGTCCCTTCCCGACGCACCGGGGTAGTACCGGTACCCCCACTCGGTACTCCGTGGTAGTAACCGCAATCCTCAGCGTTACTCCGGGCTGGTACCTGTACCCACAACCGGCGCTCCGGGGTAGTACCGGTACCACCACTCGGCACTCCGGGGTGGTACCAGTAACCCCACCCACTACTACAGGGTGCAACTGCTGTCCCTACGGTCGCGCGGGGTTACACTTGCCCTTACTACCTGACGCTCTGCATTAGGCCCGGTGTCCCTACCCGACGTTCCGGGATAGAAGCTGTTCCCCCAACAGTACTATGGGGTTGTACCGGAAACCTTTGTGATGCGCCGGAGTTCACCTGTTGTCCCTACGGGAGCGCCCTCTTAGACCCGGCCGCCCTTCCTGAGCCCCCAGGGTAGGCCTGGTATCCCTACCTGGTGCTCCGGGGAGGCCTGGCATACCTTCCTGAAGCTCCGGGGTAGTACCGGTACCCCCACTCGGTACTCCGTGGTAGTCCCCGCAATCCTCATCGGTACTCCGGGTTAGTACCCGTGCCCCCACCAGGTACTCCGGGGTAGTACCCGTAACCCTCATCGGTACTCCGGGGTGGTACCTGTACCCGCAACCAGCGCTCCGGGGTAGTACCGGTACCACCACTCGGCACTCCGGGGTGGTACCAGTACCCCCACCCAGGACTACAGGGTACAACTGCTGTCCCTACGGGTGCGCGGCATTAGACTCGCCCTTACAACCTGACCCTCCGCTTTAGGCCCGGTGTCCCTACCCGACATTCCAGGATGGAACCGGTTCCCCCAACAGTACTATGGGGTTGTAACGGAAGCCTTTGTGATGCGCCGGAGTTCACCTGTTGTCCCTACGGGAGCGCCCTGTTAGACCCGGCCGCCCTTCCTGAGCCCCCAGGGTAGGCCTGGTATCCCTACCTGGTGCACCTGCTTAAGCCTGGCGTCCCTTCCCGACGCTCCGGCGTAGTACCGCTATCCCCACTCGGTACTCCGTGGTAGTACCCGTAATCCTCATCGGTACTCCGGGGTGCTACCAGTACTCCCACCAGGTACTCCGAGGTAGTACCCTTAACCCTCATCAGTACTCCGGGATGGTACCTGTGCACGCAACCGGCGCTCCGGGGTAGTACCGGTACCACCACTCGGCACTCCGGGGTGGTACCAGTACCCGCACCCACTACTACAGGGTGCAACTGCTGTCCCTACGGGTGCGCGGCGTTAGACTCGCCCTTACAACCTGACCCTCCGCTTTAGGCCCGGTGTCCCTACCCGACATTCCAGGATGGAACCGGTTCCCCCAACAGTACTATGGGGTTGTATCGGAAGCCTTTGTGATGCGCCGGAGTTCACCTGTTGTCCCTACGGGAGCGCCCTGTTAGACCCGGCCGCCCTTCCTGAGTCCCCAGGGTAGGCCTGGTATCCCTACCTGGTGCTCCGGGGAGGCCTGGCATACCTTCCTGACGCTCCGGGGTAGTACCGGTACCCCGACTCGGTACTCCGTGGTAGTCCCCGCAATCCTCATCGGTACTCCGGGTTAGTACCCGTGCCCCCACCAGGTACTGCGGGGTAGTACCCGTAACCCTCATCGGTACTCCGGGCTGGTACCTGTACCCGCAACCGGCGCTCCGGGGTAGTACCGGTACCACCACCTGGTGCTCCTGGGTGGTACCCATAACCCTCTACGGTACTCCGGGGTGGTACCAGTACTCCCACCAGGTACTCCGGGTACTACCCGTAACCCTCATCGGTACTCCGGGGTGGTACCAGTACCCCCACCCGGTACTACAGGGTACAACTGCTGTCCCTACGGGCGCGCAATGTTAGACTCGCCCTTACTAACTAACCCTCTGCATTAGGACCGGTGTCCCTACCCGACGTTCCGGGATAGAACCTGTTCCCCCAACAGTACTATGGGGTTGTACCGGAAACCTTTGTGATGCGCCGGAGTTCACCTGTTGTCCCTACGGGCGCGCCCTGTTAGGCCCGGCCTCCCTTCCTGAGCCCCCAGGGTAGGCCTGGTATCCCTACCTGGTGCACCTGCTTAAGCCTGGCGTCCCTTCCCGACGCTCCGGGTAGTACCGCTATCCCCACTCGGTACTCCGTGGTAGTACCCGTAATCCTAATCGGTACTCCGGGGTGGTACCAGTACTCCCACCAGGTACTCCGGGGTAGTACCCGTAACCGTCATCGGTACTCCGGGGTGGTACCTGTACCCGCAACCGTCGCTCCGGGGTGGTACCGGTACCACCACTCGGCACTCCGGGGTGGTACCAGTACCCGCACCCACTACTACAGGGTACAACTGCTGTCCCTACGGGTGCGCGGCGTTAGACTCGCCCTTACAACCTGACCCTCCGCTTTAGGCCCGGTGTCCCTACCCGACATTCCAGGATGGAACCGGTTCCCCCAACAGTACTATGGGGTTGTAAGGGAAGCCTTTGTGATGCGCCGGAGTTCACCTGTTGTCCCTACGGGAGCGCCCTGTTAGACCCGGCCGCCCTTCCTGAGTCCCCAGGGTAGGCCTGGTATCCCTACCTGGTGCTCCGGGGAGGCCTGGCATACCTTCCTGACGCTCCGGGGTAGTACCGGTACCCCCACTCGGTACTCCGTGGTAGTCCCCGCAATCCTCATCGGTACTCCGGGTTAGTACCCGTGCCCCCACCAGGTACTGCGGGGTAGTACCCGTAACCCACATCGGTACTCCGGGGTGGTACCTGTACCCGCAACCGGCGCTCCGGGGTAGTACCGGTACCACCACCTGGTGCTCCTGGGTGGTACCCATAACCCTCTACGGTACTCCGGGGTGGTACCAGTACTCCCACCAGGTACTCCGGGTACTACCCGTAACCCTCATCGGTACTCCGGGGTGGTACCAGTACCCCCACCCGGTACTACAGGGTACAACTGCTGTCCCTACGGGCGTGCAATGTTAGACTCGCCCTTACTAACTAACCCTCTGCATTAGGACCGGTGTCCCTACCCGACGTTCCGGGATAGAACCTGTTCCCCCAACAGTACTATGGGCTTGTACCGGAAACCTTTGTGATGCGCCACAGTTCACCTCTTGTCACTACGGGCGCGCCCTGTTAGACCCGGCCTCCCTTCCTGAGCCCCCAGGGTAGGCCTGGTATCCCTACCTGGTGCACCTGCTTAAGCCTGGCGTCCCTTCCCGACGCTCCGGGTAGTACCGCTATCCCCACTCGGTACTCCGTGGTAGTACCCGTAATCCTAATCGGTACTCCGGGGTGGTACCAGTACTCCCACCAGGTACTCCGGGGTAGTACCCGTAACCCTCATCGGTACTCCGGGGTGGTACCTGTACCCGCAACCGTCGCTCCGGGGTGGTACCGGTACCACCACTCGGCACTCCGGGGTGGTACCAGTACCCGCACCCACTACTACAGGGTGCAACTGCTGTCCCTACGGGTGCGCGGCGTTAGACTCGCCGTTACAACCTGACCCTCCGCTTTAGGCCCGGTGTCCCTACCCGACATTCCAGGATGGAACCGGTTCCCCCAACAGTACTATGGGGTTGTAACGGAAGCCTTTGTGATGCGCCGGAGTTCACCTGTTGTCCCTACGGGAGCGCCCTGTTAGACCCGGCCGCCCTTCCTGAGTCCCCAGGGTAGGCCTGGTATCCCTACCTGGTGCTCCGGGGAGGCCTGGCATACCTTCCTGACGCTCCGGGGTAGTACCGGTACCCCCACTCGGTACTCCGTGGTAGTCCCCGCAATCCTCATCGGTACTCTGGGTTAGTACCCGTGCCCCCACCAGGTTCTGCGGGGTAGTACCCGTAACCCACATCGGTACTCCGGGGTGGTACCTGTACCCGCAACCGGCGCTCCGGGGTAGTACCGGTACCACCACCTGGTGCTCCTGGGTGGTACCCATAACCCTCTACGGTACTCCGGGGTGGTACCAGTACTCCCACCAGGTACTCCGGGTACTACCCGTAACCCTCATCGGTACTCCGGGGTGGTACCAGTACCCCCACCCGGTACTACAGGGTACAACTGCTGTCCCTACGGGCGCGCAATGTTAGACTCGCCCTTACTAACTAACCCTCTGCATTAGGACCGGTGTCCCTACCCGACGTTCCGGGATAGAACCTGTTCCCCCAACAGTACTATGGGGTTGTACCGGAAACCTTTGTGATGCGCCGGAGTTCACCTGTTGTCCCTACGGGCGCGCCCTGTTAGACCCGGCCTCCCTTCCTGAGCCCCCAGGGTAGGCCTGGTATCCCTACCTGGTGCACCTGCTTAAGCCTGGCGTCCCTTCCCGACGCTCCGGGTAGTACCGCTATCCCCACTCGGTACTCCGTGGTAGTACCCGTAATCCTAATCGGTACTCCGGGGTGGTACCAGTACTCCCACCAGGTACTCCGGGGTAGTACCCGTAACCGTCATCGGTACTCCGGGGTGGTACCTGTACCCGCAACCGTCGCTCCGGGGTGGTACCGGTACCACCACTCGGCACTCCGGGGTGGTACCAGTACCCGCACCCACTACTACAGGGTACAACTGCTGTCCCTACGGGCCCGCGAAGTTAGACTCGCCCTTACAACCTGACCCTCCGCTTTAGGCCCGGTGTCCCTACCCGACATTCCAGGATGGAACCGGTTCCCCCAACAGTACTATGGGGTTGTAACGGAAGCCTTTGTGATGCGCCGGAGTTCACCTGTTGTCCCTACGGGAGCGCCCTGTTAGACCCGGCCGCCCTTCCTGAGTCCCCAGGGTAGGCCTGGTATCCCTACCTGGTGCTCCGGGGAGGCCTGGCATACCTTCCTGACGCTCCGGGGTAGTACCGGTACCCCCACTCGGTACTCCGTGGTAGTCCCCGCAATCCTCATCGGTACTCCGGGTTAGTACCCGTGCCCCCACCAGGTACTGCGGGGTAGTACCCGTAACCCTCATCGGTACTCCGGGGTGGTACCTGTACCCGCAACCGGCGCTCCGGGGTAGTACCGGTACCACCACCTGGTGCTCCTGGGTGGTACCCATAACCCTCTACGGTACTCCGGGGTGGTACCAGTACTCCCACCAGGTACTCCGGGTACTACCCGTAACCCTCATCGGTACTCCGGGGTGGTACCAGTACCCCCACCCGGTACTACAGGGTACAACTGCTGTCCCTACGGGCGCGCAATGTTAGACTCGCCCTTACTAACTAACCCTCTGCATTAGGACCGGTGTCCCTACCCGACGTTCCGGGATAGAACCTGTTCCCCCAACAGTACTATGGGGTTGTACCGGAAACCTTTGTGATGCGCCGGAGTTCACCTGTTGTCCCTACGGGCGCGCCCTGTTAGACCCGGCCTCCCTTCCTGAGCCCCCAGGGTAGGCCTGGTATCCCTACCTGGTGCACCTGCTTAAGCCTGGCGTCCCTTCCCGACGCTCCGGGTAGTACCGCTATCCCCACTCGGTACTCCGTGGTAGTACCCGTAATCCTAATCGGTACTCCGGGGTGGTACCAGTACTCCCACCAGGTACTCCGGGGTAGTACCCGTAACCGTCATCGGTACTCCGGGGTGGTACCAGTAACCCCACCCACTACTACAGGGTACAACTGCTGTCCCTACGGGCGTGCAATGTTAGACTCGCCCTTACTAACTAACCCTCTGCATTAGGACCGGTGTCCCTACCCGACGTTCCGGGATAGAACCTGTTCCCCCAACAGTACTATGGGGTTGTACCGGAAACCTTTGTGATGCGCCAGAGTTCACCTCTTGTCACTACGGGCGCGCCCTTTAGACCCGGCCTCCCTTCCTGAGCCCCCAGGGTAGGCCTGGTATCCCTACCTGGTGCTCCGGGAAGGCCTGGCGTCCCTTCCCGACGCTCCGGGGTAGTACCGGTACCCCCACTCGGTACTCCGTGGTAGTAACCGCAATCCTCAGCGGTACTCCGGGCTGGAACCTGTACCCACAACCGGCGCTCCGGGGTAGTACCGGTACCACCACTCGGCACTCCGGGGTGGTACCAGTAACCCCACCCACTACTACAGGGTGCAACTGCTGTCCCTACAGGCGCGCGGGGTTACACTTGCCCTTACTACCTGACCCTCTGCATTAGGCCCGGTGTCCCTACCCGACGTTCCGGGATAGAAGCTGTTCCCCCAACAGTACTATGGGGTTGTACCGGAAACCTTTGTGATGCGCCGGAGTTCACCTATTGTCCCTACGGGAGCGCCCTCTTAGACCCGGCCGCCCTTCCTGAGCCCCCAGGGTAGGCCTGGTATCCCTACCTGGTGCTCCGGGGAGGCCTGGCATACCTTCCTGACGCTCCGGGGTAGTACCGGTACCCCCACTCGGTACTCCGTGATAGTCCCCGCAATCCTCATCGGTACTCCGGGTTAGTACCCGTGCCCCCACCAGGTTCTGCGGGGTAGTACCCGTAACCCTCATCGGTACTCCGGGGTGGTACCTGTACCCGCAACCGGCGCTCCGGGGTAGTACCGGTACCACCACCTGGTGCTCCTGGGTGGTACCCATAACCCTCTACGGTACTCCGGGGTGGTACCAGTACTCCCACCAGGTACTCCGGGTACTACCCGTAACCCTCATCGGTACTCCGGGGTGGTACCAGTACCCCCACCCGGTACTACAGGGTACAACTGCTGTCCCTACGGGCGCGCAATGTTAGACTCGCCCTTACTAACTAACCCTCTGCATTAGGACCGGTGTCCCTACCCGACGTTCCGGGATAGAACCTGTTCCCCCAACAGTACTATGGGGTTGTACCGGAAACCTTTGTGATGCGCCGGAGTTCACCTGTTGTCCCTACGGGCGCGCCCTGTTAGACCCGGCCTCCCTTCCTGAGCCCCCAGGGTAGGCCTGGTATCCCTACCTGGTGCACCTGCTTAAGCCTGGCGTCCCTTCCCGACGCTCCGGGTAGTACCGCTATCCCCACTCGGTACTCCGTGGTAGTACCCGTAATCCTAATCGGTACTCCGGGGTGGTACCAGTACTCCCACCAGGTACTCCGGGGTAGTACCCGTAACCGTCATCGGTACTCCGGGGTGGTACCAGTAACCCCACCCACTACTACAGGGTACAACTGCTGTCCCTACGGGCGTGCAATGTTAGACTCGCCCTTACTAACTAACCCTCTGCATTAGGACCGGTGTCCCTACCCGACGTTCCGGGATAGAACCTGTTCCCCCAACAGTACTATGGGGTTGTACCGGAAACCTTTGTGATGCGCCAGAGTTCACCTCTTGTCACTACGGGCGCGCCCTTTAGACCCGGCCTCCCTTCCTGAGCCCCCAGGGTAGGCCTGGTATCCCTACCTGGTGCTCCGGGAAGGCCTGGCGTCCCTTCCCGACGCTCCGGGGTAGTACCGGTACCCCCACTCGGTACTCCGTGGTAGTAACCGCAATCCTCAGCGGTACTCCGGGCTGGAACCTGTACCCACAACCGGCGCTCCGGGGTAGTACCGGTACCACCACTCGGCACTCCGGGGTGGTACCAGTAACCCCACCCACTACTACAGGGTGCAACTGCTGTCCCTACAGGCGCGCGGGGTTACACTTGCCCTTACTACCTGACCCTCTGCATTAGGCCCGGTGTCCCTACCCGACGTTCCGGGATAGAAGCTGTTCCCCCAACAGTACTATGGGGTTGTACCGGAAACCTTTGTGATGCGCCGGAGTTCACCTATTGTCCCTACGGGAGCGCCCTCTTAGACCCGGCCGCCCTTCCTGAGCCCCCAGGGTAGGCCTGGTATCCCTACCTGGTGCTCCGGGGAGGCCTGGCATACCTTCCTGACGCTCCGGGGTAGTACCGGTACCCCCACTCGGTACTCCGTGATAGTCCCCGCAATCCTCATCGGTACTCCGGGTTAGTACCCGTGCCCCCACCAGGTTCTGCGGGGTAGTACCCGTAACCCTCATCGGTACTCCGGGGTGGTACCTGTACCCGCAACCGGCGCTCCGGGGTAGTACCGGTACCACCACCTGGTGCTCCTGGGTGGTACCCATAACCCTCTACGGTACTCCGGGGTGGTACCAGTACTCCCACCAGGTACTCCGGGGTAGTACCCGTAACCCTCATCGGTACTCCGGGGTGGTACCAGTACCCCCACCCGGTTCTACAGGGTACAACTGCTGTCCCTACGGGCGCGCAAAGTTAGACTCGCCCTTACAACCTGACCCTCCGCTTTAGGCCCGGTGTCCCTACCCGACGTTCCGGGATAGAACCTGTTCCCCCAACAGTACTATGGGGTTGTACCAGAAACCTTTGTGATGCGTCGGAGTTCACCTGTTGTCCCTACGGGCGTGCCCTGTTAGGCCCGGCCTCCCTTCCTGAGCCCCCAGGGTAGGCCTGGTATCCCTACCTGGTGCTCCGGGGAGGCCTGGCATACCTTCCTGACGCTCCGGGGTAGTACAGGTACCCCCACTCGGTACTCCGTCGCAGTACCCGTAATCCTCATCGGTACTCCGGGGTGGTACCAGTACTCCCACCAGGTACTCCGGGGTAGTACCCGTAACCCTCATCGGTCCTCCGGGGTGGTACCTATACCCGCAACCGGCGCTCCGGGGTAGTACCGGTACCACCACTCGGCACTCCGGGGTGGTACCAGTACCCACACCCAGTACTACAGGGTACAAATGTTGTCCCTACGGGCCCGCGAAGTTAGACTCGCCCTTACAACCTGACCCACTGCTTTAGGCCCGGTGTCCCTACCCGACGTTCCGGGATAGAACCTGTTCCCCCAACAGTACTATGGGGTTGGACCGGAAACCTTTGTGATGCGCCGGAGTTCACATGTTGTCCCTACGGGCGCGCCCTGTTAGACCCGGCCTCCCTTCCTGAGCCCCCAGGGTAGGCCTGGTATCCCTACCTGGTGCACCTGCTTAAGCCTGGCGTCCCTTCCCGACGCTCCGGGTAGTACCGCTATCCCCACTCGGTACTCCGTGGTAGTACCCGTAATCCTCATCTGTACTCCGGTGTGGTACCTGTACCCGCAACTGGTGCTCCGGGGTAGTACCGGTACTACCACTCGGCGCTCCGGGGTGGTACCAGTACCCCGAACCCAGTACTACAGGGTACAAATGCTGTCCCTACGGGCGCGCAAAGTTAGACTCGCCCTTACAACCTGACCCTCCGCTTTAGGCCCGGTGTCCCTACCCGACGTTCCGGGATAGAAGCTGTTCCCCCAACAGTACTATGGGGTTGTACCGGAAACCTTTGTGATGCGCCGGAGTTCACCTGTTGTCCCTACGGGCGCGCCCTGTTAGGCCCGGCCTCCCTTCCTGAGCCCCCAGGGTAGGCCTGGTATCCCTACCTGGTGCTCCGGGGAGGCCTGGCATACCTTCCTGACGCTCCGGGGTAGTACCGGTACCCCCACTCGGTACTCCGTGGTAGTCCCCGCAATCCTCATCGGTACTCCGGGTTAGTACCCGTGCCCCCACCAGGTTCTGCGGGGTAGCACCCGTAACCCTCATCGGTACTCCGGGGTGGTACCTGTACCCGCAACCGGCGCTCCGGGGTAGTACCGGTACCACCACCTGGTGCTCCTGGGTGGTACCCATAACCCTCTACGGTACTCCGGGGTGGTACCAGTACTCCCACCAGGTACTCCGGGTACTACCCGTAACCCTCATCGGTACTCCGGGGTGGTACCAGTACCCCCACCCGGTTCTACAGGGTACAACTGCTGTCCCTACGGGCGCGCAAAGTTAGACTCGCCCTTACAACCTGACCCTCCGCTTTAGGCCCGGTGTCCCTACCCGACGTTCCGGGATAGAACCTGTTCCCCCAACAGTACTATGGGGTTGTACCAGAAACCTTTGTGATGCGTCGGAGTTCACCTGTTGTCCCTACGGGCGTGCCCTGTTAGGCCCGGCCTCCCTTCCTGAGCCCCCAGGGTAGGCCTGGTATCCCTACCTGGTGCTCCGGGGAGGCCTGGCATACCTTCCTGACGCTCCGGGGTAGTACAGGTACCCCCACTCGGTACTCCGTCGCAGTACCCGTAATCCTCATCGGTACTCCGGGGTGGTACCAGTACTCCCACCAGGTACTCCGGGGTAGTACCCGTAACCCTCATCGGTCCTCCGGGGTGGTACCTATACCCGCAACCGGCGCTCCGGGGTAGTACCGGTACCACCACTCGGCACTCCGGGGTGGTACCAGTACCCACACCCAGTACTACAGGGTACAAATGTTGTCCCTACGGGCCCGCGAAGTTAGACTCGCCCTTACAACCTGACCCACTGCTTTAGGCCCGGTGTCCCTACCCGACGTTCCGGGATAGAACCTGTTCCCCCAACAGTACTATGGGGTTGGACCGGAAACCTTTGTGATGCGCCGGAGTTCACATGTTGTCCCTACGGGCGCGCCCTGTTAGACCCGGCCTCCCTTCCTGAGCCCCCAGGGTAGGCCTGGTATCCCTACCTGGTGCACCTGCTTAAGCCTGGCGTCCCTTCCCGACGCTCCGGGTAGTACCGCTATCCCCACTCGGTACTCCGTGGTAGTACCCGTAATCCTCATCTGTACTCCGGTGTGGTACCTGTACCCGCAACTGGTGCTCCGGGGTAGTACCGGTACTACCACTCGGCGCTCCGGGGTGGTACCAGTACCCCGAACCCAGTACTACAGGGTACAAATGCTGTCCCTACGGGCGCGCAAAGTTAGACTCGCCCTTACAACCTGACCCTCCGCTTTAGGCCCGGTGTCCCTACCCGACGTTCCGGGATAGAAGCTGTTCCCCCAACAGTACTATGGGGTTGTACCGGAAACCTTTGTGATGCGCCGGAGTTCACCTGTTGTCCCTACGGGCGCGCCCTGTTAGGCCCGGCCTCCCTTCCTGAGCCCCCAGGGTAGGCCTGGTATCCCTACCTGGTGCTCCGGGGAGGCCTGGCATACCTTCCTGACGCTCCGGGGTAGTACCGGTACCCCCACTCGGTACTCCGTGGTAGTCCCCGCAATCCTCATCGGTACTCCGGGTTAGTACCCGTGCCCCCACCAGGTTCTGCGGGGTAGCACCCGTAACCCTCATCGGTACTCCGGGGTGGTACCTGTACCCGCAACCGGCGCTCCGGGGTAGTACCGGTACCACCACCTGGTGCTCCTGGGTGGTACCCATAACCCTCTACGGTACTCCGGGGTGGTACCAGTACTCCCACCAGGTACTCCGGGTACTACCCGTAACCCTCATCGGTACTCCGGGGTGGTACCAGTACCCCCACCCGGTTCTACAGGGTACAACTGCTGTCCCTACGGGCGCGCAAAGTTAGACTCGCCCTTACAACCTGACCCTCCGCTTTAGGCCCGGTGTCCCTACCCGACGTTCCGGGATAGAACCTGTTCCCCCAACAGTACTATGGGGTTGTACCAGAAACCTTTG
This sequence comes from Haliaeetus albicilla, assembly GCF_947461875.1. NCBI lineage: Eukaryota > Metazoa > Chordata > Aves > Accipitriformes > Accipitridae > Haliaeetus > Haliaeetus albicilla. Next base: position 2,221,750 of record NC_091494.1, on the reverse strand, counting down.
TGATGCGTCGGAGTTCACCTGTTGTCCCTACGGGCGTGCCCTGTTAGGCCCGGCCTCCCTTCCTGAGCCCCCAGGGTAGGCCTGGTATCCCTACCTGGTGCTCCGGGGAGGCCTGGCATACCTTCCTGACGCTCCGGGGTAGTACAGGTACCCCCACTCGGTACTCCGTCGCAGTACCCGTAATCCTCATCGGTACTCCGTGGTGGTACCAGTACCCCCACCAGGTACTGCGGGGTAGTACCCGTAACCCTCATCGGTCCTCCGGGGTGGTACCTATACCCGCAACCGGCGCTCCGGGGTAGTACCGGTACCACCACTCGGCACTCCGGGGTGGTACCAGTACCCACACCCAGTACTACAGGGTACAAATGTTGTCCCTACGGGCCCGCGAAGTTAGACTCGCCCTTACAACCTGACCCACTGCTTTAGGCCCGGTGTCCCTACCCGACGTTCCGGGATAGAACCTGTTCCCCCAACAGTACTATGGGGTTGGACCGGAAACCTTTGTGATGCGCCGGAGTTCACATGTTGTCCCTACGGGCGCGCCCTGTTAGACCCGGCCTCCCTTCCTGAGCCCCCAGGGTAGGCCTGGTATCCCTACCTGGTGCACCTGCTTAAGCCTGGCGTCCCTTCCCGACGCTCCGGGTAGTACCGCTATCCCCACTCGGTACTCCGTGGTAGTACCCGTAATCCTCATCTGTACTCCGGTGTGGTACCTGTACCCGCAACTGGTGCTCCGGGGTAGTACCGGTACTACCACTCGGCGCACCGGGGTGGTACCAGTACCCCGAACCCAGTACTACAGGGTACAAATGCTGTCCCTACGGGCGCGCAAAGTTAGACTCGCCCTTACAACCTGACCCTCCGCTTTAGGCCCGGTGTCCCTACCCGACGTTCCGGGATAGAAGCTGTTCCCCCAACAGTACTATGGGGTTGTACCGGAAACCTTTGTGATGCGCCGGAGTTCACCTGTTGTCCCTACGGGCGCGCCCTGTTAGGCCCGGCCTCCCTTCCTGAGCCCCCAGGGTAGGCCTGGTATCCCTACCTGGTGCTCCGGGGAGGCCTGGCATACCTTCCTGACGCTCCGGGGTAGTACCGGTACCCCCACTCGGTACTCCGTCGTAGTAACCGTAATCCTCATCGGTACTCCGTGGTGGTACTAGTACCCCCCCCCAGTACTACAGGGTACAACTGCTATCCCTACGGGCGCGCGGGGTTACAACCGAGCTTTCTATCTCACCCTCCGCATTAGGCCCGGTGTCCCTACCCGACGTTCCGGGATAGAACCTGTTCCCCCAACAGTACTATGGGGTTGTAACGGAAGCCTTTGTGATGCGCCGGAGTTCACCTATTGTCCCTACGGGCGCGCCCTGTTAGACCCGGCCTCCCTTCCTGAGCCCCCAGGGTAGGCCTGGTATCCCTACCTGGTGCACCTGCTTAAGCCTGGCGTCCCTTCCCGACACTCCGGGTAGTACCGCTATCCCCTCTCGGTACTCCGTGGTAGTACCCGTAATCCTAATCGGTACTCCGGGGTAGTACCGGTACCCCCACTCGGTACTGCGTGGTAGTCCCCGCAATCCTCATCGGTACTCCGGGTTAGTACCCGTGCCCCCACCAGGTTCTGCGGGGTAGTACCCGTAACCCACATCGGTACTCCGGGGTGGTACCTGTACCCGCAACCGGCGCTCCGGGGTAGTACCGGTACCACCACCTGGTGCTCCTGGGTGGTACCCATAACCCTCTACGGTACTCCGGGGTGGTACCAGTACTCCCACCAGGTACTCCGGGTACTACCCGTAACCCTCATCGGTACTCCGGGGTGGTACCAGTACCCCCACCCGGTACTACAGGGTACAAATGCTGTCCCTACGGGCGCGCAATGTTAGACTCGCCCTTACTAACTAACCCTCTGCATTAGGACCGGTGTCCCTACCCGACGTTCCGGGATAGAACCTGTTCCCCCAACAGTACTATGGGGTTGTACCGGAAACCTTTGTGATGCGCCGGAGTTCACCTGTTGTCCCTACGGGCGCGCCCTTTAGACCCGGCCTCCCTTCCTGAGCCCCCAGGGTACGCCTGGTATCCCTACCTGGTGCACCTGCTTAAGCCTGGCGTCCCTTCCCGACGCTCCGGGTAGTACCGCTATCCCCACTCGGTACTCCGTGGTAGTACCCGTAATCCTAATCGGTACTCCGGGGTGGTACCAGTACTCCCACCAGGTACTCCGGGGTAGTACCCGTAACCCTCATCGGTACTCCGGGGTGGTACCTGTACCCGCAACCGTCGCTCCGGGGTGGTACCGGTACCACCACTCGGCACTCCGGGGTGGTACCAGTACCCGCACCCACTACTACAGGGTACAACTGCTGTCCCTACGGGCCCGCGAAGTTAGACTCGCCCTTACAACCTGACCCTCCGCTTTAGGCCCGGTGTCCCTACCCGACATTCCAGGATGGAACCGGTTCCCCCAACAGTACTATGGGGTTGTAACGGAAGCCTTTGTGATGCGCCGGAGTTCACCTGTTGTCCCTACGGGAGCGCCCTGTTAGACCCGGCCGCCCTTCCTGAGTCCCCAGGGTAGGCCTGGTATCCCTACCTGGTGCTCCGGGGAGGCCTGGCATACCTTCCTGACGCTCCGGGGTAGTACCGGTACCCCCACTCGGTACTCCGTGGTAGTCCCCGCAATCCTCATCGGTACTCCGGGTTAGTACCCGTGCCCCCACCAGGTACTGCGGGGTAGTACCCGTAACCCTCATCGGTACTCCGGGGTGGTACCTGTACCCGCAACCGGCGCTCCGGGGTAGTACCGGTACCACCACCTGGTGCTCCTGGGTGGTACCCATAACCCTCTACGGTACTCCGGGGTGGTACCAGTACTCCCACCAGGTACTCCGGGTACTACCCGTAACCCTCATCGGTACTCCGGGGTGGTACCAGTACCCCCACCCAGTACTACAGGGTACAACTGCTGTCCCTACGGGCGTGCAATGTTAGACTCGCCCTTACTAACTAACCCTCTGCATTAGGACCGGTGTCCCTACCCGACGTTCCGGGATAGAACCTGTTCCCCCAACAGTACTATGGGCTTGTACCGGAAACCTTTGTGATGCGCCAGAGTTCACCTCTTGTCACTACGGGCGCGCCCTGTTAGACCCGGCCTCCCTTCCTGAGCCCCCAGGGTAGGCCTGGTATCCCTACCTGGTGCTCCGGGAAGGCCTGGCGTCCCTTCCCGACGCACCGGGGTAGTACCGGTACCCCCACTCGGTACTCCGTGGTAGTAACCGCAATCCTCAGCGGTACTCCGGGCTGGAACCTGTACCCACAACCGGCGCTCCGGGGTAGTACTGGTACCACCACTCGGCACTCCGGGGTGGTACCAGTAACCCCACCCACTACTACAGGGTGCAACTGCTGTCCCTACAGGCGCGCGGGGTTACACTTGCCCTTACTACCTGACCCTCTGCATTAGGCCCGGTGTCCCTACCCGACGTTCCGGGATAGAAGCTGTTCCCCCAACAGTACTATGGGGTTGTACCGGAAACCTTTGTGATGCGCTGGAGTTCACCTATTGTCCCTACGGGAGCGCCCTCTTAGACCCGGCCGCCCTTCCTGAGCCCCCAGGGTAGGCCTGGTATCCCTACCTGGTGCTCCGGGGAGGCCTGGCATACCTTCCTGACGCTCCGGGGTAGTACCGGTACCCCCACTCGGTACTCCGTGGTAGTCCCCGCAATCCTCATCGGTACTCCGGGTTAGTACCCGTGCCCCCACCAGGTTCTGCGGGGTAGTATCCGTAACCCTCATCGGTACTCCGGGGTGGTACCTGTACCCGCAACCGGCGCTCCGGGGTAGTACCGGTACCACCACCTGGTGCTCCTGGGTGGTACCCATAACCCTCTACGGTACTCCGGGGTGGTACCAGTACTCCCACCAGGTACTCCGGGTACTACCCGTAACCCTCATCGGTACTCCGGGGTGGTACCAGTACCCCCACCCGGTTCTACAGGGTACAACTGCTGTCCCTACGGGCGCGCAAAGTTAGACTCGCCCTTACAACCTGACCCTCCGCTTTAGGCCCGGTGTCCCTACCCGACGTTCCGGGATAGAACCTGTTCCCCCAACAGTACTATGGGGTTGTACCAGAAACCTTTGTGATGCGTCGGAGTTCACCTGTTGTCCCTACGGGCGTGCCCTGTTAGGCCCGGCCTCCCTTCCTGAGCCCCCAGGGTAGGCCTGGTATCCCTACCTGGTGCTCCGGGGAGGCCTGGCATACCTTCCTGACGCTCCGGGGTAGTACAGGTACCCCCACTCGGTACTCCGTCGCAGTACCCGTAATCCTCATCGGTACTCCGGGGTGGTACCAGTACTCCCACCAGGTACTCCGGGGTAGTACCCGTAACCCTCATCGGTCCTCCGGGGTGGTACCTATACCCGCAACCGGCGCTCCGGGGTAGTACCGGTACCACCACTCGGCACTCCGGGGTGGTACCAGTACCCACACCCAGTACTACAGGGTACAAATGTTGTCCCTACGGGCCCGCGAAGTTAGACTCGCCCTTACAACCTGACCCACTGCTTTAGGCCCGGTGTCCCTACCCGACGTTCCGGGATAGAACCTGTTCCCCCAACAGTACTATGGGGTTGGACCGGAAACCTTTGTGATGCGCCGGAGTTCACATGTTGTCCCTACGGGCGCGCCCTGTTAGACCCGGCCTCCCTTCCTGAGCCCCCAGGGTAGGCCTCGTATCCCTACCTGGTGCACCTGCTTAAGCCTGGCGTCCCTTCCCGACGCTCCGGGTAGTACCGCTATCCCCACTCGGTACTCCGTGGTAGTACCCGTAATCCTCATCTGTACTCCGGTGTGGTACCTGTACCCGCAACTGGTGCTCCGGGGTAGTACCGGTACTACCACTCGGCGCTCCGGGGTGGTACCAGTACCCCGAACCCAGTACTACAGGGTGCAACTGCTGTCCCTACGGTCGCGCGGGGTTACACTTGCCCTTACTACCTGACGCTCTGCATTAGGCCCGGTGTCCCTACCCGACGTTCCGGGATAGAAGCTGTTCCCCCAACAGTACTATGGGGTTGTACCGGAAACCTTTGTGATGCGCCGGAGTTCACCTGTTGTCCCTACGGGAGCGCCCTCTTAGACCCGGCCGCCCTTCCTGAGCCCCCAGGGTAGGCCTGGTATCCCTACCTGGTGCTCCGGGGAGGCCTGGCATACCTTCCTGAAGCTCCGGGGTAGTACCGGTACCCCCACTCGGTACTCCGTGGTAGTCCCCGCAATCCTCATCGGTACTCCGGGTTAGTACCCGTGCACCCACCAGGTACTCCGGGGTAGTACCCGTAACCCTCATCGGTACACCGGGGTGGTACCTGTACCCGCAACCGGCGCTCCGGGGTAGTACCGGTACCACCACTCGGCACTCCGGGGTGGTACCAGTACCCCCACCCAGGACTACAGGGTACAACTGCTGTCCCTACGGGTGCGCGGCATTAGACTCGCCCTTACAACCTGACCCTCCGCTTTAGGCCCGGTGTCCCTACCCGACATTCCAGGATGGAACCGGTTCCCCCAACAGTACTATGGGGTTGTAACGGAAGCCTTTGTGATGCGCCGGAGTTCACCTGTTGTCCCTACGGGAGCGCCCTGTTAGACCCGGCCGCCCTTCCTGAGCCCCCAGGGTAGGCCTGGTATCCCTACCTGGTGCACCTGCTTAAGCCTGGCGTCCCTTCCCGACGCTCCGGCGTAGTACCGCTATCCCCACTCGGTACTCCGTGGTAGTACCCGTAATCCTCATCGGTACTCCGGGGTGCTACCAGTACTCCCACCAGGTACTCCGAGGTAGTACCCTTAACCCTCATCAGTACTCCGGGATGGTACCTGTGCACGCAACCGGCGCTCCGGGGTAGTACCGGTACCACCACTCGGCACTCCGGGGTGGTACCAGTACCCGCACCCACTACTACAGGGTGCAACTGCTGTCCCTACGGGTGCGCGGCGTTAGACTCGCCCTTACAACCTGACCCTCCGCTTTAGGCCCGGTGTCCCTACCCGACATTCCAGGATGGAACCGGTTCCCCCAACAGTACTATGGGGTTGTACCGGAAACCTTTGTGATGCGCCGGAGTTCACCTGTTGTCCCTACGGGCGCGCCCTGTTAGGCCCGGCCTCCCTTCCTGAGCCCCCAGGGTAGGCCTGGTATCCCTACCTGGTGCTCCGGGAAGGCCTGGCGTCCCTTCCCGACGCACCGGGGTAGTACCGGTACCCCCACTCGGTACTCCGTGGTAGTAACCGCAATCCTCATCGGTACTCCGTGGTGGTACCAGTACCCCCCCCCAGTACTACAGGGTACAACTGCTGTCCCTACGGGCGCGCGGGGTTACACTTGCCCTTACTACCTGACCCTCTGCATTAGGACCGGTGTCCCTACCCGACGTTCCGGGATAGAACCGGTTCCCCCAACAGTACTATGGGGTTGTACCGGAAACCTTTGTGATGCGCCGGAGTTCACCTGTTGTCCCTACGGGAGCGCCCTCTTAGACCCGGCCGCCCTTCCTGAGCCCCCAGGGTAGGCCTGGTATCCCTACCTGGTGCTCCGGGGAGGCCTGGCATACCTTTCTGACGCTCCGGGGTAGTACCGGTACCCCCACTCGGTACTCCGTTGTAGTAACCGTAATCCTCATCGGTACTCCGTGGTGGTACCAGTACCCCCCCCCAGTACTACAGGGTACAACTGCTGTCCCTACGGGCGCGCGGGGTTACAACCGAGCTTTCTATCTCACCCTCCGCGTTAGGCCCGGTGTCCCTACCCGACGTTCCGGGATAGAACCTGTTCCCCCAACAGTACTATGGGCTTGTAACGGAAGCCTTTGTGATGCGCCGGAGTTCACCTATTGTCCCTACGGGCGCCCCCTGTTAGACCCGGCCTCCCTTCCTGAGCCCCCAGGGTAGGCCTGGTATCCCTACCTGGTGCACCTGCTTAAGCCTGGCGTCCCTTCCCGACGCTCCGGGGTAGTACCGCTATCCCCACTCGGTACTCCGTGGTAGTAACCGCAATCCTCAGCGGTACTCCGGGCTGGTACCTGTACCCGCAACCGGCGCTCCGGGGTAGTACCGGTAACACCACTCGGCGCTCCAGGTTGGTACCAGTACCCCCACCCAGTACTACAGGGTGCAACTGCTGTCCCTACGGGCGCGCGGGGTTACACCCGCCCTTACTACCTGACCCTCTGCATTAGGCCCAGTGTCCCTACCCGACGTTCCGGGATAGAACCGGTTCCCCCAACAGTACTATGGGGTTGTACCGGAAACCTTTGTGATGCGCCGGAGTTCACCTGTTGTCCCTACTTGCGCCCCCTGTTAGACCCGGCCTCCCTTCCTGAGCCCCCAGGGTAGGCCTGGTATCCCTACCTGGTGCACCTGCTTAAGCCTGGCGTCCCTTCCCGACGCTCCGGGGTAGTACCGCTATCCCCACTCGGTACTCCGTGGTAGTACCCGTAACCCTCATCGGTACTCCGGGGTGGTACCAGTACTCCCACCAGGTACTCCGGGGTAGTACCCGTAACCCTCATCGGTACTCCGGGGTGGTACCTGTACCCGCAACCAGCGCTCCGGGGTAGTACCGGTACCACCACCTGGTGCTCCTGGGTGGTACCCATAACCCTCTACGGTACTCCGGGGTGGTACCAGTACTCCCACCAGGTACTCCGGGTACTACCCGTAACCCTCATCGGTACTCCGGGGTGGTACCAGTACCCCCACCCAGTACTAATACAGGGTACAACTGTTGTCCCTACGGGCGCGCAATGTTAGACTCGCCCTTACTAAGTAACCCTCTGCATTAGGACCGGTGTCCCTACCCGACGTTCCGGGATAGAACCTGTTCCCCCAACAGTACTATGGGCTTGTACCGGAAACCTTTGTGATGCGCCAGAGTTCACCTGTTGTCCCTACGGGCGCGCCCTTTAGACCCGGCCTCCCTTCCTGAGCCCCCAGGGTAGGCCTGGTATCCCTACCTGGTGCTCCGGGAAGGCCTGGCGTCCCTTCCCGACGCACCGGGGTAGTACCGGTACCCCCACTCGGTACTCCGTGGTAGTAACCGCAATCCTCAGCGTTACTCCGGGCTGGTACCTGTACCCACAACCGGCGCTCCGGGGTAGTACCGGTACCACCACTCGGCACTCCGGGGTGGTACCAGTAACCCCACCCACTACTACAGGGTGCAACTGCTGTCCCTACGGTCGCGCGGGGTTACACTTGCCCTTACTACCTGACGCTCTGCATTAGGCCCGGTGTCCCTACCCGACGTTCCGGGATAGAAGCTGTTCCCCCAACAGTACTATGGGGTTGTACCGGAAACCTTTGTGATGCGCCGGAGTTCACCTGTTGTCCCTACGGGAGCGCCCTCTTAGACCCGGCCGCCCTTCCTGAGCCCCCAGGGTAGGCCTGGTATCCCTACCTGGTGCTCCGGGGAGGCCTGGCATACCTTCCTGAAGCTCCGGGGTAGTACCGGTACCCCCACTCGGTACTCCGTGGTAGTCCCCGCAATCCTCATCGGTACTCCGGGTTAGTACCCGTGCCCCCACCAGGTACTCCGGGGTAGTACCCGTAACCCTCATCGGTACTCCGGGGTGGTACCTGTACCCGCAACCAGCGCTCCGGGGTAGTACCGGTACCACCACTCGGCACTCCGGGGTGGTACCAGTACCCCCACCCAGGACTACAGGGTACAACTGCTGTCCCTACGGGTGCGCGGCATTAGACTCGCCCTTACAACCTGACCCTCCGCTTTAGGCCCGGTGTCCCTACCCGACATTCCAGGATGGAACCGGTTCCCCCAACAGTACTATGGGGTTGTAACGGAAGCCTTTGTGATGCGCCGGAGTTCACCTGTTGTCCCTACGGGAGCGCCCTGTTAGACCCGGCCGCCCTTCCTGAGCCCCCAGGGTAGGCCTGGTATCCCTACCTGGTGCACCTGCTTAAGCCTGGCGTCCCTTCCCGACGCTCCGGCGTAGTACCGCTATCCCCACTCGGTACTCCGTGGTAGTACCCGTAATCCTCATCGGTACTCCGGGGTGCTACCAGTACTCCCACCAGGTACTCCGAGGTAGTACCCTTAACCCTCATCAGTACTCCGGGATGGTACCTGTGCACGCAACCGGCGCTCCGGGGTAGTACCGGTACCACCACTCGGCACTCCGGGGTGGTACCAGTACCCGCACCCACTACTACAGGGTGCAACTGCTGTCCCTACGGGTGCGCGGCGTTAGACTCGCCCTTACAACCTGACCCTCCGCTTTAGGCCCGGTGTCCCTACCCGACATTCCAGGATGGAACCGGTTCCCCCAACAGTACTATGGGGTTGTATCGGAAGCCTTTGTGATGCGCCGGAGTTCACCTGTTGTCCCTACGGGAGCGCCCTGTTAGACCCGGCCGCCCTTCCTGAGTCCCCAGGGTAGGCCTGGTATCCCTACCTGGTGCTCCGGGGAGGCCTGGCATACCTTCCTGACGCTCCGGGGTAGTACCGGTACCCCGACTCGGTACTCCGTGGTAGTCCCCGCAATCCTCATCGGTACTCCGGGTTAGTACCCGTGCCCCCACCAGGTACTGCGGGGTAGTACCCGTAACCCTCATCGGTACTCCGGGCTGGTACCTGTACCCGCAACCGGCGCTCCGGGGTAGTACCGGTACCACCACCTGGTGCTCCTGGGTGGTACCCATAACCCTCTACGGTACTCCGGGGTGGTACCAGTACTCCCACCAGGTACTCCGGGTACTACCCGTAACCCTCATCGGTACTCCGGGGTGGTACCAGTACCCCCACCCGGTACTACAGGGTACAACTGCTGTCCCTACGGGCGCGCAATGTTAGACTCGCCCTTACTAACTAACCCTCTGCATTAGGACCGGTGTCCCTACCCGACGTTCCGGGATAGAACCTGTTCCCCCAACAGTACTATGGGGTTGTACCGGAAACCTTTGTGATGCGCCGGAGTTCACCTGTTGTCCCTACGGGCGCGCCCTGTTAGGCCCGGCCTCCCTTCCTGAGCCCCCAGGGTAGGCCTGGTATCCCTACCTGGTGCACCTGCTTAAGCCTGGCGTCCCTTCCCGACGCTCCGGGTAGTACCGCTATCCCCACTCGGTACTCCGTGGTAGTACCCGTAATCCTAATCGGTACTCCGGGGTGGTACCAGTACTCCCACCAGGTACTCCGGGGTAGTACCCGTAACCGTCATCGGTACTCCGGGGTGGTACCTGTACCCGCAACCGTCGCTCCGGGGTGGTACCGGTACCACCACTCGGCACTCCGGGGTGGTACCAGTACCCGCACCCACTACTACAGGGTACAACTGCTGTCCCTACGGGTGCGCGGCGTTAGACTCGCCCTTACAACCTGACCCTCCGCTTTAGGCCCGGTGTCCCTACCCGACATTCCAGGATGGAACCGGTTCCCCCAACAGTACTATGGGGTTGTAAGGGAAGCCTTTGTGATGCGCCGGAGTTCACCTGTTGTCCCTACGGGAGCGCCCTGTTAGACCCGGCCGCCCTTCCTGAGTCCCCAGGGTAGGCCTGGTATCCCTACCTGGTGCTCCGGGGAGGCCTGGCATACCTTCCTGACGCTCCGGGGTAGTACCGGTACCCCCACTCGGTACTCCGTGGTAGTCCCCGCAATCCTCATCGGTACTCCGGGTTAGTACCCGTGCCCCCACCAGGTACTGCGGGGTAGTACCCGTAACCCACATCGGTACTCCGGGGTGGTACCTGTACCCGCAACCGGCGCTCCGGGGTAGTACCGGTACCACCACCTGGTGCTCCTGGGTGGTACCCATAACCCTCTACGGTACTCCGGGGTGGTACCAGTACTCCCACCAGGTACTCCGGGTACTACCCGTAACCCTCATCGGTACTCCGGGGTGGTACCAGTACCCCCACCCGGTACTACAGGGTACAACTGCTGTCCCTACGGGCGTGCAATGTTAGACTCGCCCTTACTAACTAACCCTCTGCATTAGGACCGGTGTCCCTACCCGACGTTCCGGGATAGAACCTGTTCCCCCAACAGTACTATGGGCTTGTACCGGAAACCTTTGTGATGCGCCACAGTTCACCTCTTGTCACTACGGGCGCGCCCTGTTAGACCCGGCCTCCCTTCCTGAGCCCCCAGGGTAGGCCTGGTATCCCTACCTGGTGCACCTGCTTAAGCCTGGCGTCCCTTCCCGACGCTCCGGGTAGTACCGCTATCCCCACTCGGTACTCCGTGGTAGTACCCGTAATCCTAATCGGTACTCCGGGGTGGTACCAGTACTCCCACCAGGTACTCCGGGGTAGTACCCGTAACCCTCATCGGTACTCCGGGGTGGTACCTGTACCCGCAACCGTCGCTCCGGGGTGGTACCGGTACCACCACTCGGCACTCCGGGGTGGTACCAGTACCCGCACCCACTACTACAGGGTGCAACTGCTGTCCCTACGGGTGCGCGGCGTTAGACTCGCCGTTACAACCTGACCCTCCGCTTTAGGCCCGGTGTCCCTACCCGACATTCCAGGATGGAACCGGTTCCCCCAACAGTACTATGGGGTTGTAACGGAAGCCTTTGTGATGCGCCGGAGTTCACCTGTTGTCCCTACGGGAGCGCCCTGTTAGACCCGGCCGCCCTTCCTGAGTCCCCAGGGTAGGCCTGGTATCCCTACCTGGTGCTCCGGGGAGGCCTGGCATACCTTCCTGACGCTCCGGGGTAGTACCGGTACCCCCACTCGGTACTCCGTGGTAGTCCCCGCAATCCTCATCGGTACTCTGGGTTAGTACCCGTGCCCCCACCAGGTTCTGCGGGGTAGTACCCGTAACCCACATCGGTACTCCGGGGTGGTACCTGTACCCGCAACCGGCGCTGCGGGGTAGTACCGGTACCACCACCTGGTGCTCCTGGGTGGTACCCATAACCCTCTACGGTACTCCGGGGTGGTACCAGTACTCCCACCAGGTACTCCGGGTACTACCCGTAACCCTCATCGGTACTCCGGGGTGGTACCAGTACCCCCACCCGGTACTACAGGGTACAACTGCTGTCCCTACGGGCGCGCAATGTTAGACTCGCCCTTACTAACTAACCCTCTGCATTAGGACCGGTGTCCCTACCCGACGTTCCGGGATAGAACCTGTTCCCCCAACAGTACTATGGGGTTGTACCGGAAACCTTTGTGATGCGCCGGAGTTCACCTGTTGTCCCTACGGGCGCGCCCTGTTAGACCCGGCCTCCCTTCCTGAGCCCCCAGGGTAGGCCTGGTATCCCTACCTGGTGCACCTGCTTAAGCCTGGCGTCCCTTCCCGACGCTCCGGGTAGTACCGCTATCCCCACTCGGTACTCCGTGGTAGTACCCGTAATCCTAATCGGTACTCCGGGGTGGTACCAGTACTCCCACCAGGTACTCCGGGGTAGTACCCGTAACCGTCATCGGTACTCCGGGGTGGTACCTGTACCCGCAACCGTCGCTCCGGGGTGGTACCGGTACCACCACTCGGCACTCCGGGGTGGTACCAGTACCCGCACCCACTACTACAGGGTACAACTGCTGTCCCTACGGGCCCGCGAAGTTAGACTCGCCCTTACAACCTGACCCTCCGCTTTAGGCCCGGTGTCCCTACCCGACATTCCAGGATGGAACCGGTTCCCCCAACAGTACTATGGGGTTGTAACGGAAGCCTTTGTGATGCGCCGGAGTTCACCTGTTGTCCCTACGGGAGCGCCCTGTTAGACCCGGCCGCCCTTCCTGAGTCCCCAGGGTAGGCCTGGTATCCCTACCTGGTGCTCCGGGGAGGCCTGGCATACCTTCCTGACGCTCCGGGGTAGTACCGGTACCCCCACTCGGTACTCCGTGGTAGTCCCCGCAATCCTCATCGGTACTCCGGGTTAGTACCCGTGCCCCCACCAGGTACTGCGGGGTAGTACCCGTAACCCTCATCGGTACTCCGGGGTGGTACCTGTACCCGCAACCGGCGCTCCGGGGTAGTACCGGTACCACCACCTGGTGCTCCTGGGTGGTACCCATAACCCTCTACGGTACTCCGGGGTGGTACCAGTACTCCCACCAGGTACTCCGGGTACTACCCGTAACCCTCATCGGTACTCCGGGGTGGTACCAGTACCCCCACCCGGTACTACAGGGTACAACTGCTGTCCCTACGGGCGCGCAATGTTAGACTCGCCCTTACTAACTAACCCTCTGCATTAGGACCGGTGTCCCTACCCGACGTTCCGGGATAGAACCTGTTCCCCCAACAGTACTATGGGGTTGTACCGGAAACCTTTGTGATGCGCCGGAGTTCACCTGTTGTCCCTACGGGCGCGCCCTGTTAGACCCGGCCTCCCTTCCTGAGCCCCCAGGGTAGGCCTGGTATCCCTACCTGGTGCACCTGCTTAAGCCTGGCGTCCCTTCCCGACGCTCCGGGTAGTACCGCTATCCCCACTCGGTACTCCGTGGTAGTACCCATAATCCTAATCGGTACTCCGGGGTGGTACCAGTACTCCCACCAGGTACTCCGGGGTAGTACCCGTAACCGTCATCGGTACTCCGGGGTGGTACCAGTAACCCCACCCACTACTACAGGGTACAACTGCTGTCCCTACGGGCGTGCAATGTTAGACTCGCCCTTACTAACTAACCCTCTGCATTAGGACCGGTGTCCCTACCCGACGTTCCGGGATAGAACCTGTTCCCCCAACAGTACTATGGGGTTGTACCGGAAACCTTTGTGATGCGCCAGAGTTCACCTCTTGTCACTACGGGCGCGCCCTTTAGACCCGGCCTCCCTTCCTGAGCCCCCAGGGTAGGCCTGGTATCCCTACCTGGTGCTCCGGGAAGGCCTGGCGTCCCTTCCCGACGCTCCGGGGTAGTACCGGTACCCCCACTCGGTACTCCGTGGTAGTAACCGCAATCCTCAGCGGTACTCCGGGCTGGAACCTGTACCCACAACCGGCGCTCCGGGGTAGTACCGGTACCACCACTCGGCACTCCGGGGTGGTACCAGTAACCCCACCCACTACTACAGGGTGCAACTGCTGTCCCTACAGGCGCGCGGGGTTACACTTGCCCTTACTACCTGACCCTCTGCATTAGGCCCGGTGTCCCTACCCGACGTTCCGGGATAGAAGCTGTTCCCCCAACAGTACTATGGGGTTGTACCGGAAACCTTTGTGATGCGCCGGAGTTCACCTATTGTCCCTACGGGAGCGCCCTCTTAGACCCGGCCGCCCTTCCTGAGCCCCCAGGGTAGGCCTGGTATCCCTACCTGGTGCTCCGGGGAGGCCTGGCATACCTTCCTGACGCTCCGGGGTAGTACCGGTACCCCCACTCGGTACTCCGTGATAGTCCCCGCAATCCTCATCGGTACTCCGGGTTAGTACCCGTGCCCCCACCAGGTTCTGCGGGGTAGTACCCGTAACCCTCATCGGTACTCCGGGGTGGTACCTGTACCCGCAACCGGCGCTCCGGGGTAGTACCGGTACCACCACCTGGTGCTCCTGGGTGGTACCCATAACCCTCTACGGTACTCCGGGGTGGTACCAGTACTCCCACCAGGTACTCCGGGGTAGTACCCGTAACCCTCATCGGTACTCCGGGGTGGTACCAGTACCCCCACCCGGTTCTACAGGGTACAACTGCTGTCCCTACGGGCGCGCAAAGTTAGACTCGCCCTTACAACCTGACCCTCCGCTTTAGGCCCGGTGTCCCTACCCGACGTTCCGGGATAGAACCTGTTCCCCCAACAGTACTATGGGGTTGTACCAGAAACCTTTGTGATGCGTCGGAGTTCACCTGTTGTCCCTACGGGCGTGCCCTGTTAGGCCCGGCCTCCCTTCCTGAGCCCCCAGGGTAGGCCTGGTATCCCTACCTGGTGCTCCGGGGAGGCCTGGCATACCTTCCTGACGCTCCGGGGTAGTACAGGTACCCCCACTCGGTACTCCGTCGCAGTACCCGTAATCCTCATCGGTACTCCGGGGTGGTACCAGTACTCCCACCAGGTACTCCGGGGTAGTACCCGTAACCCTCATCGGTCCTCCGGGGTGGTACCTATACCCGCAACCGGCGCTCCGGGGTAGTACCGGTACCACCACTCGGCACTCCGGGGTGGTACCAGTACCCACACCCAGTACTACAGGGTACAAATGTTGTCCCTACGGGCCCGCGAAGTTAGACTCGCCCTTACAACCTGACCCACTGCTTTAGGCCCGGTGTCCCTACCCGACGTTCCGGGATAGAACCTGTTCCCCCAACAGTACTATGGGGTTGGACCGGAAACCTTTGTGATGCGCCGGAGTTCACATGTTGTCCCTACGGGCGCGCCCTGTTAGACCCGGCCTCCCTTCCTGAGCCCCCAGGGTAGGCCTGGTATCCCTACCTGGTGCACCTGCTTAAGCCTGGCGTCCCTTCCCGACGCTCCGGGTAGTACCGCTATCCCCACTCGGTACTCCGTGGTAGTACCCGTAATCCTCATCTGTACTCCGGTGTGGTACCTGTACCCGCAACTGGTGCTCCGGGGTAGTACCGGTACTACCACTCGGCGCTCCGGGGTGGTACCAGTACCCCGAACCCAGTACTACAGGGTACAAATGCTGTCCCTACGGGCGCGCAAAGTTAGACTCGCCCTTACAACCTGACCCTCCGCTTTAGGCCCGGTGTCCCTACCCGACGTTCCGGGATAGAAGCTGTTCCCCCAACAGTACTATGGGGTTGTACCGGAAACCTTTGTGATGCGCCGGAGTTCACCTGTTGTCCCTACGGGCGCGCCCTGTTAGGCCCGGCCTCCCTTCCTGAGCCCCCAGGGTAGGCCTGGTATCCCTACCTGGTGCTCCGGGGAGGCCTGGCATACCTTCCTGACGCTCCGGGGTAGTACCGGTACCCCCACTCGGTACTCCGTGGTAGTCCCCGCAATCCTCATCGGTACTCCGGGTTAGTACCCGTGCCCCCACCAGGTTCTGCGGGGTAGCACCCGTAACCCTCATCGGTACTCCGGGGTGGTACCTGTACCCGCAACCGGCGCTCCGGGGTAGTACCGGTACCACCACCTGGTGCTCCTGGGTGGTACCCATAACCCTCTACGGTACTCCGGGGTGGTACCAGTACTCCCACCAGGTACTCCGGGTACTACCCGTAACCCTCATCGGTACTCCGGGGTGGTACCAGTACCCCCACCCGGTTCTACAGGGTACAACTGCTGTCCCTACGGGCGCGCAAAGTTAGACTCGCCCTTACAACCTGACCCTCCGCTTTAGGCCCGGTGTCCCTACCCGACGTTCCGGGATAGAACCTGTTCCCCCAACAGTACTATGGGGTTGTACCAGAAACCTTTGTGATGCGTCGGAGTTCACCTGTTGTCCCTACGGGCGTGCCCTGTTAGGCCCGGCCTCCCTTC
The DNA here is from genome assembly GCF_947461875.1 of Haliaeetus albicilla. Lineage (NCBI taxonomy): Eukaryota > Metazoa > Chordata > Aves > Accipitriformes > Accipitridae > Haliaeetus > Haliaeetus albicilla. Next base: position 2,205,338 of record NC_091494.1, on the reverse strand, counting down.
CTGAGCCCCCAGGGTAGGCCTGGTATCCCTACCTGGTGCTCCGGGGAGGCCTGGCATACCTTCCTGACGCTCCGGGGTAGTACAGGTACCCCCACTCGGTACTCCGTCGCAGTACCCGTAATCCTCATCGGTACTCCGTGGTGGTACCAGTACCCCCACCAGGTACTGCGGGGTAGTACCCGTAACCCTCATCGGTCCTCCGGGGTGGTACCTATACCCGCAACCGGCGCTCCGGGGTAGTACCGGTACCACCACTCGGCACTCCGGGGTGGTACCAGTACCCACACCCAGTACTACAGGGTACAAATGTTGTCCCTACGGGCCCGCGAAGTTAGACTCGCCCTTACAACCTGACCCACTGCTTTAGGCCCGGTGTCCCTACCCGACGTTCCGGGATAGAACCTGTTCCCCCAACAGTACTATGGGGTTGGACCGGAAACCTTTGTGATGCGCCGGAGTTCACATGTTGTCCCTACGGGCGCGCCCTGTTAGACCCGGCCTCCCTTCCTGAGCCCCCAGGGTAGGCCTGGTATCCCTACCTGGTGCTCCGGGGAGGCCTGGCATACCTTCCTGACGCTCCGGGGTAGTACCGGTACCCCCACTCGGTACTCCGTCGTAGTAACCGTAATCCTCATCGGTACTCCGTGGTGGTACTAGTACCCCCCCCCAGTACTACAGGGTACAACTGCTATCCCTACGGGCGCGCGGGGTTACAACCGAGCTTTCTATCTCACCCTCCGCATTAGGCCCGGTGTCCCTACCCGACGTTCCGGGATAGAACCTGTTCCCCCAACAGTACTATGGGGTTGTAACGGAAGCCTTTGTGATGCGCCGGAGTTCACCTATTGTCCCTACGGGCGCGCCCTGTTAGAGCCGGCCTCCCTTCCTGAGCCCCCAGGGTAGGCCTGGTATCCCTACCTGGTGCACCTGCTTAAGCCTGGCGTCCCTTCCCGACGCTCCGGGTAGTACCGCTATCCCCTCTCGGTACTCCGTGGTAGTACCCGTAATCCTAATCGGTACTCCGGGGTAGTACCGGTACCCCCACTCGGTACTGCGTGGTAGTCCCCGCAATCCTCATCGGTACTCCGGGTTAGTACCCGTGCCCCCACCAGGTTCTGCGGGGTAGTACCCGTAACCCACATCGGTACTCCGGGGTGGTACCTGTACCCGCAACCGGCGCTCCGGGGTAGTACCGGTACCACCACCTGGTGCTCCTGGGTGGTACCCATAACCCTCTACGGTACTCCGGGGTGGTACCAGTACTCCCACCAGGTACTCCGGGTACTACCCGTAACCCTCATCGGTACTCCGGGGTGGTACCAGTACCCCCACCCGGTACTACAGGGTACAAATGCTGTCCCTACGGGCGCGCAATGTTAGACTCGCCCTTACTAACTAACCCTCTGCATTAGGACCGGTGTCCCTACCCGACGTTCCGGGATAGAACCTGTTCCCCCAACAGTACTATGGGGTTGTACCGGAAACCTTTGTGATGCGCCGGAGTTCACCTGTTGTCCCTACGGGCGCGCCCTTTAGACCCGGCCTCCCTTCCTGAGCCCCCAGGGTACGCCTGGTATCCCTACCTGGTGCACCTGCTTAAGCCTGGCGTCCCTTCCCGACGCTCCGGGTAGTACCGCTATCCCCACTCGGTACTCCGTGGTAGTACCCGTAATCCTAATCGGTACTCCGGGGTGGTACCAGTACTCCCACCAGGTACTCCGGGGTAGTACCCGTAACCCTCATCGGTACTCCGGGGTGGTACCTGTACCCGCAACCGTCGCTCCGGGGTGGTACCGGTACCACCACTCGGCACTCCGGGGTGGTACCAGTACCCGCACCCACTACTACAGGGTACAACTGCTGTCCCTACGGGCCCGCGAAGTTAGACTCGCCCTTACAACCTGACCCTCCGCTTTAGGCCCGGTGTCCCTACCCGACATTCCAGGATGGAACCGGTTCCCCCAACAGTACTATGGGGTTGTAACGGAAGCCTTTGTGATGCGCCGGAGTTCACCTGTTGTCCCTACGGGAGCGCCCTGTTAGACCCGGCCGCCCTTCCTGAGTCCCCAGGGTAGGCCTGGTATCCCTACCTGGTGCTCCGGGGAGGCCTGGCATACCTTCCTGACGCTCCGGGGTAGTACCGGTACCCCCACTCGGTACTCCGTGGTAGTCCCCGCAATCCTCATCGGTACTCCGGGTTAGTACCCGTGCCCCCACCAGGTACTGCGGGGTAGTACCCGTAACCCTCATCGGTACTCCGGGGTGGTACCTGTACCCGCAACCGGCGCTCCGGGGTAGTACCGGTACCACCACCTGGTGCTCCTGGGTGGTACCCATAACCCTCTACGGTACTCCGGGGTGGTACCAGTACTCCCACCAGGTACTCCGGGTACTACCCGTAACCCTCATCGGTACTCCGGGGTGGTACCAGTACCCCCACCCAGTACTACAGGGTACAACTGCTGTCCCTACGGGCGTGCAATGTTAGACTCGCCCTTACTAACTAACCCTCTGCATTAGGACCGGTGTCCCTACCCGACGTTCCGGGATAGAACCTGTTCCCCCAACAGTACTATGGGCTTGTACCGGAAACCTTTGTGATGCGCCAGAGTTCACCTCTTGTCACTACGGGCGCGCCCTTTAGACCCGGCCTCCCTTCCTGAGCCCCCAGGGTAGGCCTGGTATCCCTACCTGGTGCTCCGGGAAGGCCTGGCGTCCCTTCCCGACGCACCGGGGTAGTACCGGTACCCCCACTCGGTACTCCGTGGTAGTAACCGCAATCCTCAGCGGTACTCCGGGCTGGAACCTGTACCCACAACCGGCGCTCCGGGGTAGTACTGGTACCACCACTCGGCACTCCGGGGTGGTACCAGTAACCCCACCCACTACTACAGGGTGCAACTGCTGTCCCTACAGGCGCGCGGGGTTACACTTGCCCTTACTACCTGACCCTCTGCATTAGGCCCGGTGTCCCTACCCGACGTTCCGGGATAGAAGCTGTTCCCCCAACAGTACTATGGGGTTGTACCGGAAACCTTTGTGATGCGCCGGAGTTCACCTATTGTCCCTACGGGAGCGCCCTCTTAGACCCGGGCGCCCTTCCTGAGCCCCCAGGGTAGGCCTGGTATCCCTACCTGGTGCTCCGGGGAGGCCTGGCATACCTTCCTGACGCTCCGGGGTAGTACCGGTACCCCCACTCGGTACTCCGTGGTAGTCCCCGCAATCCTCATCGGTACTCCGGGTTAGTACCCGTGCCCCCACCAGGTTCTGCGGGGTAGTATCCGTAACCCTCATCGGTACTCCGGGGTGGTACCTATACCCGCAACCGGCGCTCCGGGGTAGTACCGGTACCACCACTCGGCACTCCGGGGTGGTACCAGTACCCACACCCAGTACTACAGGGTACAAATGTTGTCCCTACGGGCCCGCGAAGTTAGACTCGCCCTTACAACCTGACCCACTGCTTTAGGCCCGGTGTCCCTACCCGACGTTCCGGGATAGAACCTGTTCCCCCAACAGTACTATGGGGTTGGACCGGAAACCTTTGTGATGCGCCGGAGTTCACATGTTGTCCCTACGGGCGCGCCCTGTTAGACCCGGCCTCCCTTCCTGAGCCCCCAGGGTAGGCCTGGTATCCCTACCTGGTGCTCCGGGGAGGCCTGGCATACCTTCCTGACGCTCCGGGGTAGTACCGGTACCCCCACTCGGTACTCCGTCGTAGTAACCGTAATCCTCATCGGTACTCCGTGGTGGTACTAGTACCCCCCCCCAGTACTACAGGGTACAACTGCTATCCCTACGGGCGCGCGGGGTTACAACCGAGCTTTCTATCTCACCCTCCGCATTAGGCCCGGTGTCCCTACCCGACGTTCCGGGATAGAACCTGTTCCCCCAACAGTACTATGGGGTTGTAACGGAAGCCTTTGTGATGCGCCGGAGTTCACCTATTGTCCCTACGGGCGCGCCCTGTTAGAGCCGGCCTCCCTTCCTGAGCCCCCAGGGTAGGCCTGGTATCCCTACCTGGTGCACCTGCTTAAGCCTGGCGTCCCTTCCCGACGCTCCGGGTAGTACCGCTATCCCCTCTCGGTACTCCGTGGTAGTACCCGTAATCCTAATCGGTACTCCGGGGTAGTACCGGTACCCCCACTCGGTACTGCGTGGTAGTCCCCGCAATCCTCATCGGTACTCCGGGTTAGTACCCGTGCCCCCACCAGGTTCTGCGGGGTAGTACCCGTAACCCACATCGGTACTCCGGGGTGGTACCTGTACCCGCAACCGGCGCTCCGGGGTAGTACCGGTACCACCACCTGGTGCTCCTGGGTGGTACCCATAACCCTCTACGGTACTCCGGGGTGGTACCAGTACTCCCACCAGGTACTCCGGGTACTACCCGTAACCCTCATCGGTACTCCGGGGTGGTACCAGTACCCCCACCCGGTACTACAGGGTACAAATGCTGTCCCTACGGGCGCGCAATGTTAGACTCGCCCTTACTAACTAACCCTCTGCATTAGGACCGGTGTCCCTACCCGACGTTCCGGGATAGAACCTGTTCCCCCAACAGTACTATGGGGTTGTACCGGAAACCTTTGTGATGCGCCGGAGTTCACCTGTTGTCCCTACGGGCGCGCCCTTTAGACCCGGCCTCCCTTCCTGAGCCCCCAGGGTACGCCTGGTATCCCTACCTGGTGCACCTGCTTAAGCCTGGCGTCCCTTCCCGACGCTCCGGGTAGTACCGCTATCCCCACTCGGTACTCCGTGGTAGTACCCGTAATCCTAATCGGTACTCCGGGGTGGTACCAGTACTCCCACCAGGTACTCCGGGGTAGTACCCGTAACCCTCATCGGTACTCCGGGGTGGTACCTGTACCCGCAACCGTCGCTCCGGGGTGGTACCGGTACCACCACTCGGCACTCCGGGGTGGTACCAGTACCCGCACCCACTACTACAGGGTACAACTGCTGTCCCTACGGGCCCGCGAAGTTAGACTCGCCCTTACAACCTGACCCTCCGCTTTAGGCCCGGTGTCCCTACCCGACATTCCAGGATGGAACCGGTTCCCCCAACAGTACTATGGGGTTGTAACGGAAGCCTTTGTGATGCGCCGGAGTTCACCTGTTGTCCCTACGGGAGCGCCCTGTTAGACCCGGCCGCCCTTCCTGAGTCCCCAGGGTAGGCCTGGTATCCCTACCTGGTGCTCCGGGGAGGCCTGGCATACCTTCCTGACGCTCCGGGGTAGTACCGGTACCCCCACTCGGTACTCCGTGGTAGTCCCCGCAATCCTCATCGGTACTCCGGGTTAGTACCCGTGCCCCCACCAGGTACTGCGGGGTAGTACCCGTAACCCTCATCGGTACTCCGGGGTGGTACCTGTACCCGCAACCGGCGCTCCGGGGTAGTACCGGTACCACCACCTGGTGCTCCTGGGTGGTACCCATAACCCTCTACGGTACTCCGGGGTGGTACCAGTACTCCCACCAGGTACTCCGGGTACTACCCGTAACCCTCATCGGTACTCCGGGGTGGTACCAGTACCCCCACCCAGTACTACAGGGTACAACTGCTGTCCCTACGGGCGTGCAATGTTAGACTCGCCCTTACTAACTAACCCTCTGCATTAGGACCGGTGTCCCTACCCGACGTTCCGGGATAGAACCTGTTCCCCCAACAGTACTATGGGCTTGTACCGGAAACCTTTGTGATGCGCCAGAGTTCACCTCTTGTCACTACGGGCGCGCCCTTTAGACCCGGCCTCCCTTCCTGAGCCCCCAGGGTAGGCCTGGTATCCCTACCTGGTGCTCCGGGAAGGCCTGGCGTCCCTTCCCGACGCACCGGGGTAGTACCGGTACCCCCACTCGGTACTCCGTGGTAGTAACCGCAATCCTCAGCGGTACTCCGGGCTGGAACCTGTACCCACAACCGGCGCTCCGGGGTAGTACTGGTACCACCACTCGGCACTCCGGGGTGGTACCAGTAACCCCACCCACTACTACAGGGTGCAACTGCTGTCCCTACAGGCGCGCGGGGTTACACTTGCCCTTACTACCTGACCCTCTGCATTAGGCCCGGTGTCCCTACCCGACGTTCCGGGATAGAAGCTGTTCCCCCAACAGTACTATGGGGTTGTACCGGAAACCTTTGTGATGCGCCGGAGTTCACCTATTGTCCCTACGGGAGCGCCCTCTTAGACCCGGGCGCCCTTCCTGAGCCCCCAGGGTAGGCCTGGTATCCCTACCTGGTGCTCCGGGGAGGCCTGGCATACCTTCCTGACGCTCCGGGGTAGTACCGGTACCCCCACTCGGTACTCCGTGGTAGTCCCCGCAATCCTCATCGGTACTCCGGGTTAGTACCCGTGCCCCCACCAGGTTCTGCGGGGTAGTATCCGTAACCCTCATCGGTACTCCGGGGTGGTACCTGTACCCGCAACCGGCGCTCCGGGGTAGTACCGGTACCACCACCTGGTGCTCCTGGGTGGTACCCATAACCCTCTACGGTACTCCGGGGTGGTACCAGTACTCCCACCAGGTACTCCGGGTACTACCCGTAACCCTCATCGGTACTCCGGGGTGGTACCAGTACCCCCACCCGGTTCTACAGGGTACAACTGCTGTCCCTACGGGCGCGCAAAGTTAGACTCGCCCTTACAACCTGACCCTCCGCTTTAGGCCCGGTGTCCCTACCCGACGTTCCGGGATAGAACCTGTTCCCCCAACAGTACTATGGGGTTGTACCAGAAACCTTTGTGATGCGTCGGAGTTCACCTGTTGTCCCTACGGGCGTGCCCTGTTAGGCCCGGCCTCCCTTCCTGAGCCCCCAGGGTAGGCCTGGTATCCCTACCTGGTGCTCCGGGGAGGCCTGGCATACCTTCCTGACGCTCCGGGGTAGTACAGGTACCCCCACTCGGTACTCCGTCGCAGTACCCGTAATCCTCATCGGTACTCCGGGGTGGTACCAGTACTCCCACCAGGTACTCCGGGGTAGTACCCGTAACCCTCATCGGTCCTCCGGGGTGGTACCTATACCCGCAACCGGCGCTCCGGGGTAGTACCGGTACCACCACTCGGCACTCCGGGGTGGTACCAGTACCCACACCCAGTACTACAGGGTACAAATGTTGTCCCTACGGGCCCGCGAAGTTAGACTCGCCCTTACAACCTGACCCACTGCTTTAGGCCCGGTGTCCCTACCCGACGTTCCGGGATAGAACCTGTTCCCCCAACAGTACTATGGGGTTGTACCGGAAACCTTTGTGATGCGCCGGAGTTCACATGTTGTCCCTACGGGCGCGCCCTGTTAGACCCGGCCTCCCTTCCTGAGCCCCCAGGGTAGGCCTGGTATCCCTACCTGGTGCACCTGCTTAAGCCTGGCGTCCCTTCCCGACGCTCCGGGTAGTACCGCTATCCCCACTCGGTACTCCGTGGTAGTACCCGTAATCCTCATCTGTACTCCGGTGTGGTACCTGTACCCGCAACTGGTGCTCCGGGGTAGTACCGGTACTACCACTCGGCGCTCCGGGGTGGTACCAGTACCCCGAACCCAGTACTACAGGGTACAAATGCTGTCCCTACGGGCGCGCAAAGTTAGACTCGCCCTTACAACCTGACCCTCCGCTTTAGGCCCGGTGTCCCTACCCGACGTTCCGGGATAGAAGCTGTTCCCCCAACAGTACTATGGGGTTGTACCGGAAACCTTTGTGATGCGCCGGAGTTCACCTGTTGTCCCTACGGGCGCGCCCTGTTAGGCCCGGCCTCCCTTCCTGAGCCCCCAGGGTAGGCCTGGTATCCCTACCTGGTGCTCCGGGGAGGCCTGGCATACCTTCCTGACGCTCCGGGGTAGTACCGGTACCCCCACTCGGTACTCCGTCGTAGTAACCGTAATCCTCATCGGTACTCCGTGGTGGTACTAGTACCCCCCCCCAGTACTACAGGGTACAACTGCTATCCCTACGGGCGCGCGGGGTTACAACCGAGCTTTCTATCTCACCCTCCGCATTAGGCCCGGTGTCCCTACCCGACGTTCCGGGATAGAACCTGTTCCCCCAACAGTACTATGGGGTTGTAACGGAAGCCTTTGTGATGCGCCGGAGTTCACCTATTGTCCCTACGGGCGCGCCCTGTTAGACCCGGCCTCCCTTCCTGAGCCCCCAGGGTAGGCCTGGTATCCCTACCTGGTGCACCTGCTTAAGCCTGGCGTCCCTTCCCGACGCTCCGGGTAGTACCGCTATCCCCACTCGGTACTCCGTGGTAGTACCCGTAATCCTAATCGGTACTCCGGGGTGGTACCAGTACTCCCACTCGGTACTCCGTGGTAGTAACCGCAATCCTCAGCGGTACTCCGGGCTGGAACCTGTACCCACAACCGGCGCTCCGGGGTGGTACCGGTACCACCACTCGGCACTCCGGGGTGGTACCAGTACCCGCACCCACTACTACAGGGTGCAACTGCTGTCCCTACGGGTGCGCGGCGTTAGACTCGCCCTTACAACCTGACCCTCCGCTTTAGGCCCGGTGTCCCTACCCGACATTCCAGGATGGAACCGGTTCCCCCAACAGTACTATGGGGTTGTAACGGAAGCCTTTGTGATGCGCCGGAGTTCACCTGTTGTCCCTACGGGAGCGCCCTGTTAGACCCGGCCGCCCTTCCTGAGCCCCCAGGGTAGGCCTGGTATCCCTACCTGTTGCTCCGGGGAGGCCTGGCATACCTTCCTGACGCTCCGGGGTAGTACCGGTACCCCCACTCGGTACTCCGTGGTAGTCCCCGCAATCCTCATCGGTACTCCGGGTTAGTACCCGTGCCCCCACCAGGTTCTGCGGGGTAGTACCCGTAAACCTCATCGGTACTCCGGGGTGGTACCTGTACCCGCAACCGGCGCTCCGGGGTAGTACCGGTACCACCACCTGGTGCTCCTGGGTGGTACCCATAACCCTCTACGGTACTCCGGGGTGGTACCAGTACTCCCACCAGGTACTCCGGGTACTACCCGTAACCCTCATCGGTACTCCGGGGTGGTACCAGTACCCCCACCCAGTACTACAGGGTACAACTGCTGTCCCTACGGGCGTGCAATGTTAGACTCGCCCTTACTAACTAACCCTCTGCATTAGGACCGGTGTCCCTACCCGACGTTCCGGGATAGAACCTGTTCCCCCAACAGTACTATGGGCTTGTACCGGAAACCTTTGTGATGCGCCAGAGTTCACCTCTTGTCACTACGGGCGCGCCCTTTAGACCCGGCCTCCCTTCCTGAGCCCCCAGGGTAGGCCTGGTATCCCTACCTGGTGCTCCGGGAAGGCCTGGCGTCCCTTCCCGACGCACCGGGGTAGTACCGGTACCCCCACTCGGTACTCCGTGGTAGTAACCGCAATCCTCAGCGGTACTCCGGGCTGGAACCTGTACCCACAACCGGCGCTCCGGGGTAGTACCGGTACCACCACTCGGCACTCCGGGGTGGTACCAGTAACCCCACCCACTACTACAGGGTGCAACTGCTGTCCCTACAGGCGCGCGGGGTTACACTTGCCCTTACTACCTGACCCTCTGCATTAGGCCCGGTGTCCCTACCCGACGTTCCGGGATAGAAGCTGTTCCCCCAACAGTACTATGGGGTTGTACCGGAAACCTTTGTGATGCGCCGGAGTTCACCTATTGTCCCTACGGGCGCGCCCTCTTAGACCCGGCCGCCCTTCCTGAGCCCCCAGGGTAGGCCTGGTATCCCTACCTGGTGCTCCGGGGAGGCCTGGCATACCTTCCTGACGCTCCGGGGTAGTACCGGTACCCCCACTCGGTACTCCGTGATAGTCCCCGCAATCCTCATCGGTACTCCGGGTTAGTACCCGTGCCCCCACCAGGTTCTGCGGGGTAGTACCCGTAACCCTCATCGGTACTCCGGGGTGGTACCTGTACCCGCAACCGGCGCTCCGGGGTAGTACCGGTACCACCACCTGGTGCTCCTGGGTGGTACCCATAACCCTCTACGGTACTCCGGGGTGGTACCAGTACTCCCACCAGGTACTCCGGGTACTACCCGTAACCCTCATCGGTACTCCGGGGTGGTACCAGTACCCCCACCCGGTACTACAGGGTACAACTGCTGTCCCTACGGGCGCGCAAAGTTAGACTCGCCCTTACAACCTGACCCTCCGCTTTAGGCCCGGTGTCCCTACCCGACGTTCCGGGATAGAACCTGTTCCCCCAACAGTACTATGGGGTTGTACCAGAAACCTTTGTGATGCGTCGGAGTTCACCTGTTGTCCCTACGGGCGTGCCCTGTTAGGCCCGGCCTCCCTTCCTGAGCCCCCAGGGTAGGCCTGGTATCCCTACCTGGTGCTCCGGGGAGGCCTGGCATACCTTCCTGACGCTCCGGGGTAGTACAGGTACCCCCACTCGGTACTCCGTCGCAGTACCCGTAATCCTCATCGGTACTCCGGGGTGGTACCAGTACTCCCACCAGGTACTCCGGGGTAGTACCCGTAACCCTCATCGGTCCTCCGGGGTGGTACCTATACCCGCAACCGGCGCTCCGGGGTAGTACCGGTACCACCACTCGGCACTCCGGGGTGGTACCAGTACCCACACCCAGTACTACAGGGTACAAATGTTGTCCCTACGGGCCCGCGAAGTTAGACTCGCCCTTACAACCTGACCCACTGCTTTAGGCCCGGTGTCCCTACCCGACGTTCCGGGATAGAACCTGTTCCCCCAACAGTACTATGGGGTTGTACCGGAAACCTTTGTGATGCGCCGGAGTTCACATGTTGTCCCTACGGGCGCGCCCTGTTAGACCCGGCCTCCCTTCCTGAGCCCCCAGGGTAGGCCTGGTATCCCTACCTGGTGCACCTGCTTAAGCCTGGCGTCCCTTCCCGACGCTCCGGGTAGTACCGCTATCCCCACTCGGTACTCCGTGGTAGTACCCGTAATCCTCATCTGTACTCCGGTGTGGTACCTGTACCCGCAACTGGTGCTCCGGGGTAGTACCGGTACTACCACTCGGCGCTCCGGGGTGGTACCAGTACCCCGAACCCAGTACTACAGGGTACAAATGCTGTCCCTACGGGCGCGCAAAGTTAGACTCGCCCTTACAACCTGACCCTCCGCTTTAGGCCCGGTGTCCCTACCCGACGTTCCGGGATAGAAGCTGTTCCCCCAACAGTACTATGGGGTTGTACCGGAAACCTTTGTGATGCGCCGGAGTTCACCTGTTGTCCCTACGGGCGCGCCCTGTTAGGCCCGGCCTCCCTTCCTGAGCCCCCAGGGTAGGCCTGGTATCCCTACCTGGTGCTCCGGGGAGGCCTGGCATACCTTCCTGACGCTCCGGGGTAGTACCGGTACCCCCACTCGGTACTCCGTCGTAGTAACCGTAATCCTCATCGGTACTCCGTGGTGGTACTAGTACCCCCCCCCAGTACTACAGGGTACAACTGCTATCCCTACGGGCGCGCGGGGTTACAACCGAGCTTTCTATCTCACCCTCCGCATTAGGCCCGGTGTCCCTACCCGACGTTCCGGGATAGAACCTGTTCCCCCAACAGTACTATGGGGTTGTAACGGAAGCCTTTGTGATGCGCCGGAGTTCACCTATTGTCCCTACGGGCGCGCCCTGTTAGACCCGGCCTCCCTTCCTGAGCCCCCAGGGTAGGCCTGGTATCCCTACCTGGTGCACCTGCTTAAGCCTGGCGTCCCTTCCCGACGCTCCGGGTAGTACCGCTATCCCCACTCGGTACTCCGTGGTAGTACCCGTAATCCTAATCGGTACTCCGGGGTGGTACCAGTACTCCCACTCGGTACTCCGTGGTAGTAACCGCAATCCTCAGCGGTACTCCGGGCTGGAACCTGTACCCACAACCGGCGCTCCGGGGTGGTACCGGTACCACCACTCGGCACTCCGGGGTGGTACCAGTACCCGCACCCACTACTACAGGGTGCAACTGCTGTCCCTACGGGTGCGCGGCGTTAGACTCGCCCTTACAACCTGACCCTCCGCTTTAGGCCCGGTGTCCCTACCCGACATTCCAGGATGGAACCGGTTCCCCCAACAGTACTATGGGGTTGTAACGGAAGCCTTTGTGATGCGCCGGAGTTCACCTGTTGTCCCTACGGGAGCGCCCTGTTAGACCCGGCCGCCCTTCCTGAGCCCCCAGGGTAGGCCTGGTATCCCTACCTGTTGCTCCGGGGAGGCCTGGCATACCTTCCTGACGCTCCGGGGTAGTACCGGTACCCCCACTCGGTACTCCGTGGTAGTCCCCGCAATCCTCATCGGTACTCCGGGTTAGTACCCGTGCCCCCACCAGGTTCTGCGGGGTAGTACCCGTAAACCTCATCGGTACTCCGGGGTGGTACCTGTACCCGCAACCGGCGCTCCGGGGTAGTACCGGTACCACCACCTGGTGCTCCTGGGTGGTACCCATAACCCTCTACGGTACTCCGGGGTGGTACCAGTACTCCCACCAGGTACTCCGGGTACTACCCGTAACCCTCATCGGTACTCCGGGGTGGTACCAGTACCCCCACCCAGTACTACAGGGTACAACTGCTGTCCCTACGGGCGTGCAATGTTAGACTCGCCCTTACTAACTAACCCTCTGCATTAGGACCGGTGTCCCTACCCGACGTTCCGGGATAGAACCTGTTCCCCCAACAGTACTATGGGCTTGTACCGGAAACCTTTGTGATGCGCCAGAGTTCACCTCTTGTCACTACGGGCGCGCCCTTTAGACCCGGCCTCCCTTCCTGAGCCCCCAGGGTAGGCCTGGTATCCCTACCTGGTGCTCCGGGAAGGCCTGGCGTCCCTTCCCGACGCACCGGGGTAGTACCGGTACCCCCACTCGGTACTCCGTGGTAGTAACCGCAATCCTCAGCGGTACTCCGGGCTGGAACCTGTACCCACAACCGGCGCTCCGGGGTAGTACCGGTACCACCACTCGGCACTCCGGGGTGGTACCAGTAACCCCACCCACTACTACAGGGTGCAACTGCTGTCCCTACAGGCGCGCGGGGTTACACTTGCCCTTACTACCTGACCCTCTGCATTAGGCCCGGTGTCCCTACCCGACGTTCCGGGATAGAAGCTGTTCCCCCAACAGTACTATGGGGTTGTACCGGAAACCTTTGTGATGCGCCGGAGTTCACCTATTGTCCCTACGGGCGCGCCCTCTTAGACCCGGCCGCCCTTCCTGAGCCCCCAGGGTAGGCCTGGTATCCCTACCTGGTGCTCCGGGGAGGCCTGGCATACCTTCCTGACGCTCCGGGGTAGTACCGGTACCCCCACTCGGTACTCCGTGATAGTCCCCGCAATCCTCATCGGTACTCCGGGTTAGTACCCGTGCCCCCACCAGGTTCTGCGGGGTAGTACCCGTAACCCTCATCGGTACTCCGGGGTGGTACCTGTACCCGCAACCGGCGCTCCGGGGTAGTACCGGTACCACCACCTGGTGCTCCTGGGTGGTACCCATAACCCTCTACGGTACTCCGGGGTGGTACCAGTACTCCCACCAGGTACTCCGGGTACTACCCGTAACCCTCATCGGTACTCCGGGGTGGTACCAGTACCCCCACCCGGTACTACAGGGTACAACTGCTGTCCCTACGGGCGCGCAAAGTTAGACTCGCCCTTACAACCTGACCCTCCGCTTTAGGCCCGGTGTCCCTACCCGACGTTCCGGGATAGAACCTGTTCCCCCAACAGTACTATGGGGTTGTACCAGAAACCTTTGTGATGCGTCGGAGTTCACCTGTTGTCCCTACGGGCGTGCCCTGTTAGGCCCGGCCTCCCTTCCTGAGCCCCCAGGGTAGGCCTGGTATCCCTACCTGGTGCTCCGGGGAGGCCTGGCATACCTTCCTGACGCTCCGGGGTAGTACAGGTACCCCCACTCGGTACTCCGTCGCAGTACCCGTAATCCTCATCGGTACTCCGGGGTGGTACCAGTACTCCCACCAGGTACTCCGGGGTAGTACCCGTAACCCTCATCGGTCCTCCGGGGTGGTACCTATACCCGCAACCGGCGCTCCGGGGTAGTACCGGTACCACCACTCGGCACTCCGGGGTGGTACCAGTACCCACACCCAGTACTACAGGGTACAAATGTTGTCCCTACGGGCCCGCGAAGTTAGACTCGCCCTTACAACCTGACCCACTGCTTTAGGCCCGGTGTCCCTACCCGACGTTCCGGGATAGAACCTGTTCCCCCAACAGTACTATGAGGTTGGACCGGAAACCTTTGTGATGCGCCGGAGTTCACATGTTGTCCCTACGGGCGCGCCCTGTTAGACCCGGCCTCCCTTCCTGAGCCCCCAGGGTAGGCCTGGTATCCCTACCTGGTGCACCTGCTTAAGCCTGGCGTCCCTTCCCGACGCTCCGGGTAGTACCGCTATCCCCACTCGGTACTCCGTGGTAGTACCCGTAATCCTCATCTGTACTCCGGTGTGGTACCTGTACCCGCAACTGGTGCTCCGGGGTAGTACCGGTACTACCACTCGGCGCTCCGGGGTGGTACCAGTACCCCGAACCCAGTACTACAGGGTACAAATGCTGTCCCTACGGGCGCGCAAAGTTAGACTCGCCCTTACAACCTGACCCTCCGCTTTAGGCCCGGTGTCCCTACCCGACGTTCCGGGATAGAACCTGTTCCCCCAACAGTACTATGGGGTTGTACCGGAAACCTTTGTGATGCGCCGGAGTTCACCTGTTGTCCCTACGGGTGCGCCATGCTAGGCCCGGCCTCCCTTCCTGAGCCCCCAGGGTAGGCCTGGTATCCCTACCTGGTGCTCCGGGGAGGCCTGGCATACCTTCCTGACGCTCCGGGGTAGTACCGGTACCCCCACTCGGTACTCCGTCGTAGTAACCGTAATCCTCATCGGTACTCCGTGGTGGTACTAGTACCCCCCCCCAGTACTACAGGGTACAACTGCTATCCCTACGGGCGCGCGGGGTTACAACCGAGCTTTCTATCTCACCCTCCGCATTAGGCCCGGTGTCCCTACCCGACGTTCCGGGATAGAACCTGTTCCCCCAACAGTACTATGGGGTTGGACCGGAAACCTTTGTGATGCGCCGGAGTTCACCTATTGTCCCTACGGGCGCGCCCTGTTAGACCCGGCCTCCCTTCCTGAGCCCCCAGGGTAGGCCTGGTATCCCTACCTGGTGCACCTGCTTAAGCCTGGCGTCCCTTCCCGACGCTCCGGGGTAGTACCGCTATCCCCACTCGGTACTCCGTGGTAGTACCCGTAATCCTAATCGGTACTCCGGGGTGGTACCAGTACTCCCACCAGGTACTCCGGGGTAGTACACGTAACCCTCATCGGTACTCCGGGGTGGTACCTGTACCCGCAACCGGCGCTCCGGGGTGGTACCGGTACCACCACTCGGCACTCCGGGGTGGTACCAGTACCCGCACCCACTACTACAGGGTACAACTGCTGTCCCTACGGGTGCGCGGCGTTAGACTCGCCCTTACAACCTGACCCTCCGCTTTAGGCCCGGTGTCCCTACCCGACATTCCAGGATGGAACCGGTTCCCCCAACAGTACTATGGGGTTGTAACGGAAGCCTTTGTGATGCGCCGGAGTTCACCTGTTGTCCCTACGGGAGCGCCCTGTTAGACCCGGCCGCCCTTCCTGAGCCCCCAGGGTAGGCCTGGTATCCCTACCTGGTGCTCCGGGGAGGCCTGGCATACCTTCCTGACGCTCCGGGGTAGTACCGGTACCCCCACTCGGTACTCCGTGGTAGTCCCCGCAATCCTCATCGGTACTCCGGGTTAGTACCCGTGCCCCCACCAGGTTCTGCGGGGTAGTACCCGTAACCCTCATCGGTACTCCGGGGTGGTACCTGTACCCGCAACCGGCGCTCCGGGGTAGTACCGGTACCACCACCTGGTGCTCCTGGGTGGTACCCATAACCCTCTACGGTACTCCGGGGTGGTACCAGTACTCCCACCAGGTACTCCGGGTACTACCCGTAACCCTCATCGGTACTCCGGGGTGGCACCAGTACCCCCACCCAGTACTACAGGGTACAACTGCTGTCCCTACGGGCGTGCAATGTTAGACTCGCCCTTACTAACTAACCCTCTGCATTAGGACCTGTGTCCCTACCCGACGTTCCGGGATAGAACCTGTTCCCCCAACAGTACTATGGGCTTGTACCGGAAACCTTTGTGATGCGCCAGAGTTCACCTCTTGTCACTACGGGCGCGCCCTTTAGACCCGGCCTCCCTTCCTGAGCCCCCAGGGTAGGCCTGGTATCCCTACCTGGTGCTCCGGGAAGGCCTGGCGTCCCTTCACGACGCACCGGGGTAGTACCGGTACCCCCACTCGGTACTCCGTGGTAGTAACCGCAATCCTCAGCGGTACTCCGGGCTGGTACCGGTACCCACAACCGGCTCTCCGGGGTAGTACCGGTACCACCACTCGGCACTCCGGGGTGGTACCAGTAACCCCACCCACTACTACAGGGTGCAACTGCTGTCCCTACGGGCGCGCGGGGTTACACTTGCCCTTACTACCTGACCCTCTGCATTAGGCCCGGTGTCCCTACCCGACGTTCCGGGATAGAAGCTGTTCCCCCAACAGTACTATGGGGTTGTACCGGAAACCTTTGTGATGCGCCGGAGTTCACCTCTTGTCCCTACGGGAGCGACCTCTTAGACCCGGCCGCCCTTCCTGAGCCCCCAGGGTAGGCCTGGTATCCCTACCTGGTGCTCCGGGGAGGCCTGGCATACCTTCCTGATGCTCCGGGGTAGTACCGGTACCCCCACTCGGTACTCCGTGGTAGTCCCCGCAATCCTCATCGGTACTCCGGGTTAGTACCCGTGCCCCCACCAGGTTCTGCGGGGTAGTACCCGTAACCCTCATCGGTACTCCGGGGTGGTACCTGTACCGGCAACCGGCGCTCCGGGGTACTACCGGTACCACCACCTGGTGCTCCTGGGTGGTACCCATAACCCTCTACGGTACTCCGGGGTGGTACCAGTACCCCCACCCGGTACTACAGAGTTCAACTGCTGTCCCTACGGGCGCGCAATGTTAGACTCGCCCTTACTAACTAACACTCTGCATGAGGACCGGTGTCCCTACCCGACGTTCCGGGATAGAACCTGTTCCCCCAACAGTACTATGGGCTTGTACCGGAAACCTTTGTGATGCGCCGGAGTTCACCTCTTGTCCCTACGGGCGCGCCCTTTAGACCCGGCCTCCCTTCCTGAGCCCCCAGGGTAGGCCTGGTATCCCTACCTGGTGCTCCGGGAAGGCCTGGCGTCCCTTCCCGACGCACCGGGGTAGTACCGGTACCCCCACTCGGTACTCCGTGGCAGTAACCGCAATCCTCAGCGGTACTCCGGGCTGGTACCTGTACCCACAACCGGCGCTCCGGGGTAGTACCGGTACCACCACTCGGCACTCCGGGGTGGTACCAGTAACCCCACCCACTACTACAGGGTGCAACTGCTGTCCCTACGGGCGCGCGGGGTTACACTTGCCCTTACTACCTGACCCTCTGCATTAGGCCCGGTGTCCCTACCCGACGTTCCGGGATAGAACCGGTTCCCCCAACAGTACTATGGGGTTGTACCGGAAACCTTTGTGATGCGCCGGAGTTCACCTATTGTCCCTACGGGCGCGCCCTCTTAGACCCGGCCGCCCTTCCTGAGCCCCCAGGGTAGGCCTGGTATCCCTACCTGGTGCTCCGGGGAGGCCTGGCATACCTTCCTGACGCTCCGGGGTAGTACCGGTACCCCCACTCGGTACTCCGTGATAGTCCCCGCAATCCTCATCGGTACTCCGGGTTAGTACCCGTGCCCCCACCAGGTTCTGCGGGGTAGTACCCGTAACCCTCATCGGTACTCCGGGGTGGTACCTGTACCCGCAACCGGCGCTCCGGGGTAGTACCGGTACCACCACCTGGTGCTCCTGGGTGGTACCCATAACCCTCTACGGTACTCCGGGGTGGTACCAGTACTCCCACCAGGTACTCCGGGTACTACCCGTAACCCTCATCGGTACTCCGGGGTGGTACCAGTACCCCCACCCGGTACTACAGGGTACAACTGCTGTCCCTACGGGCGCGCAAAGTTAGACTCGCCCTTACAACCTGACCCTCCGCTTTAGGCCCGGTGTCCCTACCCGACGTTCCGGGATAGAACCTGTTCCCCCAACAGTACTATGGGGTTGTACCGGAAACCTTTGTGATGCGCCGGAGTTCACCTGTTGTCCCTACGGGCGCGCCCTGTTAGGCCCGGCCTCCCTTCCTGAGCCCCCAGGGTAGGCCTGGTATCCCTACCTGGTGCTCCGGGAAGGCCTGGCGTCCCTTCCCGACGCACCGGGGTAGTACCGGTACCCCCACTCGGTACTCCGTGGCAGTAACCGCAATCCTCAGCGGTACTCCGGGCTGGTACCTGTACCCACAACCGGCGCTCCGGGGTAGTACCGGTACCACCACTCGGCACTCCGGGGTGGTACCAGTAACCCCACCCACTACTACAGGGTGCAACTGCTGTCCCTACGGGCGCGCGGGGTTACACTTGCCCTTACTACCTGACCCTCTGCATTAGGCCCGGTGTCCCTACCCGACGTTCCGGGATAGAAGCTGTTCCCCCAACAGTACTATGGGGTTGTACCGGAAACCTTTGTGATGCGCCGGAGTTCACCTGTTGTCCCTACGGGAGCGCCCTCTTAGACCCGGCCGCCCTTCCTGAGCCCCCAGGGTAGGCCTGGTATCCCTACCTGGTGCTCCGGGGAGGCCTGGCATACCTTCCTGACGCTCCGGGGTAGTACCGGTACCCCCACTCGGTACTCCGTGGTAGTCCCCGCAATCCTCATCGGTACTCCGGGTTAGTACCCGTGCCCCCACCAGGTTCTGCGGGGTAGTACCCGTAACCCTCATCGGTACTCCGGGGTGGTACCTGTACCCGCAACCGGCGCTCCGGGGTAGTACCGGTACCACCACTCGGCACTCCGGGGTGGTACCAGTAACCCCACCCACTACTACAGGGTACAAATGCTGTCCCTACGGGCCCGCGAAGTTAGACTCGCCCTTACAACCTGACCCTCCGCTTTAGGCCCGGTGTCCCTACCCGACGTTCCGGGATAGAACCTGTTCCCCCAACAGTACTATGGGGTTGGACCGGAAACCTTTGTGATGCGCCGGAGTTCACCTGTTGTCCCTACGGGCGCGCCCTGTTAGACCCGGCCTCCCTTCCTGAGCCCCCAGGGTACGCCTGGTATCCCTACCTGGTGCACCTGCTTAAGCCTCGCGTCCCTTCCCGACGCTCCGGGTAGTACCGCTATCCCCACTCGCTACTCCGTGGTAGTACCCGTAATCCTCATCGGTACTCCGGGGTGGTACCAGTACTCCCACCAGGTACTCCGGGGTAGTACCCGTAACCCTCATCGGTACTCCGGGGTGCTACCAGTACCCGCAACCGTCGCTCCGGGGTGGTACCGGTACCACCACTCGGCACTCCGGGGTGGTACCAGTACCCGCACCCACTACTACAGGGTGCAACTGCTGTCCCTACGGGTGCGCGGCGTTAGACTCGCCCTTACAACCTGACCCTCCGCTTTAGGCCCGGTGTCCCTACCCGACATTCCAGGATGGAACCGGTTCCCCCAACAGTACTATGGGGTTGTACCGGAAACCTTTGTGATGCGCCGGAGTTCACCTGTTGTCCCTACGGGCGCGCCCTTTAGACCCGGCCTCCCTTCCTGAGCCCCCAGGGTAGGCCTGGTATCCCTACCTGGTGCTCCGGGAAGGCCTGGCGTCCCTTCACGACGCACCGGGGTAGTACCGGTACCCCCACTCGGTACTCCGTGGTAGTAACCGCAATCCTCAGCGGTACTCCGGGCTGGTACCGGTACCCACAACCGGCTCTCCGGGGTAGTACCGGTACCACCACTCGGCACTCCGGGGTGGTACCAGTAACCCCACCCACTACTACAGGGTGCAACTGCTGTCCCTACGGGCGCGCGGGGTTACACTTGCCCTTACTACCTGACCCTCTGCATTAGGCCCGGTGTCCCTACCCGACGTTCCGGGATAGAAGCTGTTCCCCCAACAGTACTATGGGGTTGTACCGGAAACCTTTGTGATGCGCCGGAGTTCACCTCTTGTCCCTACGGGAGCGACCTCTTAGACCCGGCCGCCCTTCCTGAGCCCCCAGGGTAGGCCTGGTATCCCTACCTGGTGCTCCGGGGAGGCCTGGCATACCTTCCTGATGCTCCGGGGTAGTACCGGTACCCCCACTCGGTACTCCGTGGTAGTCCCCGCAATCCTCATCGGTACTCCGGGTTAGTACCCGTGCCCCCACCAGGTTCTGCGGGGTAGTACCCGTAACCCTCATCGGTACTCCGGGGTGGTACCTGTACCGGCAACCGGCGCTCCGGGGTACTACCGGTACCACCACCTGGTGCTCCTGGGTGGTACCCATAACCCTCTACGGTACTCCGGGGTGGTACCAGTACCCCCACCCGGTACTACAGAGTTCAACTGCTGTCCCTACGGGCGCGCAATGTTAGACTCGCCCTTACTAACTAACACTCTGCATGAGGACCGGTGTCCCTACCCGACGTTCCGGGATAGAACCTGTTCCCCCAACAGTACTATGGGCTTGTACCGGAAACCTTTGTGATGCGCCGGAGTTCACCTCTTGTCCCTACGGGCGCGCCCTTTAGACCCGGCCTCCCTTCCTGAGCCCCCAGGGTAGGCCTGGTATCCCTACCTGGTGCTCCGGGAAGGCCTGGCGTCCCTTCCCGACGCACCGGGGTAGTACCGGTACCCCCACTCGGTACTCCGTGGCAGTAACCGCAATCCTCAGCGGTACTCCGGGCTGGTACCTGTACCCACAACCGGCGCTCCGGGGTAGTACCGGTACCACCACTCGGCACTCCGGGGTGGTACCAGTAACCCCACCCACTACTACAGGGTGCAACTGCTGTCCCTACGGGCGCGCGGGGTTACACTTGCCCTTACTACCTGACCCTCTGCATTAGGCCCGGTGTCCCTACCCCACGTTCCGGGATAGAACCGGTTCCCCCAACAGTACTATGGGGTTGTACCGGAAACCTTTGTGATGCGCCGGAGTTCACCTGTTGTCCCTACGGGAGTGCCCTCTTAGACACGGCCTCCCTTCCTGAGCCCCCAGGGTAGGCCTGGTATCCCTACCTGGTGCTCCGGGGAGGCCTGGCATACCTTCCTGACGCTCCGGGGTAGTACCGGTACCCCCACTCGGTACTCCGTGGTAGTCCCCGCAATCCTCATCGGTACTCCGGGTTAGTACCCGTGCCCCCACCAGATTCTGCGGGGTAGTACCCGTAACCCACATCGGTACTCCGGGGTGGTACCAGTACCCGCAACCGGCGCTCCGGGGTAGTACCGGTACCACCACCTGGTGCTCCTGGGTGGTACCCATAACCCTCTACGGTACTCCGGGGTGGTACCAGTACTCCCACCAGGTACTCCGGGTACTACCCGTAACCCTCATCGGTACTCCGGGGTGGTACCAGTACCCCCACCCAGTACTACAGGGTACAACTGCTGTCCCTACGGGCGTGCAATGTTAGACTCGCCCTTACTAACTAACCCTCTGCATTAGGACCGGTGTCCCTACCCGACGTTCCGGGATAGAACCTGTTCCCCCAACAGTACTATGGGGTTGTACCGGAAACCTTTGTGATGCGCCGGAGTTCACCTGTTGTCCCTACGGGCGCGCCCTGTTAGGCCCGGCCTCCCTTCCTGAGCCCCCAGGGTAGGCCTGGTATCCCTACCTGGTGCTCCGGGAAGGCCTGGCGTCCCTTCCCGACGCACCGGGGTAGTACCGGTACCCCCACTCGGTACTCCGTGGCAGTAACCGCAATCCTCAGCGGTACTCCGGGCTGGTACCTGTACCCACAACCGGCGCTCCGGGGTAGTACCGGTACCACCACTCGGCACTCCGGGGTGGTACCAGTAACCCCACCCACTACTACAGGGTGCAACTGCTGTCCCTACGGGCGCGCGGGGTTACACTTGCCCTTACTACCTGACCCTCTGCATTAGGCCCGGTGTCCCTACCCGACGTTCCGGGATAGAAGCTGTTCCCCCAACAGTACTATGGGGTTGTACCGGAAACCTTTGTGATGCGCCGGAGTTCACCTGTTGTCCCTACGGGAGCGCCCTCTTAGACCCGGCCGCCCTTCCTGAGCCCCCAGGGTAGGCCTGGTATCCCTACCTGGTGCTCCGGGGAGGCCTGGCATACCTTCCTGACGCTCCGGGGTAGTACCGGTACCCCCACTCGGTACTCCGTGGTAGTCCCCGCAATCCTCATCGGTACTCCGGGTTAGTACCCGTGCCCCCACCAGGTTCTGCGGGGTAGTACCCGTAACCCTCATCGGTACTCCGGGGTGGTACCTGTACCCGCAACCGGCGCTCCGGGGTAGTACCGGTACCACCACTCGGCACTCCGGGGTGGTACCAGTAACCCCACCCACTACTACAGGGTACAACTGCTGTCCCTACGGGCCCGCGAAGTTAGACTCGCCCTTACAACCTGACCCTCCGCTTTAGGCCCGGTGTCCCTACCCGACGTTCCGGGATAGAACCTGTTCCCCCAACAGTACTATGGGGTTGGACCGGAAACCTTTGTGATGCGCCGGAGTTCACCTGTTGTCCCTACGGGCGCGCCCTGTTAGACCCGGCCTCCCTTCCTGAGCCCCCAGGGTACGCCTGGTATCCCTACCTGGTGCACCTGCTTAAGCCTCGCGTCCCTTCCCGACGCTCCGGGTAGTACCGCTATCCCCACTCGCTACTCCGTGGTAGTACCCGTAATCCTCATCGGTACTCCGGGGTGGTACCAGTACTCCCACCAGGTACTCCGGGGTAGTACCCGTAACCCTCATCGGTACTCCGGGGTGCTACCAGTACCCGCAACCGTCGCTCCGGGGTGGTACCGGTACCACCACTCGGCACTCCGGGGTGGTACCAGTACCCGCACCCACTACTACAGGGTGCAACTGCTGTCCCTACGGGTGCGCGGCGTTAGACTCGCCCTTACAACCTGACCCTCCGCTTTAGGCCCGGTGTCCCTACCCGACATTCCAGGATGGAACCGGTTCCCCCAACAGTACTATGGGGTTGTACCGGAAACCTTTGTGATGCGCCGGAGTTCACCTGTTGTCCCTACGGGCGCGCCCTTTAGACCCGGCCTCCCTTCCTGAGCCCCCAGGGTAGGCCTGGTATCCCTACCTGGTGCTCCGGGAAGGCCTGGCGTCCCTTCCCGACGCACCGGGGTAGTACCGGTACCCCCACTCGGTACTCCGTGGCAGTAACCGCAATCCTCAGCGGTACTCCGGGCTGGTACCTGTACCCACAACCGGCGCTCCGGGGTAGTACCGGTACCACCACTCGGCACTCCGGGGTGGTACCAGTAACCCCACCCACTACTACAGGGTGCAACTGCTGTCCCTACGGGCGCGCGGGGTTACACTTGCCCTTACTACCTGACCCTCTGCATTAGGCCCGGTGTCCCTACCCGACGTTCCGGGATAGAAGCTGTTCCCCCAACAGTACTATGGGGTTGTACCGGAAACCTTTGTGATGCGCCGGAGTTCACCTGTTGTCCCTACGGGAGCGCCCTCTTAGACCCGGCTGCCCTTCCTGAGCCCCCAGGGTAGGCCTGGTATCCCTACCTGGTGCTCCGGGGAGGCCTGGCATACCTTCCTGACGCTCCGGGGTAGTACCGGTACCCCCACTCGGTACTCCGTGGTAGTCCCCGCAATCCTCATCGGTACTCCGGGTTAGTACCCGTGCCCCCACCAGGTTCTGCGGGGTAGTACCCGTAACCCTCATCGGTACTCCGGGATGGTACCTGTACCCGCAACCGGCGCTCCGGGGTAGTACCGGTACCACCACTCGGCACTCCGGGTTGGTACCAGTACCCCCACCCAGTACTACAGGGTACAAATGCTGTCCCTACGGGCCCGCGAAGTTAGACTCGCCCTTACAACCTGACCCTCCGCTTTAGGCCCGGTGTCCCTACCCGACGTTCCGGGATAGAACCTGTTCCCCCAACAGTACTATGGGGTTGGACCGGAAACCTTTGTGATGCGCCGGAGTTCACCTGTTGTCCCTAGGGGCGCGCCCTGTTAGACCCGGCCTCCCTTCCTGAGCCCCCAGGGTACGCCTGGTATCCCTACCTAGTGCTCCGGGGAGGCCTGGCATACCTTCCTGACGCTCCGGGGTAGTACCGGTACCCCCACTCGGTACTCCGTGGTAGTCCCCGCAATCCTCATCGGTACTCCGGGTTAGTACCCGTGCCCCCACCAGGTTCTGCGGGGTAGTACCCGTAACCCTCATCGGTACTCCGGGGTGGTACCTGTACCGGCAACCGGCGCTCCGGGGTAGTACCGGTACCACCACCTGGTGCTCCTGGGTGGTACCCATAACCCTCATCGGTACTCCGGGGTGGTACCAGTACCCCCACCCGGTACTACAGGGTACAACTGCTGTCCCTACGGGCGCGCAATGTTAGACTCGCCCTTACTAACTAACCCTCTGCATGAGGACCGGTGTCCCTACCCGACGTTCCGGGATAGAACCTGTTCCCCCAACAGTACTATGGGGTTGTACCGGAAACCTTTGTGATGCGCCGGAGTTCACCTGTTGTCCCTACGGGCGCGCCCTGTTAGACCCGGCCTCCCTTCCTGAGCCCCCAGGGTAGGCCTGGTATCCCTACCTGGTGCACCTGCTTAAGCCTGGCGTCCCTTCCCGACGCTCCGGGGTAGTACCGGTACCCCCACTCGGTACTCCGTGGTAGTACCCTTAATCATCATCAGTACTCCGGGGTGGTACCAGTACTCCCACCAGGTACTCCGGGGTAGTACCCGTAACCCTCATCGGTACTCCGGGGTGCTACCAGTACCCGCAACCGTCGCTCCGGGGTGGTACCGGTACCACCACTCGGCACTCCGGGGTGGTACCAGTACCCGCACCCACTACTACAGGGTACAACTGCTGTCCCTACGGGTGCGCGGCGTTAGACTCGCCCTTACAACCTGACCCTCCGCTTTAGGCCCGGTGTCCCTACCCGACATTCCAGGATGGAACCGGTTCCCCCAACAGTACTATGGGGTTGTAACGGAAGCCTTTGTGATGCGCCGGAGTTCACCTGTTGTCCCTACGGGAGCACCCTGTTAGACCCGGCCGCCCTTCCTGAGTCCCCAGGGTAGGCCTGGTATCCCTACCTGGTGCTCTGGGGAGGCCTGGCATACCTTCCTGACGCTCCGGGGTAGTACCGGTACCCCCACCAGGTACTCCATGGTAGTCCCCGCAATCCTCATCGGTACTCCGGGTTAGTACACGTGCCCCCACCAGGTACTGGGGGGTAGTACCCGTAACCCTCATCGGTACTCCGGGGTGGTACCTGTACCCGCAACCGGCGCTCCGGGGTAGTACCGGTACCACCACCTGGTGCTCCTGGGTGGTACCCATAACCCTCTACGGTACTCCGGGGTGGTACCAGTACCCCCACCCGGTACTACAGGGTACAACTGCTGTCTCTACGGGCGCGCAATGTTAGACTCGGCCTTACTAACTAAACCTCCGCTTTAGGACCCGGTGTCCCTACCCGACGTTCCGGGATAGAACCTGTTCCCCCAACAGTACTATGGGGTTGTACCGGAAACCTTTGTGATGCGCCGGAGTTCACCTGTTGTCCCTACGGGCGCGCCCTGTTAGGCCCGGCCTCCCTTCCTGAGCCCCCAGGGTAGGCCTGGTATCCCTACCTGGTGCTCCGGGGAGGCCTGGCATACCTTCCTGACGCTCCGGGGTAGTACCGGTACCCCCACTCGGTACTCCGTCGTAGTAACCGTAATCCTCATCGGTACTCCGTGGTGGTACTAGTACCCCCCCCCCAGTACTACAGGGTACAACTGCTATCCCTACGGGCGCGCGGGGTTACAACCGAGCTTTCTATCTCACCCTCCGCATTAGGCCCGGTGTCCCTACCCGACGTTCCGGGATAGAACCTGTTCCCCCAACAGTACTATGGGGTTGTAACGGAAGCCTTTGTGATGCGCCGGAGTTCACCTATTGTCCCTACGGGCGCGCCCTGTTAGACCCGGCCTCCCTTCCTGAGCCCCCAGGGTAGGCCTGGTATCCCTACCTGGTGCACCTGCTTAAGCCTGGCGTCCCTTCCCGACGCTCCGGGTAGTACCGCTATCCCCACTCGGTACTCCGTGGTAGTACCCGTAATCCTAATCGGTACTCCGGGGTGGTACCAGTACTCCCACTCGGTACTCCGTGGTAGTAACCGCAATCCTCAGCGGTACTCCGGGCTGGAACCTGTACCCACAACCGGCGCTCCGGGGTGGTACCGGTACCACCACTCGGCACTCCGGGGTGGTACCAGTACCCGCACCCACTACTACAGGGTGCAACTGCTGTCCCTACGGGTGCGCGGCGTTAGACTCGCCCTTACAACCTGACCCTCCGCTTTAGGCCCGGTGTCCCTACCCGACATTCCAGGATGGAACCGGTTCCCCCAACAGTACTATGGGGTTGTAACGGAAGCCTTTGTGATGCGCCGGAGTTCACCTGTTGTCCCTACGGGAGCGCCCTGTTAGACCCGGCCGCCCTTCCTGAGCCCCCAGGGTAGGCCTGGTATCCCTACCTGTTGCTCCGGGGAGGCCTGGCATACCTTCCTGACGCTCCGGGGTAGTACCGGTACCCCCACTCGGTACTCCGTGGTAGTCCCCGCAATCCTCATCGGTACTCCGGGTTAGTACCCGTGCCCCCACCAGGTTCTGCGGGGTAGTACCCGTAAACCTCATCGGTACTCCGGGGTGGTACCTGTACCCGCAACCGGCGCTCCGGGGTAGTACCGGTACCACCACCTGGTGCTCCTGGGTGGTACCCATAACCCTCTACGGTACTCCGGGGTGGTACCAGTACTCCCACCAGGTACTCCGGGTACTACCCGTAACCCTCATCGGTACTCCGGGGTGGTACCAGTACCCCCACCCAGTACTACAGGGTACAACTGCTGTCCCTACGGGCGTGCAATGTTAGACTCGCCCTTACTAACTAACCCTCTGCATTAGGACCGGTGTCCCTACCCGACGTTCCGGGATAGAACCTGTTCCCCCAACAGTACTATGGGCTTGTACCGGAAACCTTTGTGATGCGCCAGAGTTCACCTCTTGTCACTACGGGCGCGCCCTTTAGACCCGGCCTCCCTTCCTGAGCCCCCAGGGTAGGCCTGGTATCCCTACCTGGTGCTCCGGGAAGGCCTGGCGTCCCTTCCCGACGCACCGGGGTAGTACCGGTACCCCCACTCGGTACTCCGTGGTAGTAACCGCAATCCTCAGCGGTACTCCGGGCTGGAACCTGTACCCACAACCGGCGCTCCGGGGTAGTACCGGTACCACCACTCGGCACTCCGGGGTGGTACCAGTAACCCCACCCACTACTACAGGGTGCAACTGCTGTCCCTACAGGCGCGCGGGGTTACACTTGCCCTTACTACCTGACCCTCTGCATTAGGCCCGGTGTCCCTACCCGACGTTCCGGGATAGAAGCTGTTCCCCCAACAGTACTATGGGGTTGTACCGGAAACCTTTGTGATGCGCCGGAGTTCACCTATTGTCCCTACGGGCGCGCCCTCTTAGACCCGGCCGCCCTTCCTGAGCCCCCAGGGTAGGCCTGGTATCCCTACCTGGTGCTCCGGGGAGGCCTGGCATACCTTCCTGACGCTCCGGGGTAGTACCGGTACCCCCACTCGGTACTCCGTGATAGTCCCCGCAATCCTCATCGGTACTCCGGGTTAGTACCCGTGCCCCCACCAGGTTCTGCGGGGTAGTACCCGTAACCCTCATCGGTACTCCGGGGTGGTACCTGTACCCGCAACCGGCGCTCCGGGGTAGTACCGGTACCACCACCTGGTGCTCCTGGGTGGTACCCATAACCCTCTACGGTACTCCGGGGTGGTACCAGTACTCCCACCAGGTACTCCGGGTACTACCCGTAACCCTCATCGGTACTCCGGGGTGGTACCAGTACCCCCACCCGGTACTACAGGGTACAACTGCTGTCCCTACGGGCGCGCAAAGTTAGACTCGCCCTTACAACCTGACCCTCCGCTTTAGGCCCGGTGTCCCTACCCGACGTTCCGGGATAGAACCTGTTCCCCCAACAGTACTATGGGGTTGTACCAGAAACCTTTGTGATGCGTCGGAGTTCACCTGTTGTCCCTACGGGCGTGCCCTGTTAGGCCCGGCCTCCCTTCCTGAGCCCCCAGGGTAGGCCTGGTATCCCTACCTGGTGCTCCGGGGAGGCCTGGCATACCTTCCTGACGCTCCGGGGTAGTACAGGTACCCCCACTCGGTACTCCGTCGCAGTACCCGTAATCCTCATCGGTACTCCGGGGTGGTACCAGTACTCCCACCAGGTACTCCGGGGTAGTACCCGTAACCCTCATCGGTCCTCCGGGGTGGTACCTATACCCGCAACCGGCGCTCCGGGGTAGTACCGGTACCACCACTCGGCACTCCGGGGTGGTACCAGTACCCACACCCAGTACTACAGGGTACAAATGTTGTCCCTACGGGCCCGCGAAGTTAGACTCGCCCTTACAACCTGACCCACTGCTTTAGGCCCGGTGTCCCTACCCGACGTTCCGGGATAGAACCTGTTCCCCCAACAGTACTATGGGGTTGTACCGGAAACCTTTGTGATGCGCCGGAGTTCACATGTTGTCCCTACGGGCGCGCCCTGTTAGACCCGGCCTCCCTTCCTGAGCCCCCAGGGTAGGCCTGGTATCCCTACCTGGTGCACCTGCTTAAGCCTGGCGTCCCTTCCCGACGCTCCGGGTAGTACCGCTATCCCCACTCGGTACTCCGTGGTAGTACCCGTAATCCTCATCTGTACTCCGGTGTGGTACCTGTACCCGCAACTGGTGCTCCGGGGTAGTACCGGTACTACCACTCGGCGCTCCGGGGTGGTACCAGTACCCCGAACCCAGTACTACAGGGTACAAATGCTGTCCCTACGGGCGCGCAAAGTTAGACTCGCCCTTACAACCTGACCCTCCGCTTTAGGCCCGGTGTCCCTACCCGACGTTCCGGGATAGAAGCTGTTCCCCCAACAGTACTATGGGGTTGTACCGGAAACCTTTGTGATGCGCCGGAGTTCACCTGTTGTCCCTACGGGCGCGCCCTGTTAGGCCCGGCCTCCCTTCCTGAGCCCCCAGGGTAGGCCTGGTATCCCTACCTGGTGCTCCGGGGAGGCCTGGCATACCTTCCTGACGCTCCGGGGTAGTACCGGTACCCCCACTCGGTACTCCGTCGTAGTAACCGTAATCCTCATCGGTACTCCGTGGTGGTACTAGTACCCCCCCCCAGTACTACAGGGTACAACTGCTATCCCTACGGGCGCGCGGGGTTACAACCGAGCTTTCTATCTCACCCTCCGCATTAGGCCCGGTGTCCCTACCCGACGTTCCGGGATAGAACCTGTTCCCCCAACAGTACTATGGGGTTGTAACGGAAGCCTTTGTGATGCGCCGGAGTTCACCTATTGTCCCTACGGGCGCGCCCTGTTAGACCCGGCCTCCCTTCCTGAGCCCCCAGGGTAGGCCTGGTATCCCTACCTGGTGCACCTGCTTAAGCCTGGCGTCCCTTCCCGACGCTCCGGGTAGTACCGCTATCCCCACTCGGTACTCCGTGGTAGTACCCGTAATCCTAATCGGTACTCCGGGGTGGTACCAGTACTCCCACTCGGTACTCCGTGGTAGTAACCGCAATCCTCAGCGGTACTCCGGGCTGGAACCTGTACCCACAACCGGCGCTCCGGGGTGGTACCGGTACCACCACTCGGCACTCCGGGGTGGTACCAGTACCCGCACCCACTACTACAGGGTGCAACTGCTGTCCCTACGGGTGCGCGGCGTTAGACTCGCCCTTACAACCTGACCCTCCGCTTTAGGCCCGGTGTCCCTACCCGACATTCCAGGATGGAACCGGTTCCCCCAACAGTACTATGGGGTTGTAACGGAAGCCTTTGTGATGCGCCGGAGTTCACCTGTTGTCCCTACGGGAGCGCCCTGTTAGACCCGGCCGCCCTTCCTGAGCCCCCAGGGTAGGCCTGGTATCCCTACCTGTTGCTCCGGGGAGGCCTGGCATACCTTCCTGACGCTCCGGGGTAGTACCGGTACCCCCACTCGGTACTCCGTGGTAGTCCCCGCAATCCTCATCGGTACTCCGGGTTAGTACCCGTGCCCCCACCAGGTTCTGCGGGGTAGTACCCGTAAACCTCATCGGTACTCCGGGGTGGTACCTGTACCCGCAACCGGCGCTCCGGGGTAGTACCGGTACCACCACCTGGTGCTCCTGGGTGGTACCCATAACCCTCTACGGTACTCCGGGGTGGTACCAGTACTCCCACCAGGTACTCCGGGTACTACCCGTAACCCTCATCGGTACTCCGGGGTGGTACCAGTACCCCCACCCAGTACTACAGGGTACAACTGCTGTCCCTACGGGCGTGCAATGTTAGACTCGCCCTTACTAACTAACCCTCTGCATTAGGACCGGTGTCCCTACCCGACGTTCCGGGATAGAACCTGTTCCCCCAACAGTACTATGGGCTTGTACCGGAAACCTTTGTGATGCGCCAGAGTTCACCTCTTGTCACTACGGGCGCGCCCTTTAGACCCGGCCTCCCTTCCTGAGCCCCCAGGGTAGGCCTGGTATCCCTACCTGGTGCTCCGGGAAGGCCTGGCGTCCCTTCCCGACGCACCGGGGTAGTACCGGTACCCCCACTCGGTACTCCGTGGTAGTAACCGCAATCCTCAGCGGTACTCCGGGCTGGAACCTGTACCCACAACCGGCGCTCCGGGGTAGTACCGGTACCACCACTCGGCACTCCGGGGTGGTACCAGTAACCCCACCCACTACTACAGGGTGCAACTGCTGTCCCTACAGGCGCGCGGGGTTACACTTGCCCTTACTACCTGACCCTCTGCATTAGGCCCGGTGTCCCTACCCGACGTTCCGGGATAGAAGCTGTTCCCCCAACAGTACTATGGGGTTGTACCGGAAACCTTTGTGATGCGCCGGAGTTCACCTATTGTCCCTACGGGCGCGCCCTCTTAGACCCGGCCGCCCTTCCTGAGCCCCCAGGGTAGGCCTGGTATCCCTACCTGGTGCTCCGGGGAGGCCTGGCATACCTTCCTGACGCTCCGGGGTAGTACCGGTACCCCCACTCGGTACTCCGTGATAGTCCCCGCAATCCTCATCGGTACTCCGGGTTAGTACCCGTGCCCCCACCAGGTTCTGCGGGGTAGTACCCGTAACCCTCATCGGTACTCCGGGGTGGTACCTGTACCCGCAACCGGCGCTCCGGGGTAGTACCGGTACCACCACCTGGTGCTCCTGGGTGGTACCCATAACCCTCTACGGTACTCCGGGGTGGTACCAGTACTCCCACCAGGTACTCCGGGTACTACCCGTAACCCTCATCGGTACTCCGGGGTGGTACCAGTACCCCCACCCGGTACTACAGGGTACAACTGCTGTCCCTACGGGCGCGCAAAGTTAGACTCGCCCTTACAACCTGACCCTCCGCTTTAGGCCCGGTGTCCCTACCCGACGTTCCGGGATAGAACCTGTTCCCCCAACAGTACTATGGGGTTGTACCAGAAACCTTTGTGATGCGTCGGAGTTCACCTGTTGTCCCTACGGGCGTGCCCTGTTAGGCCCGGCCTCCCTTCCTGAGCCCCCAGGGTAGGCCTGGTATCCCTACCTGGTGCTCCGGGGAGGCCTGGCATACCTTCCTGACGCTCCGGGGTAGTACAGGTACCCCCACTCGGTACTCCGTCGCAGTACCCGTAATCCTCATCGGTACTCCGGGGTGGTACCAGTACTCCCACCAGGTACTCCGGGGTAGTACCCGTAACCCTCATCGGTCCTCCGGGGTGGTACCTATACCCGCAACCGGCGCTCCGGGGTAGTACCGGTACCACCACTCGGCACTCCGGGGTGGTACCAGTACCCACACCCAGTACTACAGGGTACAAATGTTGTCCCTACGGGCCCGCGAAGTTAGACTCGCCCTTACAACCTGACCCACTGCTTTAGGCCCGGTGTCCCTACCCGACGTTCCGGGATAGAACCTGTTCCCCCAACAGTACTATGAGGTTGGACCGGAAACCTTTGTGATGCGCCGGAGTTCACATGTTGTCCCTACGGGCGCGCCCTGTTAGACCCGGCCTCCCTTCCTGAGCCCCCAGGGTAGGCCTGGTATCCCTACCTGGTGCACCTGCTTAAGCCTGGCGTCCCTTCCCGACGCTCCGGGTAGTACCGCTATCCCCACTCGGTACTCCGTGGTAGTACCCGTAATCCTCATCTGTACTCCGGTGTGGTACCTGTACCCGCAACTGGTGCTCCGGGGTAGTACCGGTACTACCACTCGGCGCTCCGGGGTGGTACCAGTACCCCGAACCCAGTACTACAGGGTACAAATGCTGTCCCTACGGGCGCGCAAAGTTAGACTCGCCCTTACAACCTGACCCTCCGCTTTAGGCCCGGTGTCCCTACCCGACGTTCCGGGATAGAACCTGTTCCCCCAACAGTACTATGGGGTTGTACCGGAAACCTTTGTGATGCGCCGGAGTTCACCTGTTGTCCCTACGGGTGCGCCATGCTAGGCCCGGCCTCCCTTCCTGAGCCCCCAGGGTAGGCCTGGTATCCCTACCTGGTGCTCCGGGGAGGCCTGGCATACCTTCCTGACGCTCCGGGGTAGTACCGGTACCCCCACTCGGTACTCCGTCGTAGTAACCGTAATCCTCATCGGTACTCCGTGGTGGTACTAGTACCCCCCCCCAGTACTACAGGGTACAACTGCTATCCCTACGGGCGCGCGGGGTTACAACCGAGCTTTCTATCTCACCCTCCGCATTAGGCCCGGTGTCCCTACCCGACGTTCCGGGATAGAACCTGTTCCCCCAACAGTACTATGGGGTTGGACCGGAAACCTTTGTGATGCGCCGGAGTTCACCTATTGTCCCTACGGGCGCGCCCTGTTAGACCCGGCCTCCCTTCCTGAGCCCCCAGGGTAGGCCTGGTATCCCTACCTGGTGCACCTGCTTAAGCCTGGCGTCCCTTCCCGACGCTCCGGGGTAGTACCGCTATCCCCACTCGGTACTCCGTGGTAGTACCCGTAATCCTAATCGGTACTCCGGGGTGGTACCAGTACTCCCACCAGGTACTCCGGGGTAGTACACGTAACCCTCATCGGTACTCCGGGGTGGTACCTGTACCCGCAACCGGCGCTCCGGGGTGGTACCGGTACCACCACTCGGCACTCCGGGGTGGTACCAGTACCCGCACCCACTACTACAGGGTACAACTGCTGTCCCTACGGGTGCGCGGCGTTAGACTCGCCCTTACAACCTGACCCTCCGCTTTAGGCCCGGTGTCCCTACCCGACATTCCAGGATGGAACCGGTTCCCCCAACAGTACTATGGGGTTGTAACGGAAGCCTTTGTGATGCGCCGGAGTTCACCTGTTGTCCCTACGGGAGCGCCCTGTTAGACCCGGCCGCCCTTCCTGAGCCCCCAGGGTAGGCCTGGTATCCCTACCTGGTGCTCCGGGGAGGCCTGGCATACCTTCCTGACGCTCCGGGGTAGTACCGGTACCCCCACTCGGTACTCCGTGGTAGTCCCCGCAATCCTCATCGGTACTCCGGGTTAGTACCCGTGCCCCCACCAGGTTCTGCGGGGTAGTACCCGTAACCCTCATCGGTACTCCGGGGTGGTACCTGTACCCGCAACCGGCGCTCCGGGGTAGTACCGGTACCACCACCTGGTGCTCCTGGGTGGTACCCATAACCCTCTACGGTACTCCGGGGTGGTACCAGTACTCCCACCAGGTACTCCGGGTACTACCCGTAACCCTCATCGGTACTCCGGGGTGGCACCAGTACCCCCACCCAGTACTACAGGGTACAACTGCTGTCCCTACGGGCGTGCAATGTTAGACTCGCCCTTACTAACTAACCCTCTGCATTAGGACCTGTGTCCCTACCCGACGTTCCGGGATAGAACCTGTTCCCCCAACAGTACTATGGGCTTGTACCGGAAACCTTTGTGATGCGCCAGAGTTCACCTCTTGTCACTACGGGCGCGCCCTTTAGACCCGGCCTCCCTTCCTGAGCCCCCAGGGTAGGCCTGGTATCCCTACCTGGTGCTCCGGGAAGGCCTGGCGTCCCTTCACGACGCACCGGGGTAGTACCGGTACCCCCACTCGGTACTCCGTGGTAGTAACCGCAATCCTCAGCGGTACTCCGGGCTGGTACCGGTACCCACAACCGGCTCTCCGGGGTAGTACCGGTACCACCACTCGGCACTCCGGGGTGGTACCAGTAACCCCACCCACTACTACAGGGTGCAACTGCTGTCCCTACGGGCGCGCGGGGTTACACTTGCCCTTACTACCTGACCCTCTGCATTAGGCCCGGTGTCCCTACCCGACGTTCCGGGATAGAAGCTGTTCCCCCAACAGTACTATGGGGTTGTACCGGAAACCTTTGTGATGCGCCGGAGTTCACCTCTTGTCCCTACGGGAGCGACCTCTTAGACCCGGCCGCCCTTCCTGAGCCCCCAGGGTAGGCCTGGTATCCCTACCTGGTGCTCCGGGGAGGCCTGGCATACCTTCCTGATGCTCCGGGGTAGTACCGGTACCCCCACTCGGTACTCCGTGGTAGTCCCCGCAATCCTCATCGGTACTCCGGGTTAGTACCCGTGCCCCCACCAGGTTCTGCGGGGTAGTACCCGTAACCCTCATCGGTACTCCGGGGTGGTACCTGTACCGGCAACCGGCGCTCCGGGGTACTACCGGTACCACCACCTGGTGCTCCTGGGTGGTACCCATAACCCTCTACGGTACTCCGGGGTGGTACCAGTACCCCCACCCGGTACTACAGAGTTCAACTGCTGTCCCTACGGGCGCGCAATGTTAGACTCGCCCTTACTAACTAACACTCTGCATGAGGACCGGTGTCCCTACCCGACGTTCCGGGATAGAACCTGTTCCCCCAACAGTACTATGGGCTTGTACCGGAAACCTTTGTGATGCGCCGGAGTTCACCTCTTGTCCCTACGGGCGCGCCCTTTAGACCCGGCCTCCCTTCCTGAGCCCCCAGGGTAGGCCTGGTATCCCTACCTGGTGCTCCGGGAAGGCCTGGCGTCCCTTCCCGACGCACCGGGGTAGTACCGGTACCCCCACTCGGTACTCCGTGGCAGTAACCGCAATCCTCAGCGGTACTCCGGGCTGGTACCTGTACCCACAACCGGCGCTCCGGGGTAGTACCGGTACCACCACTCGGCACTCCGGGGTGGTACCAGTAACCCCACCCACTACTACAGGGTGCAACTGCTGTCCCTACGGGCGCGCGGGGTTACACTTGCCCTTACTACCTGACCCTCTGCATTAGGCCCGGTGTCCCTACCCGACGTTCCGGGATAGAACCGGTTCCCCCAACAGTACTATGGGGTTGTACCGGAAACCTTTGTGATGCGCCGGAGTTCACCTATTGTCCCTACGGGCGCGCCCTCTTAGACCCGGCCGCCCTTCCTGAGCCCCCAGGGTAGGCCTGGTATCCCTACCTGGTGCTCCGGGGAGGCCTGGCATACCTTCCTGACGCTCCGGGGTAGTACCGGTACCCCCACTCGGTACTCCGTGATAGTCCCCGCAATCCTCATCGGTACTCCGGGTTAGTACCCGTGCCCCCACCAGGTTCTGCGGGGTAGTACCCGTAACCCTCATCGGTACTCCGGGGTGGTACCTGTACCCGCAACCGGCGCTCCGGGGTAGTACCGGTACCACCACCTGGTGCTCCTGGGTGGTACCCATAACCCTCTACGGTACTCCGGGGTGGTACCAGTACTCCCACCAGGTACTCCGGGTACTACCCGTAACCCTCATCGGTACTCCGGGGTGGTACCAGTACCCCCACCCGGTACTACAGGGTACAACTGCTGTCCCTACGGGCGCGCAAAGTTAGACTCGCCCTTACAACCTGACCCTCCGCTTTAGGCCCGGTGTCCCTACCCGACGTTCCGGGATAGAACCTGTTCCCCCAACAGTACTATGGGGTTGTACCGGAAACCTTTGTGATGCGCCGGAGTTCACCTGTTGTCCCTACGGGCGCGCCCTGTTAGGCCCGGCCTCCCTTCCTGAGCCCCCAGGGTAGGCCTGGTATCCCTACCTGGTGCTCCGGGAAGGCCTGGCGTCCCTTCCCGACGCACCGGGGTAGTACCGGTACCCCCACTCGGTACTCCGTGGCAGTAACCGCAATCCTCAGCGGTACTCCGGGCTGGTACCTGTACCCACAACCGGCGCTCCGGGGTAGTACCGGTACCACCACTCGGCACTCCGGGGTGGTACCAGTAACCCCACCCACTACTACAGGGTGCAACTGCTGTCCCTACGGGCGCGCGGGGTTACACTTGCCCTTACTACCTGACCCTCTGCATTAGGCCCGGTGTCCCTACCCGACGTTCCGGGATAGAAGCTGTTCCCCCAACAGTACTATGGGGTTGTACCGGAAACCTTTGTGATGCGCCGGAGTTCACCTGTTGTCCCTACGGGAGCGCCCTCTTAGACCCGGCCGCCCTTCCTGAGCCCCCAGGGTAGGCCTGGTATCCCTACCTGGTGCTCCGGGGAGGCCTGGCATACCTTCCTGACGCTCCGGGGTAGTACCGGTACCCCCACTCGGTACTCCGTGGTAGTCCCCGCAATCCTCATCGGTACTCCGGGTTAGTACCCGTGCCCCCACCAGGTTCTGCGGGGTAGTACCCGTAACCCTCATCGGTACTCCGGGGTGGTACCTGTACCCGCAACCGGCGCTCCGGGGTAGTACCGGTACCACCACTCGGCACTCCGGGGTGGTACCAGTAACCCCACCCACTACTACAGGGTACAAATGCTGTCCCTACGGGCCCGCGAAGTTAGACTCGCCCTTACAACCTGACCCTCCGCTTTAGGCCCGGTGTCCCTACCCGACGTTCCGGGATAGAACCTGTTCCCCCAACAGTACTATGGGGTTGGACCGGAAACCTTTGTGATGCGCCGGAGTTCACCTGTTGTCCCTACGGGCGCGCCCTGTTAGACCCGGCCTCCCTTCCTGAGCCCCCAGGGTACGCCTGGTATCCCTACCTGGTGCACCTGCTTAAGCCTCGCGTCCCTTCCCGACGCTCCGGGTAGTACCGCTATCCCCACTCGCTACTCCGTGGTAGTACCCGTAATCCTCATCGGTACTCCGGGGTGGTACCAGTACTCCCACCAGGTACTCCGGGGTAGTACCCGTAACCCTCATCGGTACTCCGGGGTGCTACCAGTACCCGCAACCGTCGCTCCGGGGTGGTACCGGTACCACCACTCGGCACTCCGGGGTGGTACCAGTACCCGCACCCACTACTACAGGGTGCAACTGCTGTCCCTACGGGTGCGCGGCGTTAGACTCGCCCTTACAACCTGACCCTCCGCTTTAGGCCCGGTGTCCCTACCCGACATTCCAGGATGGAACCGGTTCCCCCAACAGTACTATGGGGTTGTACCGGAAACCTTTGTGATGCGCCGGAGTTCACCTGTTGTCCCTACGGGCGCGCCCTTTAGACCCGGCCTCCCTTCCTGAGCCCCCAGGGTAGGCCTGGTATCCCTACCTGGTGCTCCGGGAAGGCCTGGCGTCCCTTCCCGACGCACCGGGGTAGTACCGGTACCCCCACTCGGTACTCCGTGGCAGTAACCGCAATCCTCAGCGGTACTCCGGGCTGGTACCTGTACCCACAACCGGCGCTCCGGGGTAGTACCGGTACCACCACTCGGCACTCCGGGGTGGTACCAGTAACCCCACCCACTACTACAGGGTGCAACTGCTGTCCCTACGGGCGCGCGGGGTTACACTTGCCCTTACTACCTGACCCTCTGCATTAGGCCCGGTGTCCCTACCCGACGTTCCGGGATAGAAGCTGTTCCCCCAACAGTACTATGGGGTTGTACCGGAAACCTTTGTGATGCGCCGGAGTTCACCTGTTGTCCCTACGGGAGCGCCCTCTTAGACCCGGCTGCCCTTCCTGAGCCCCCAGGGTAGGCCTGGTATCCCTACCTGGTGCTCCGGGGAGGCCTGGCATACCTTCCTGACGCTCCGGGGTAGTACCGGTACCCCCACTCGGTACTCCGTGGTAGTCCCCGCAATCCTCATCGGTACTCCGGGTTAGTACCCGTGCCCCCACCAGGTTCTGCGGGGTAGTACCCGTAACCCTCATCGGTACTCCGGGATGGTACCTGTACCCGCAACCGGCGCTCCGGGGTAGTACCGGTACCACCACTCGGCACTCCGGGTTGGTACCAGTACCCCCACCCAGTACTACAGGGTACAAATGCTGTCCCTACGGGCCCGCGAAGTTAGACTCGCCCTTACAACCTGACCCTCCGCTTTAGGCCCGGTGTCCCTACCCGACGTTCCGGGATAGAACCTGTTCCCCCAACAGTACTATGGGGTTGGACCGGAAACCTTTGTGATGCGCCGGAGTTCACCTGTTGTCCCTAGGGGCGCGCCCTGTTAGACCCGGCCTCCCTTCCTGAGCCCCCAGGGTACGCCTGGTATCCCTACCTAGTGCTCCGGGGAGGCCTGGCATACCTTCCTGACGCTCCGGGGTAGTACCGGTACCCCCACTCGGTACTCCGTGGTAGTCCCCGCAATCCTCATCGGTACTCCGGGTTAGTACCCGTGCCCCCACCAGGTTCTGCGGGGTAGTACCCGTAACCCTCATCGGTACTCCGGGGTGGTACCTGTACCGGCAACCGGCGCTCCGGGGTAGTACCGGTACCACCACCTGGTGCTCCTGGGTGGTACCCATAACCCTCATCGGTACTCCGGGGTGGTACCAGTACCCCCACCCGGTACTACAGGGTACAACTGCTGTCCCTACGGGCGCGCAATGTTAGACTCGCCCTTACTAACTAACCCTCTGCATGAGGACCGGTGTCCCTACCCGACGTTCCGGGATAGAACCTGTTCCCCCAACAGTACTATGGGGTTGTACCGGAAACCTTTGTGATGCGCCGGAGTTCACCTGTTGTCCCTACGGGCGCGCCCTGTTAGACCCGGCCTCCCTTCCTGAGCCCCCAGGGTAGGCCTGGTATCCCTACCTGGTGCACCTGCTTAAGCCTGGCGTCCCTTCCCGACGCTCCGGGGTAGTACCGGTACCCCCACTCGGTACTCCGTGGTAGTACCCTTAATCATCATCAGTACTCCGGGGTGGTACCAGTACTCCCACCAGGTACTCCGGGGTAGTACCCGTAACCCTCATCGGTACTCCGGGGTGCTACCAGTACCCGCAACCGTCGCTCCGGGGTGGTACCGGTACCACCACTCGGCACTCCGGGGTGGTACCAGTACCCGCACCCACTACTACAGGGTACAACTGCTGTCCCTACGGGTGCGCGGCGTTAGACTCGCCCTTACAACCTGACCCTCCGCTTTAGGCCCGGTGTCCCTACCCGACATTCCAGGATGGAACCGGTTCCCCCAACAGTACTATGGGGTTGTAACGGAAGCCTTTGTGATGCGCCGGAGTTCACCTGTTGTCCCTACGGGAGCACCCTGTTAGACCCGGCCGCCCTTCCTGAGTCCCCAGGGTAGGCCTGGTATCCCTACCTGGTGCTCTGGGGAGGCCTGGCATACCTTCCTGACGCTCCGGGGTAGTACCGGTACCCCCACCAGGTACTCCATGGTAGTCCCCGCAATCCTCATCGGTACTCCGGGTTAGTACACGTGCCCCCACCAGGTACTGGGGGGTAGTACCCGTAACCCTCATCGGTACTCCGGGGTGGTACCTGTACCCGCAACCGGCGCTCCGGGGTAGTACCGGTACCACCACCTGGTGCTCCTGGGTGGTACCCATAACCCTCTACGGTACTCCGGGGTGGTACCAGTACCCCCACCCGGTACTACAGGGTACAACTGCTGTCTCTACGGGCGCGCAATGTTAGACTCGGCCTTACTAACTAAACCTCCGCTTTAGGACCCGGTGTCCCTACCCGACGTTCCGGGATAGAACCTGTTCCCCCAACAGTACTATGGGGTTGGACCGGAAACCTTTGTGATGCGCCGGAGTTCACCTGTTGTCCCTACGGGCGCGCCCTGTTAGACCCGGCCTCCCTTCCTGAGCCCCCAGGGTAGGCCTGGTATCCCTACCTGGTGCACCTGCTTAAGCCTGGCGTCCCTTCCCGACGCTCCGGGGTCGTACCGGTACCCCCACTCGGTACTCCGTGGTAGTCCACGCAATCCTCATCGGTACTCCGGGTTAGTACCCGTGCCCCCACCAGGTACTGCGGGGTAGTACCCGTAACCCTCATCGG
Source organism: Haliaeetus albicilla (assembly GCF_947461875.1). Lineage (NCBI taxonomy): Eukaryota > Metazoa > Chordata > Aves > Accipitriformes > Accipitridae > Haliaeetus > Haliaeetus albicilla. The sequence goes on along the minus strand of NC_091494.1, from coordinate 2,164,956 downwards.
TACTCCGGGGTGGTACCTGTACCCGCAACCGGCGCTCCGGGGTAGTACCGGTACCACCACCTGGTGCTCCTGGGTGGTACCCATAACCCTCTAGGGTACTCCGGGGTGGTACCAGTACTCCCACCAGGTACTCCGGGTACTACCCGTAACACTCATCGGTACTCCGGGGTGGTACCAGTACCCCGAACCCAGTACTACAGGGTACAAATGCTGTCCCTACGGGCGCGCAAAGTTAGACTCGCCCTTACAACCTGACCCTCCGCTTTAGGCCCGGTGTCCCTACCCGACGTTCCGGGATAGAACCTGTTCCCCCAACAGTACTATGGGGTTGGACCGGAAACCTTTGTGATGCGCCGGAGTTCACCTGTTGTCCCTACGGGCGCGCCCTGTTAGGCCCGGCCGCCCTTCCTGAGCCCCCAGGGTAGGCCTGGTATCCCTACCTGGTGCACCTGCTTAAGCCTGGCGTCCCTTCCCGACGCTCCGGGGTAGTACCGGTACCCCCACTCGGTACTCCGTGGTAGTACCCTTAATCATCATCAGTACTCCGGGGTGGTACCAGTACTCCCACCAGGTACTCCGGGGTAGTACCCGTAACCCTCATCGGTACTCCGGGGTGCTACCAGTACCCGCAACCGTCGCTCCGGGGTGGTACCGGTACCACCACTCGGCACTCCGGGGTGGTACCAGTACCCGCACCCACTACTACAGGGTACAACTGCTGTCCCTACGGGTGCGCGGCGTTAGACTCGCCCTTACAACCTGACCCTCCGCTTTAGGCCCGGTGTCCCTACCCGACATTCCAGGATGGAACCGGTTCCCCCAACAGTACTATGGGGTTGTAACGGAAGCCTTTGTGATGCGCCGGAGTTCACCTGTTGTCCCTACGGGAGCGCCCTGTTAGACCCGGCCGCCCTTCCTGAGTCCCCAGGGTAGGCCTGGTATCCCTACCTGGTGCACCTGCTTAAGCCTGGCGTCCCTTCCCGACGCTCCGGGTAGTACGGCTATCGCCACTCGGTACTCCGTGGTAGTACCCGTAATCCTCATCGGTACTCCGGGGTGGTACCAGTACTCCCACCAGGTTCTGCGGGGTAGTACCCGTAACCCTCATCGGTACTCCGCGGTGGTACCTGTACCCGCAACCGGCGCTCCGGGGTAGTACCGGTACCACCACCTGGTGCTCCTGGGTGGTACCCATAACCCTCTACGGTACTCCGGGGTGGTACCAGTACTCCCACCAGGTACTCCGGGTACTATCCGTAACCCTCATCGGTACTCCGGGGTGCTACCAGTACCCCCACCCGGTACTACAGGGTACAACTGCTGTCCCTACGGGCGCGCAATGTTAGACTCGCCCTTACTAACTAACCCTCTGCATTAGGCCCGGTGTCCCTACCCGACGTTCCGGGATAGAACCTGTTCCCCCAACAGTACTATGGGGTTGTAACGGAAGCCTTTGTGATGCGCCGGAGTTCACCTGTTGTCCCTACGGGCGCGCCCTGTTAGGCCCGGCCTCCCTTCCTGAGCCCCCAGGGTAGGCCTGGTATCCCTACCTGGTGCTCCGGGGAGGCCTGGCATACCTTCCTGACGCTCCGGGGTAGTACCGGTACCCCCACTCGGTACTCCGTCGTAGTAACCGTAATCCTCATCGGTACTCCGTGGTGGTACTAGTACCCCCCCCCCAGTACTACAGGGTACAACTGCTATCCCTACGGGCGCGCGGGGTTACAACCGAGCTTTCTATCTCACCCTCCGCGTTAGGCCCGGTGTCCCTACCCGACGTTCCGGGATAGAACCTGTTCCCCCAACAGTACTATGGGGTTGTACCGGAAACCTTTGTGATGCGCCGGAGTTCACCTGTTGTCCCTACGGGCGCGCCCTGTTAGACCCGGCCTCCCTTCCTGAGCCCCCAGGGTACGCCTGGTATCCCTACCTGGTGCACCTGCTTAAGCCTGGCGTCCCTTCCCGACGCTCCGGGTAGTACCGCTATCCCCACTCGGTACTCCGTGGTAGTACCCGTAATCCTCATCGGTACTCCGGGGTGGTACAAGTACTCCCACCAGGTACTCCGGGGTAGTACCCGTAACCCTCATCGGTACTCCGGGGTGGTACCAGTACCCGCAACCGTCGCTCCGGGGTGGTACCGGTACCACCACTCGGCACTCCGGGGTGGTACCAGTACCCGCACCCACTACTACAGGGTACAACTGCTGTCCCTACGGGTGCGCGGCGTTAGACTCGCCCTTACAACCTGACCCTCCGCTTTAGGCCCGGTCTCCCTACCCGACATTCCAGGATGGAACCGGTTCCCCCAACAGTACTATGGGGTTGTAACGGAAGCCTTTGTGATGCGCCGGAGTTCACCTGTTGTCCCTACGGGCGCGCCCTGTTAGACCCGGCCGCCCTTCCTGAGTCCCCAGGGTAGGCCTGGTATCCCTACCTAGTGCTCCGGGGAGGCCTGGCATACCTTCCTGACGCTCCGGGGTAGTACCGGTACCCCCACTCGGTACTCCGTGGTAGTCCCCGCAATCCTCATCGGTACTCCGGGTTAGTACCCGTGCCCCCACCAGGTTCTGCGGGGTAGTACCCGTAACCCTCATCGGTACTCCGGGGTGGTACCTGTACCCGCAACCGGCGCTCCGGGGTAGTACCGGTACCCCCACATGGTGCTCCTGGGTGGTACCCATAACCCTCTACGGTACTCCGGGGTGGTACCAGTACTCCCACCAGGTACTCCGGGTACTACCCGTAACCCTCATCGGTACTCCGGGGTGCTACCAGTACCCCCACCCGGTACTACAGGGTACAACTGCTGTCCCTACGGGCGCGCAATGTTAGACTCGCCCTTACTAACTAACCCTCTGCATTAGGCCCGGTGTCCCTACCCGACGTTCCGGGATAGAACCTGTTCCCCCAACAGTACTATGGGGTTGGACCGGAAACCTTTGTGATGCGCCGGAGTTCACCTGTTGTCCCTACGGGCGCGCCCTTTTAGACCCGGCCTCCCTTCCTGAGCCCCCAGGGTAGGCCTGGTATCCCTACCTGGTGCACCTGCTTAAGCCTGGCGTCCCTTCCCGACGCTCCGGGTAGTACGGCTATCGCCACTCGGTACTCCGTGGTAGTACCCATAATCCTCATCGGTACTCCGGGGTGGTACCAGTACTCCCACCAGGTTCTGCGGGGTAGTACCCGTAACCCTCATCGGTACTCCGCGGTGGTACCTGTACCCGAAACCGGCGCTCCGGGGTAGTACCGGTACCAACACCTGGTGCTCCTGGGTGGTACCCATAACCCTCTACGGTACTCCGGGGTGGTACCAGTACTCCCACCAGGTACTCCGGGTACTACCCGTAACCCTCATCGGTACTCCGGGGTGCTACCAGTACCCCCACCCGGTACTACAGGGTACAACTGCTGTCCCTACGGGCGCGCAATGTTAGACTCGCCCTTACTAACTAACCCTCTGCATTAGGACCGGTGTCCCTACCCGACATTCCAGGATAGAACCTGTTCCCCCAACAGTACTATGGGGTTGTACCGGAAACCTTTGTGATGCGCCAGAGTTCACCTGTTGTCCCTACGGGCGCGCCCTGTTAGGCCCGGCCTCCCTTCCTGAGCCCCCAGGGTAGGCCTGGTATCCCTACCTGGTGCTCCGTGGAGGCCTGGCATACCTTCCTGACGCTCCGGGGTAGTACCGGTACCCCCACTCGGTACTCCGTCGTAGTAACCGTAATCCTCATCGGTACTCCGTGGTGGTACTAGTACCCCCCCCCCAGTACTACAGGGTACAACTGCTATCCCTACGGGCGCGCGGGGTTACAACCGAGCTTTCTATCTCACCCTCTGCGTTAGGCCCGGTGTCCCTACCCGACGTTCCGGGATAGAACCTGTTCCCCCAACAGTACTATGGGGTTGTAACGGAAGCCTTTGTGATGCGCCGGAGTTCACCTATTGTCCCTACGGGCGCCCCCTGTTAGACCCGGCCTCCCTTCCTGAGCCCCCAGGGTAGGCCTGGTATCCCTACCTGGTGCACCTGCTTAAGCCTGGCGTCCCTTCCCGACGCTCCGGGGTAGTACCGGTACCCCCACTCGGTACTCCGTGGTAGTAACCGCAATCCTCAGCGGTACTCCGGGCTGGTACCTGTACCCGCAACCGGCGCTCCGGGGTAGTACCGGTAACACAACTCGGCGCTCCGGGTTGGTACCAGTACCCCCACCCAGTACTACAGGGTGCAACTGCTGTCCCTACGGGCGCGCGGGGTTACACCCGCCCTTACTACCTGACCCTCTGCATTAGGCCCAGTGTCCCTACCCGACGTTCCGGGATAGAACCTGTTCCCCCAACAGTACTATGGGGTTGTACCGGAAACCTTTGTGATGCGCCGGAGTTCACCTGTTGTCCCTACGGGCGCGCCCTGTTAGGCCCGGCCTCCCTTCCTGAGCCCCCAGGGTACGCCTGGTATCCCTACCTGGTGCACCTGCTTAAGCCTGGCGTCCCTTCCCGACGCTCCGGGTAGTACCGCTATCCCCACTCGGTACTCCGTGGTAGTACCCGTAATCCTAATCGGTACTCCGGGGTGGTACCAGTACTCCCACCAGGTACTCCGGGGTAGTACCCGTAACCCTCATCGGTACTCCGGGGTGGTACCTGTACCCGCAACCGTCGCTCCGGGGTAGTACCGGTACCACCACTCGGCACTCCGGGGTGGTACCAGTACCCGCACCCACTACTACAGGGTACAACTGCTGTCCCTACGGGTGCGCGGCGTTAGACTCGCCCTTACAACCTGACCCTCCGCTTTAGGCCCGGTGTCCCTACCCGACATTCCAGGATGGAACCGGTTCCCCCAACAGTACTATGGGGTTGTAACGGAAGCCTTTGTGATGCGCCGGAGTTCACCTGTTGTCCCTACGGGAGCGCCCTGTTAGACCCGGCCGCCCTTCCTGAGCCCCCAGGGTAGGCCTGGTATCCCTACCTGGTGCTCCGGGGAGGCCTGGCATACCTTCCTGACGCTCCGGGGTAGTACCGGTACCCCCACTCGGTACTCCGTGGTAGTCCCCGCAATCCTCATCGGTACTCCGGGTTAGTACCCGTGCCCCCACCAGGTTCTGCGGGGTAGTACCCGTAACCCTCATCGGTACTCCGGGGTGGTACCTGTACCCGCAACCGGCGCTCCGGGGTAGTACCGGTACCACCACCTGGTGCTCCTGGGTGGTACCCATAACCCTCTACGGTACTCCGGGGTGGTACCAGTACTCCCACCAGGTACTCCGGGTACTACCCGTAACCCTCATCGGTACTCCGGGGTGGTACCAGTACCCCGAACCCAGTACTACAGGGTACAAATGCTCTCCCTACGGGCGCGCAAAGTTAGACTCGCCCTTACAACCTGACCCTCCGCTTTCGGCATGGTGTCCCTACCCGACGTTCCGGGATAGAACCTGTTCCCCCAACAGTACTATGGGGTTGTACCGGAAACCTTTGTGATGCGCCAGAGTTCACCTGTTATCCCTACGGGCGCGCCCTGTTAGGCCCGGCCTCCCTTCCTGAGCCCCCAGGGTAGGCCTGGTATCCCTACCTGGTGCACCTGCTTAAGCCTGGCGTCCCTTCCCGACGCACCGGGGTAGTACCGGTACCCCCACTCGGTACTCCGTCGTAGTACCCGTAATCCTCATCGGTACTCCGGGGTGGTACCAGTACTCCCACCAGGTACTCCGGGGTAGTACCCGTAACCCTCATCGGTCCTCCGGGGTGGTACCTGTACACGCAACCGGCGCTCTGGGGTAGTACCGGTACCACCACTCGGCACTCCGGGGTGGTACCAGTACCCACACCCAGTACTACAGGGTACAAATGTTGTCCCTACGGGCCCGCGAAGTTAGACTCGCCCTTACAACCTGACCCTCCGCTTTAGGCCCGATGTCCCTACCCGACGTTCCGGGATAGAACCTGTTCCCCCAACAGTACTATGGGGTTGTAACGGAAGCCTTTGTGATGCGCCGGAGTTCACCTGTTGTCCCTACGGGAGCGCCCTTTTAGACCCGGCCTCCCTTCCTGAGCCCCCAGGGTAGGCCTGGTATCCCTACCTGGTGCACCTGCTTAAGCCTGGCGTCCCTTCCCGACGCTCCGGGGTAGTACAGGTACCCCCACTCGGTACTCCGTTGTAGTACCCTTAATCCTCATCGGTACTCCGTGGTGGTACCAGTACTCCCACCAGGTACTCCGGGGTAGTACCCGTAACCCTCATCGGTCCTCCGGGGTGGTACCTGTACCCACAACCGGCGCTCCGGGGTAGTACCGGTAACACCACTCAGCGCTCCGGGGTGGTACCAGTACCCCCACCCAGTACTACAGGGTACAAATGTTGTCCCTACGGGCCCGCGAAGTTAGACTCGCCCTTACAACCTGACCCTCCGCTTTAGGCCCGGTGTCCCTACCCGACGTTCCGGGATAGAACCTGTTCCCCCAACAGTACTATGGGGTTGTAACGGAAGCCTTTGTGATGCGCCGGAGTTCACCTGTTGTCCCTACGGGCGCGCCCTTTTAGACCCGGCCTCCCTTCCTGAGCCCCCAGGGTAGGCCTGGTATCCCTACCTGGTGCACCTGCTTAAGCCTGGCGTCCCTTCCCGACGCTCCGGGTAGTACCGCTATCGCCACTCGGTACTCCGTGGTAGTACCCATAATCCTCATCGGTACTCCGGGGTGGTACCAGTACTCCCACCAGGTTCTGCGGGGTAGTACCCGTAACCCTCATCGGTACTCCGCGGTGGTACCTGTACCCGCAACCGGCGCTCCGGGGTAGTACCGGTACCAACACCTGGTGCTCCTGGGTGGTACCCATAACCCTCTACGGTACTCCGGGGTGGTACCAGTACTCCCACCAGGTACTCCGGGTACTACCCGTAACCCTCATCGGTACTCCGGGGTGCTACCAGTACCCCCACCCGGTACTACAGGGTACAACTGCTGTCCCTACGGGCGCGCAATGTTAGACTCGCCCTTACTAACTAACCCTCTGCATTAGGCCCGGTGTCCCTACCCGACGTTCCGGGATAGAACCTGTTCCCCCAACAGTACTATGGGCTTGTACCGGAAACCTTTGTGATGCGCCAGAGTTCACCTGTTGTCCCTACGGGCGCGCCCTGTTAGGCCCGGCCTCCCTTCCTGAGCCCCCAGGGTAGGCCTGGTATCCCTACCTGGTGCTCCGGGGAGGCCTGGCATACCTTCCTGACGCTCCGGGGTAGTACCGGTACCCCCACTCGGTACTCCGTCGTAGTAACCGTAATCCTCATCGGTACTCCGGGGTGGTACCAGTAGTCCCACCAGGTACTCCGGGGTAGTACCCGTAACCCTCATCGGTACTCCGGGATGCTACCAGTACCCGCAACCTTCGCTCCGGGGTGGTACCGGTACCACCACTCGGCACTCCGGGGTGGTACCAGTACCCGCACCCACTACTACAGGGTGCAACTGCTGTCCCTACGGGTGCGCGGCGTTAGACTCGCCCTTACAACCTGACCCTCCGCTTTAGGCCCGGTGTCCCTACCCGACATTCCAGGATGGAACCGGTTCCCCCAACAGTACTATGGGGTTGTAACGGAAGCCTTTGTGATGCGCCGGAGTTCACCTGTTGTCCCTACGGGAGCGCCCTGTTAGACCCGGCCGCACTTCCTGAGTCCCCAGGGTAGGCCTGGTATCCCTACCTGGTGCTCCGGGAAGGCCTGGCGTCCCTTCCCGACGCACCGGGGTAGTACCGGTACCCCCACTCGGTACTCCGTGGCAGTAACCGCAATCCTCAGCGGTACTCCGGGCTGGTACCTGTACCCACAACCGGCGCTCCGGGGTAGTACCGGTACCACCACTCGGCACTCCGGGGTGGTACCAGTAACCCCACCCACTACTACAGGGTGCAACTGCTGTCCCTACGGGCGCGCGGGGTTACACTTGCCCTTACTACCTGACCCTCTGCATTAGGCCCGGTGTCCCTACCCGACGTTCCGGGATAGAACCGGTTCCCCCAACAGTACTATGGGGTTGTACCGGAAACCTTTGTGATGCGCCGGAGTTCACCTGTTGTCCCTACGGGAGTGCCCTCTTAGACACGGCCTCCCTTCCTGAGCCCCCAGGGTAGGCCTGGTATCCCTACCTGGTGCTCCGGGGAGGCCTGGCATACCTTCCTGACGCTCCGGGGTAGTACCGGTACCCCCACTCGGTACTCCGTGGTAGTCCCCGCAATCCTCATCGGTACTCCGGGTTAGTACCCGTGCCCCCACCAGATTCTGCGGGGTAGTACCCGTAACCCACATCGGTACTCCGGGGTGGTACCAGTACCCGCAACCGGCGCTCCGGGGTAGTACCGGTACCACCACCTGGTGCTCCTGGGTGGTACCCATAACCCTCTACGGTACTCCGGGGTGGTACCAGTACTCCCACCAGGTACTCCGGGTACTACCCGTAACCCTCATAGGTACTCCGGGGTGGCACCAGTACCCCCACCCAGTACTACAGGGTACAACTGCTGTCCCTACGGGCGTGCAATGTTAGACTCGCCCTTACTAACTAACCCTCTGCATTAGGACCGGTGTCCCTACCCGACGTTCCGGGATAGAACCTGTTCCCCCAACAGTACTATGGGCTTGTACCGGAAACCTTTGTGATGCGCCAGAGTTCACCTCTTGTCCCTACGGGCGCGCCCTTTAGACCCGGCCTCCCTTCCTGAGCCCCCAGGGTAGGCCTGGTATCCCTACCTGGTGCTCCGGGAAGGCCTGGCGTCCCTTCCCGACGCACCGGGGTAGTACCGGTACCCCCACTCGGTACTCCGTGGCAGTAACCGCAATCCTCAGCGGTACTCCGGGCTGGTACCTGTACCCACAACCGGCGCTCCGGGGTAGTACCGGTACCACCACTCGGCACTCCGGGGTGGTACCAGTAACCCCACCCACTACTACAGGGTGCAACTGCTGTCCCTACGGGCGCGCGGGGTTACACTTGCCCTTACTACCTGACCCTCTGCATTAGGCCCGGTGTCCCTACCCGACGTTCCGGGATAGAAGCTGTTCCCCCAACAGTACTATGGGGTTGTACCGGAAACCTTTGTGATGCGCCGGAGTTCACCTCTTGTCCCTACGGGAGCGCCCTCTTAGACCCGGCCGCCCTTCCTGAGCCCCCAGGGTAGGCCTGGTATCCCTACCTGGTGCTCCGGGGAGGCCTGGCATACCTTCCTGACGCTCCGGGGTAGTACCGGTACCCCCACTCGGTACTCCGTGGTAGTCCCCGCAATCCTCATCGGTACTCCGGGTTAGTACCCGTGCCCCCACCAGGTTCTGCGGGGTAGTACCCGTAACCCTCATCGGTACTCCGGGGTGGTACCTGTACCCGCAACCGGCGCTCCGGGGTAGTACCGGTACCACCACTCGGCACTCCGGGTTGGTACCAGTACCCCCACCCACTACTACAGGGTACAAATGCTGTCCCTACGGGCCCGCGAAGTTAGACTCGCCCTTACAACCTGACCCTCCGCTTTAGGCCCGGTGTCCCTACCCGACGTTCCGGGATAGAACCTGTTCCCCCAACAGTACTATGGGGTTGGACCGGAAACCTTTGTGATGCGCCGGAGTTCACCTGTTGTCCCTAGGGGCGCGCCCTGTTAGACCCGGCCTCCCTTCCTGAGCCCCCAGGGTACGCCTGGTATCCCTACCTAGTGCTCCGGGGAGGCCTGGCATACCTTCCTGACGCTCCGGGGTAGTACCGGTACCCCCACTCGGTACTCCGTGGTAGTCCCCGCAATCCTCATCGGTACTCCGGGTTAGTACCCGTGCCCCCACCAGGTTCTGCGGGGTAGTACCCGTAACCCTCATCGGTACTCCGGGGTGGTACCTGTACCGGCAACCGGCGCTCCGGGGTAGTACCGGTACCACCACCTGGTGCTCCTGGGTGGTACCCATAACCCTCATCGGTACTCCGGGGTGGTACCAGTACCCCCACCCGGTACTACAGGGTACAACTGCTGTCCCTACGGGCGCGCAATGTTAGACTCGCCCTTACTAACTAACCCTCTGCATGAGGACCGGTGTCCCTACCCGACGTTCCGGGATAGAACCTGTTCCCCCAACAGTACTATGGGGTTGTACCGGAAACCTTTGTGATGCGCCGGAGTTCACCTGTTGTCCCTACGGGCGCGCCCTGTTAGACCCGGCCTCCCTTCCTGAGCCCCCAGGGTAGGCCTGGTATCCCTACCTGGTGCACCTGCTTAAGCCTGGCGTCCCTTCCCGACGCTCCGGGGTAGTACCGGTACCCCCACTCGGTACTCCGTGGTAGTACCCTTAATCATCATCAGTACTCCGGGGTGGTACCAGTACTCCCACCAGGTACTCCGGGGTAGTACCCGTAACCCTCATCGGTACTCCGGGGTGCTACCAGTACCCGCAACCGTCGCTCCGGGGTGGTACCGGTACCACCACTCGGCACTCCGGGGTGGTACCAGTACCCGCACCCACTACTACAGGGTACAACTGCTGTCCCTACGGGTGCGCGGCGTTAGACTCGCCCTTACAACCTGACCCTCCGCTTTAGGCCCGGTGTCCCTACCCGACATTCCAGGATGGAACCGGTTCCCCCAACAGTACTATGGGGTTGTAACGGAAGCCTTTGTGATGCGCCGGAGTTCACCTGTTGTCCCTACGGGAGCACCCTGTTAGACCCGGCCGCCCTTCCTGAGTCCCCAGGGTAGGCCTGGTATCCCTACCTGGTGCTCTGGGGAGGCCTGGCATACCTTCCTGACGCTCCGGGGTAGTACCGGTACCCCCACCAGGTACTCCATGGTAGTCCCCGCAATCCTCATCGGTACTCCGGGTTAGTACACGTGCCCCCACCAGGTACTGGGGGGTAGTACCCGTAACCCTCATCGGTACTCCGGGGTGGTACCTGTACCCGCAACCGGCGCTCCGGGGTAGTACCGGTACCACCACCTGGTGCTCCTGGGTGGTACCCATAACCCTCTACGGTACTCCGGGGTGGTACCAGTACCCCCACCCGGTACTACAGGGTACAACTGCTGTCTCTACGGGCGCGCAATGTTAGACTCGGCCTTACTAACTAAACCTCCGCTTTAGGACCCGGTGTCCCTACCCGACGTTCCGGGATAGAACCTGTTCCCCCAACAGTACTATGGGGTTGGACCGGAAACCTTTGTGATGCGCCGGAGTTCACCTGTTGTCCCTACGGGCGCGCCCTGTTAGACCCGGCCTCCCTTCCTGAGCCCCCAGGGTAGGCCTGGTATCCCTACCTGGTGCACCTGCTTAAGCCTGGCGTCCCTTCCCGACGCTCCGGGGTCGTACCGGTACCCCCACTCGGTACTCCGTGGTAGTCCACGCAATCCTCATCGGTACTCCGGGTTAGTACCCGTGCCCCCACCAGGTACTGCGGGGTAGTACCCGTAACCCTCATCGGTACTCCGGGGTGGTACCTGTACCCGCAACCGGCGCTCCGGGGTAGTACCGGTACCACCACCTGGTGCTCCTGGGTGGTACCCATAACCCTCTAGGGTACTCCGGGGTGGTACCAGTACTCCCACCAGGTACTCCGGGTACTACCCGTAACACTCATCGGTACTCCGGGGTGGTACCAGTACCCCGAACCCAGTACTACAGGGTACAAATGCTGTCCCTACGGGCGCGCAAAGTTAGACTCGCCCTTACAACCTGACCCTCCGCTTTAGGCCCGGTGTCCCTACCCGACGTTCCGGGATAGAACCTGTTCCCCCAACAGTACTATGGGGTTGGACCGGAAACCTTTGTGATGCGCCGGAGTTCACCTGTTGTCCCTACGGGCGCGCCCTGTTAGGCCCGGCCGCCCTTCCTGAGCCCCCAGGGTAGGCCTGGTATCCCTACCTGGTGCACCTGCTTAAGCCTGGCGTCCCTTCCCGACGCTCCGGGGTAGTACCGGTACCCCCACTCGGTACTCCGTGGTAGTACCCTTAATCATCATCAGTACTCCGGGGTGGTACCAGTACTCCCACCAGGTACTCCGGGGTAGTACCCGTAACCCTCATCGGTACTCCGGGGTGCTACCAGTACCCGCAACCGTCGCTCCGGGGTGGTACCGGTACCACCACTCGGCACTCCGGGGTGGTACCAGTACCCGCACCCACTACTACAGGGTACAACTGCTGTCCCTACGGGTGCGCGGCGTTAGACTCGCCCTTACAACCTGACCCTCCGCTTTAGGCCCGGTGTCCCTACCCGACATTCCAGGATGGAACCGGTTCCCCCAACAGTACTATGGGGTTGTAACGGAAGCCTTTGTGATGCGCCGGAGTTCACCTGTTGTCCCTACGGGAGCGCCCTGTTAGACCCGGCCGCCCTTCCTGAGTCCCCAGGGTAGGCCTGGTATCCCTACCTGGTGCACCTGCTTAAGCCTGGCGTCCCTTCCCGACGCTCCGGGTAGTACGGCTATCGCCACTCGGTACTCCGTGGTAGTACCCGTAATCCTCATCGGTACTCCGGGGTGGTACCAGTACTCCCACCAGGTTCTGCGGGGTAGTACCCGTAACCCTCATCGGTACTCCGCGGTGGTACCTGTACCCGCAACCGGCGCTCCGGGGTAGTACCGGTACCACCACCTGGTGCTCCTGGGTGGTACCCATAACCCTCTACGGTACTCCGGGGTGGTACCAGTACTCCCACCAGGTACTCCGGGTACTATCCGTAACCCTCATCGGTACTCCGGGGTGCTACCAGTACCCCCACCCGGTACTACAGGGTACAACTGCTGTCCCTACGGGCGCGCAATGTTAGACTCGCCCTTACTAACTAACCCTCTGCATTAGGCCCGGTGTCCCTACCCGACGTTCCGGGATAGAACCTGTTCCCCCAACAGTACTATGGGGTTGTAACGGAAGCCTTTGTGATGCGCCGGAGTTCACCTGTTGTCCCTACGGGCGCGCCCTGTTAGGCCCGGCCTCCCTTCCTGAGCCCCCAGGGTAGGCCTGGTATCCCTACCTGGTGCTCCGGGGAGGCCTGGCATACCTTCCTGACGCTCCGGGGTAGTACCGGTACCCCCACTCGGTACTCCGTCGTAGTAACCGTAATCCTCATCGGTACTCCGTGGTGGTACTAGTACCCCCCCCCCAGTACTACAGGGTACAACTGCTATCCCTACGGGCGCGCGGGGTTACAACCGAGCTTTCTATCTCACCCTCCGCGTTAGGCCCGGTGTCCCTACCCGACGTTCCGGGATAGAACCTGTTCCCCCAACAGTACTATGGGGTTGTACCGGAAACCTTTGTGATGCGCCGGAGTTCACCTGTTGTCCCTACGGGCGCGCCCTGTTAGACCCGGCCTCCCTTCCTGAGCCCCCAGGGTACGCCTGGTATCCCTACCTGGTGCACCTGCTTAAGCCTGGCGTCCCTTCCCGACGCTCCGGGTAGTACCGCTATCCCCACTCGGTACTCCGTGGTAGTACCCGTAATCCTCATCGGTACTCCGGGGTGGTACAAGTACTCCCACCAGGTACTCCGGGGTAGTACCCGTAACCCTCATCGGTACTCCGGGGTGGTACCAGTACCCGCAACCGTCGCTCCGGGGTGGTACCGGTACCACCACTCGGCACTCCGGGGTGGTACCAGTACCCGCACCCACTACTACAGGGTACAACTGCTGTCCCTACGGGTGCGCGGCGTTAGACTCGCCCTTACAACCTGACCCTCCGCTTTAGGCCCGGTCTCCCTACCCGACATTCCAGGATGGAACCGGTTCCCCCAACAGTACTATGGGGTTGTAACGGAAGCCTTTGTGATGCGCCGGAGTTCACCTGTTGTCCCTACGGGCGCGCCCTGTTAGACCCGGCCGCCCTTCCTGAGTCCCCAGGGTAGGCCTGGTATCCCTACCTAGTGCTCCGGGGAGGCCTGGCATACCTTCCTGACGCTCCGGGGTAGTACCGGTACCCCCACTCGGTACTCCGTGGTAGTACCCGCAATCCTCATCGGTACTCCGGGTTAGTACCCGTGCCCCCACCAGGTTCTGCGGGGTAGTACCCGTAACCCTCATCGGTACTCCGGGGTGGTACCTGTACCCGCAACCGGCGCTCCGGGGTAGTACCGGTACCCCCACATGGTGCTCCTGGGTGGTACCCATAACCCTCTACGGTACTCCGGGGTGGTACCAGTACTCCCACCAGGTACTCCGGGTACTACCCGTAACCCTCATCGGTACTCCGGGGTGCTACCAGTACCCCCACCCGGTACTACAGGGTACAACTGCTGTCCCTACGGGCGCGCAATGTTAGACTCGCCCTTACTAACTAACCCTCTGCATTAGGCCCGGTGTCCCTACCCGACGTTCCGGGATAGAACCTGTTCCCCCAACAGTACTATGGGGTTGGACCGGAAACCTTTGTGATGCGCCGGAGTTCACCTGTTGTCCCTACGGGCGCGCCCTTTTAGACCCGGCCTCCCTTCCTGAGCCCCCAGGGTAGGCCTGGTATCCCTACCTGGTGCACCTGCTTAAGCCTGGCGTCCCTTCCCGACGCTCCGGGTAGTACGGCTATCGCCACTCGGTACTCCGTGGTAGTACCCATAATCCTCATCGGTACTCCGGGGTGGTACCAGTACTCCCACCAGGTTCTGCGGGGTAGTACCCGTAACCCTCATCGGTACTCCGCGGTGGTACCTGTACCCGAAACCGGCGCTCCGGGGTAGTACCGGTACCAACACCTGGTGCTCCTGGGTGGTACCCATAACCCTCTACGGTACTCCGGGGTGGTACCAGTACTCCCACCAGGTACTCCGGGTACTACCCGTAACCCTCATCGGTACTCCGGGGTGCTACCAGTACCCCCACCCGGTACTACAGGGTACAACTGCTGTCCCTACGGGCGCGCAATGTTAGACTCGCCCTTACTAACTAACCCTCTGCATTAGGACCGGTGTCCCTACCCGACATTCCAGGATAGAACCTGTTCCCCCAACAGTACTATGGGGTTGTACCGGAAACCTTTGTGATGCGCCAGAGTTCACCTGTTGTCCCTACGGGCGCGCCCTGTTAGGCCCGGCCTCCCTTCCTGAGCCCCCAGGGTAGGCCTGGTATCCCTACCTGGTGCTCCGTGGAGGCCTGGCATACCTTCCTGACGCTCCGGGGTAGTACCGGTACCCCCACTCGGTACTCCGTCGTAGTAACCGTAATCCTCATCGGTACTCCGTGGTGGTACTAGTACCCCCCCCCCAGTACTACAGGGTACAACTGCTATCCCTACGGGCGCGCGGGGTTACAACCGAGCTTTCTATCTCACCCTCTGCGTTAGGCCCGGTGTCCCTACCCGACGTTCCGGGATAGAACCTGTTCCCCCAACAGTACTATGGGGTTGTAACGGAAGCCTTTGTGATGCGCCGGAGTTCACCTATTGTCCCTACGGGCGCCCCCTGTTAGACCCGGCCTCCCTTCCTGAGCCCCCAGGGTAGGCCTGGTATCCCTACCTGGTGCACCTGCTTAAGCCTGGCGTCCCTTCCCGACGCTCCGGGGTAGTACCGGTACCCCCACTCGGTACTCCGTGGTAGTAACCGCAATCCTCAGCGGTACTCCGGGCTGGTACCTGTACCCGCAACCGGCGCTCCGGGGTAGTACCGGTAACACAACTCGGCGCTCCGGGTTGGTACCAGTACCCCCACCCAGTACTACAGGGTGCAACTGCTGTCCCTACGGGCGCGCGGGGTTACACCCGCCCTTACTACCTGACCCTCTGCATTAGGCCCAGTGTCCCTACCCGACGTTCCGGGATAGAACCTGTTCCCCCAACAGTACTATGGGGTTGTACCGGAAACCTTTGTGATGCGCCGGAGTTCACCTGTTGTCCCTACGGGCGCGCCCTGTTAGGCCCGGCCTCCCTTCCTGAGCCCCCAGGGTACGCCTGGTATCCCTACCTGGTGCACCTGCTTAAGCCTGGCGTCCCTTCCCGACGCTCCGGGTAGTACCGCTATCCCCACTCGGTACTCCGTGGTAGTACCCGTAATCCTAATCGGTACTCCGGGGTGGTACCAGTACTCCCACCAGGTACTCCGGGGTAGTACCCGTAACCCTCATCGGTACTCCGGGGTGGTACCTGTACCCGCAACCGTCGCTCCGGGGTAGTACCGGTACCACCACTCGGCACTCCGGGGTGGTACCAGTACCCGCACCCACTACTACAGGGTACAACTGCTGTCCCTACGGGTGCGCGGCGTTAGACTCGCCCTTACAACCTGACCCTCCGCTTTAGGCCCGGTGTCCCTACCCGACATTCCAGGATGGAACCGGTTCCCCCAACAGTACTATGGGGTTGTAACGGAAGCCTTTGTGATGCGCCGGAGTTCACCTGTTGTCCCTACGGGAGCGCCCTGTTAGACCCGGCCGCCCTTCCTGAGCCCCCAGGGTAGGCCTGGTATCCCTACCTGGTGCTCCGGGGAGGCCTGGCATACCTTCCTGACGCTCCGGGGTAGTACCGGTACCCCCACTCGGTACTCCGTGGTAGTCCCCGCAATCCTCATCGGTACTCCGGGTTAGTACCCGTGCCCCCACCAGGTTCTGCGGGGTAGTACCCGTAACCCTCATCGGTACTCCGGGGTGGTACCTGTACCCGCAACCGGCGCTCCGGGGTAGTACCGGTACCACCACCTGGTGCTCCTGGGTGGTACCCATAACCCTCTACGGTACTCCGGGGTGGTACCAGTACTCCCACCAGGTACTCCGGGTACTACCCGTAACCCTCATCGGTACTCCGGGGTGGTACCAGTACCCCGAACCCAGTACTACAGGGTACAAATGCTCTCCCTACGGGCGCGCAAAGTTAGACTCGCCCTTACAACCTGACCCTCCGCTTTCGGCATGGTGTCCCTACCCGACGTTCCGGGATAGAACCTGTTCCCCCAACAGTACTATGGGGTTGTACCGGAAACCTTTGTGATGCGCCAGAGTTCACCTGTTATCCCTACGGGC
This sequence comes from Haliaeetus albicilla, assembly GCF_947461875.1. NCBI lineage: Eukaryota > Metazoa > Chordata > Aves > Accipitriformes > Accipitridae > Haliaeetus > Haliaeetus albicilla. The sequence continues at coordinate 2,147,995 of NC_091494.1, read as the reverse complement.
GCGCCCTGTTAGGCCCGGCCTCCCTTCCTGAGCCCCCAGGGTAGGCCTGGTATCCCTACCTGGTGCACCTGCTTAAGCCTGGCGTCCCTTCCCGACGCACCGGGGTAGTACCGGTACCCCCACTCGGTACTCCGTCGTAGTACCCGTAATCCTCATCGGTACTCCGGGGTGGTACCAGTACTCCCACCAGGTACTCCGGGGTAGTACCCGTAACCCTCATCGGTCCTCCGGGGTGGTACCTGTACACGCAACCGGCGCTCTGGGGTAGTACCGGTACCACCACTCGGCACTCCGGGGTGGTACCAGTACCCACACCCAGTACTACAGGGTACAAATGTTGTCCCTACGGGCCCGCGAAGTTAGACTCGCCCTTACAACCTGACCCTCCGCTTTAGGCCCGATGTCCCTACCCGACGTTCCGGGATAGAACCTGTTCCCCCAACAGTACTATGGGGTTGTAACGGAAGCCTTTGTGATGCGCCGGAGTTCACCTGTTGTCCCTACGGGAGCGCCCTTTTAGACCCGGCCTCCCTTCCTGAGCCCCCAGGGTAGGCCTGGTATCCCTACCTGGTGCACCTGCTTAAGCCTGGCGTCCCTTCCCGACGCTCCGGGGTAGTACAGGTACCCCCACTCGGTACTCCGTTGTAGTACCCTTAATCCTCATCGGTACTCCGTGGTGGTACCAGTACTCCCACCAGGTACTCCGGGGTAGTACCCGTAACCCTCATCGGTCCTCCGGGGTGGTACCTGTACCCACAACCGGCGCTCCGGGGTAGTACCGGTAACACCACTCAGCGCTCCGGGGTGGTACCAGTACCCCCACCCAGTACTACAGGGTACAAATGTTGTCCCTACGGGCCCGCGAAGTTAGACTCGCCCTTACAACCTGACCCTCCGCTTTAGGCCCGGTGTCCCTACCCGACGTTCCGGGATAGAACCTGTTCCCCCAACAGTACTATGGGGTTGTAACGGAAGCCTTTGTGATGCGCCGGAGTTCACCTGTTGTCCCTACGGGCGCGCCCTTTTAGACCCGGCCTCCCTTCCTGAGCCCCCAGGGTAGGCCTGGTATCCCTACCTGGTGCACCTGCTTAAGCCTGGCGTCCCTTCCCGACGCTCCGGGTAGTACCGCTATCGCCACTCGGTACTCCGTGGTAGTACCCATAATCCTCATCGGTACTCCGGGGTGGTACCAGTACTCCCACCAGGTTCTGCGGGGTAGTACCCGTAACCCTCATCGGTACTCCGCGGTGGTACCTGTACCCGCAACCGGCGCTCCGGGGTAGTACCGGTACCAACACCTGGTGCTCCTGGGTGGTACCCATAACCCTCTACGGTACTCCGGGGTGGTACCAGTACTCCCACCAGGTACTCCGGGTACTACCCGTAACCCTCATCGGTACTCCGGGGTGCTACCAGTACCCCCACCCGGTACTACAGGGTACAACTGCTGTCCCTACGGGCGCGCAATGTTAGACTCGCCCTTACTAACTAACCCTCTGCATTAGGCCCGGTGTCCCTACCCGACGTTCCGGGATAGAACCTGTTCCCCCAACAGTACTATGGGCTTGTACCGGAAACCTTTGTGATGCGCCAGAGTTCACCTGTTGTCCCTACGGGCGCGCCCTGTTAGGCCCGGCCTCCCTTCCTGAGCCCCCAGGGTAGGCCTGGTATCCCTACCTGGTGCTCCGGGGAGGCCTGGCATACCTTCCTGACGCTCCGGGGTAGTACCGGTACCCCCACTCGGTACTCCGTCGTAGTAACCGTAATCCTCATCGGTACTCCGGGGTGGTACCAGTAGTCCCACCAGGTACTCCGGGGTAGTACCCGTAACCCTCATCGGTACTCCGGGATGCTACCAGTACCCGCAACCTTCGCTCCGGGGTGGTACCGGTACCACCACTCGGCACTCCGGGGTGGTACCAGTACCCGCACCCACTACTACAGGGTGCAACTGCTGTCCCTACGGGTGCGCGGCGTTAGACTCGCCCTTACAACCTGACCCTCCGCTTTAGGCCCGGTGTCCCTACCCGACATTCCAGGATGGAACCGGTTCCCCCAACAGTACTATGGGGTTGTAACGGAAGCCTTTGTGATGCGCCGGAGTTCACCTGTTGTCCCTACGGGAGCGCCCTGTTAGACCCGGCCGCACTTCCTGAGTCCCCAGGGTAGGCCTGGTATCCCTACCTGGTGCTCCGGGAAGGCCTGGCGTCCCTTCCCGACGCACCGGGGTAGTACCGGTACCCCCACTCGGTACTCCGTGGCAGTAACCGCAATCCTCAGCGGTACTCCGGGCTGGTACCTGTACCCACAACCGGCGCTCCGGGGTAGTACCGGTACCACCACTCGGCACTCCGGGGTGGTACCAGTAACCCCACCCACTACTACAGGGTGCAACTGCTGTCCCTACGGGCGCGCGGGGTTACACTTGCCCTTACTACCTGACCCTCTGCATTAGGCCCGGTGTCCCTACCCGACGTTCCGGGATAGAACCGGTTCCCCCAACAGTACTATGGGGTTGTACCGGAAACCTTTGTGATGCGCCGGAGTTCACCTGTTGTCCCTACGGGAGTGCCCTCTTAGACACGGCCTCCCTTCCTGAGCCCCCAGGGTAGGCCTGGTATCCCTACCTGGTGCTCCGGGGAGGCCTGGCATACCTTCCTGACGCTCCGGGGTAGTACCGGTACCCCCACTCGGTACTCCGTGGTAGTCCCCGCAATCCTCATCGGTACTCCGGGTTAGTACCCGTGCCCCCACCAGATTCTGCGGGGTAGTACCCGTAACCCACATCGGTACTCCGGGGTGGTACCAGTACCCGCAACCGGCGCTCCGGGGTAGTACCGGTACCACCACCTGGTGCTCCTGGGTGGTACCCATAACCCTCTACGGTACTCCGGGGTGGTACCAGTACTCCCACCAGGTACTCCGGGTACTACCCGTAACCCTCATAGGTACTCCGGGGTGGCACCAGTACCCCCACCCAGTACTACAGGGTACAACTGCTGTCCCTACGGGCGTGCAATGTTAGACTCGCCCTTACTAACTAACCCTCTGCATTAGGACCGGTGTCCCTACCCGACGTTCCGGGATAGAACCTGTTCCCCCAACAGTACTATGGGCTTGTACCGGAAACCTTTGTGATGCGCCAGAGTTCACCTCTTGTCCCTACGGGCGCGCCCTTTAGACCCGGCCTCCCTTCCTGAGCCCCCAGGGTAGGCCTGGTATCCCTACCTGGTGCTCCGGGAAGGCCTGGCGTCCCTTCCCGACGCACCGGGGTAGTACCGGTACCCCCACTCGGTACTCCGTGGCAGTAACCGCAATCCTCAGCGGTACTCCGGGCTGGTACCTGTACCCACAACCGGCGCTCCGGGGTAGTACCGGTACCACCACTCGGCACTCCGGGGTGGTACCAGTAACCCCACCCACTACTACAGGGTGCAACTGCTGTCCCTACGGGCGCGCGGGGTTACACTTGCCCTTACTACCTGACCCTCTGCATTAGGCCCGGTGTCCCTACCCGACGTTCCGGGATAGAAGCTGTTCCCCCAACAGTACTATGGGGTTGTACCGGAAACCTTTGTGATGCGCCGGAGTTCACCTCTTGTCCCTACGGGAGCGCCCTCTTAGACCCGGCCGCCCTTCCTGAGCCCCCAGGGTAGGCCTGGTATCCCTACCTGGTGCTCCGGGGAGGCCTGGCATACCTTCCTGACGCTCCGGGGTAGTACCGGTACCCCCACTCGGTACTCCGTGGTAGTCCCCGCAATCCTCATCGGTACTCCGGGTTAGTACCCGTGCCCCCACCAGGTTCTGCGGGGTAGTACCCGTAACCCTCATCGGTACTCCGGGGTGGTACCTGTACCCGCAACCGGCGCTCCGGGGTAGTACCGGTACCACCACTCGGCACTCCGGGGTGGTACCAGTAACCCCACCCACTACTACAGGGTACAAATGCTGTCCCTACGGGCCCGCGAAGTTAGACTCGCCCTTACAACCTGACCCTCCGCTTTAGGCCCGGTGTCCCTACCCGACGTTCCGGGATAGAAGCTGTTCCCCCAACAGTACTATGGGGTTGTACCGGAAACCTTTGTGATGCGCCGGAGTTCACCTGTTGTCCCTACGGGCGCGCCCTGTTAGACCCGGCCTCCCTTCCTGAGCCCCCAGGGTACGCCTGGTATCCCTACCTGGTGCACCTGCTTAAGCCTCGCGTCCCTTCCCGACGCTCCGGGTAGTACCGCTATCCCCACTCGGTACTCCGTGGTAGTACCCGTAATCCTCATCGGTACTCCGGGGTGGTACCAGTACTCCCACCAGGTACTCCGGGGTAGTACCCGTAACCCTCATCGGTACTCCGGGGTGCTACCAGTACCCGCAACCGTCGCTCCGGGGTGGTACCGGTACCACCACTCGGCACTCCGGGGTGGTACCAGTACCCGCACCCACTACTACAGGGTGCAACTGCTGTCCCTACGGGTGCGCGGCGTTAGACTCGCCCTTACAACCTGACCCTCCGCTTTAGGCCCGGTGTCCCTACCCGACATTCCAGGATGGAACCGGTTCCCCCAACAGTACTATGGGGTTGTACCGGAAACCTTTGTGATGCGCCGGAGTTCACCTCTTGTCCCTACGGGCGCGCCCTTTAGACCCGGCCTCCCTTCCTGAGCCCCCAGGGTAGGCCTGGTATCCCTACCTGGTGCTCCGGGAAGGCCTGGCGTCCCTTCCCGACGCACCGGGGTAGTACCGGTACCCCCACTCGGTACTCCGTGGCAGTAACCGCAATCCTCAGCGGTACTCCGGGCTGGTACCTGTACCCACAACCGGCGCTCCGGGGTAGTACCGGTACCACCACTCGGCACTCCGGGGTGGTACCAGTAACCCCACCCACTACTACAGGGTGCAACTGCTGTCCCTACGGGCGCGCGGGGTTACACTTGCCCTTACTACCTGACCCTCTGCATTAGGCCCGGTGTCCCTCCCCGACGTTCCGGGATAGAAGCTGTTCCCCCAACAGTACTATGGGGTTGTACCGGAAACCTTTGTGATGCGCCGGAGTTCACCTGTTGTCCCTACGGGAGCGCCCTCTTAGACCCGGCTGCCCTTCCTGAGCCCCCAGGGTAGGCCTGGTATCCCTACCTGGTGCTCCGGGGAGGCCTGGCATACCTTCCTGACGCTCCGGGGTAGTACCGGTACCCCCACTCGGTACTCCGTGGTAGTCCCCGCAATCCTCATCGGTACTCCGGGTTAGTACCCGTGCCCCCACCAGGTTCTGCGGGGTAGTACCCGTAACCCTCATCGGTACTCCGGGATGGTACCTGTACCCGCAACCGGCGCTCCGGGGTAGTACCGGTACCACCACTCGGCACTCCGGGTTGGTACCAGTACCCCCACCCAGTACTACAGGGTACAAATGCTGTCCCTACGGGCCCGCGAAGTTAGACTCGCCCTTACAACCTGACCCTCCGCTTTAGGCCCGGTGTCCCTACCCGACGTTCCGGGATAGAACCTGTTCCCCCAACAGTACTATGGGGTTGGACCGGAAACCTTTGTGATGCGCCGGAGTTCACCTGTTGTCCCTACGGGCGCGCCCTGTTAGACCCGGCCTCCCTTCCTGAGCCCCCAGGGTACGCCTGGTATCCCTACCTAGTGCTCCGGGGAGGCCTGGCATACCTTCCTGACGCTCCGGGGTAGTACCGGTACCCCCACTCGGTACTCCGTGGTAGTCCCCGCAATCCTCATCGGTACTCCGGGTTAGTACCCGTGCCCCCACCAGGTTCTGCGGGGTAGTACCCGTAACCCTCATCGGTACTCCGGGGTGGTACCTGTACCGGCAACCGGCGCTCCGGGGTAGTACCGGTACCACCACCTGGTGCTCCTGGGTGGTACCCATAACCCTCATCGGTACTCCGGGGTGGTACCAGTACCCCCACCCGGTACTACAGGGTACAACTGCTGTCCCTACGGGCGCGCAATGTTAGACTCGCCCTTACTAACTAACCCTCTGCATGAGGACCGGTGTCCCTACCCGACGTTCCGGGATAGAACCTGTTCCCCCAACAGTACTATGGGGTTGTACCGGAAACCTTTGTGATGCGCCGGAGTTCACCTGTTGTCCCTACGGGCGCGCCCTTTAGACCCGGCCTCCCTTCCTGAGCCCCCAGGGTAGGCCTGGTATCCCTACCTGGTGCTCCGGGAAGGCCTGGTGTCCCTTCCCGACGCACCGGGGTAGTACCGGTACATCCACTCGGTACTCCGTGGTAGTAACCGCAATCCTCAGCGGTACTCCGGGCTGGTACCGGTACCCACAACCGGCGCTCCGGGGTAGTACCGGTACCACCACTCGGCACTCCGGGGTGGTACCAGTAACCCCACCCACTACTACAGGGTGCAACTGCTGTCCCTACGGGCGTGCGGGGTTACACTTGCCCTTACTACCTGACCCTCTGCATTAGGCCCGGTGTCCCTCCCCGACGTTCCGGGATAGAACCGATTCCCCCAACAGTACTATGGGGTTGTACCGGAAACCTTTGTGATGCGCCGGAGTTCACCTGTTGTCCCTACAGGAGTGCCCTCTTTAGACACGGCCTCCCTTCCTGAGCCCCCAGGGTAGGCCTGGTATCCCTACCTGGTGCTCCGGGGAGGCCTGGCATACCTTCCTGACGCTCCGGGGTAGTACCGGTACCCCCACTCGGTACTCCGTGGTAGTCCCCGCAATCCTCATCGGTACTCCGGGTTAGTACCCGTGCCCCCACCAGGTTCTGCGGGGTAGTACCCGTAACCCTCATCGGTACTCCGGGGTGGTACCTGTACCCGCAACCGGCGCTCCGGGGTAGTACCGGTACCACCACTCGGCACTCCGGGGTGGTACCAGTACCCCCACCCAGTACTACAGGGTACAAATGCTGTCACTACGGGCCCGCGAAATTAGACTCGCCCTTACAACCTGACCCTCCGCTTTAGGCCCGGTGTCCCTACCCGACGTTCCGGGATAGAACCTGTTCCCCCAACAGTACTATGGGGTTGGACCGGAAACCTTTGTGATGCGCCGGAGTTCACCTGTTGTCCCTACGGGCGCGCCCTGTTAGACCCGGCCTCCCTTCCTGAGCCCCCAGGGTACGCCTGGTATCCCTACCTGGTGCTCCGGGAAGGCCTGGCGTCCCTTCCCGACGCTCCGGGATAGTACCGGTACCCCCACTCGGTACTCCGTGGTAGTACCCGTAATCCTCATCAGTACTCCGGGGTGGTACCAGTACTCCCACCAGGTACTCCGGGGTAGTACCCGTAACCCTCATCGGTACTCCGGGGTGGTACCTGTACCCGCAACCGTCGCTCCGGGGTAGTACCGGTACCACCACCTGGTGCTCCTGGGTAGTACCCGTAATCCTCATCGGTACTCCGGGGTGGTACCAGTACTCCCACCAGGTACTGCGGGGTAGTACCCGTAACCCTCATCGGTACTCCGGGGTGGTACCTGTACCCGCAACCGGCGCTCCGGGGTAGTACCGGTACCACCACTCGGCACTCAGGGGTGGTACCAGTACCCGCACCCACTACTACAGGGTGCAACTGCTGTCCCTACGGGTGCGCGGCGTTAGACTCGCCCTTACAACCTGACCCTCCGCTTTAGGCCCGGTGTCCCTACCCGACATTCCAGGATGGAACCGGTTCCCCCAACAGTACTATGGGGTTGTAACGGAAGCCTTTGTGATGCGCCGGATTTCACCTGTTGTCCCTACGGGAGCGCCCTGTTAGACCCGGCCGCCCTTCCTGAGCCCCCAGGGTAGGCCTGGTATCCCTACCTTGTGCTCCGGGGAGGCCTGGCATACCTTCCTGACGCTCCGGGGTAGTACCGGTACCCCCACTCGGTACTCCGTGGTAGTCCCCGCAATCCTCATCGGTACTCCGGGTTAGTACCCGTGCCCCCACCAGGTTCTGCGGGGTAGTACCCGTAACCCTCATCGGTACTCCGGGGTGGTACCTGTACCGGCAACCGGCGCTCCGGGGTACTACCGGTACCACCACCTGGTGCTCCTGGGTGGTACCCATAACCCTCTACGGTACTCCGGGGTGGTACCAGTACTCCCACCAGGTACTCCGGGTACTACCCGTAACCCTCATCGGTACTCCGGGGTGGCACCAGTACCCCCACCCAGTACTACAGGGTACCACTGCTGTCCCTACGGGCGTGCAATGTTAGACTCGCCCTTACTAACTAACCCTCTGCATTAGGACCGGTGTCCCTACCCGACGTTCCGGGATAGAACCTGTTCCCCCAACAGTACTATGGGGTTGTACCGGAAACCTTTGTGATGCGCCGGAGTTCACCTGTTGTCCCTACGGGCGCGCCCTGTTAGGCCCGGCCTCCCTTCCTGAGCCCCCAGGGTAGGCCTGGTATCCCTACCTGGTGCACCTGCTTAAGCCTGGCGTCCCTTCCCGACGCTCCGGGGTAGTACCGGTACCCCCACTCGGTACTCCGTGGTAGTACCCTTAATCATCATCAGTACTCCGGGGTGGTACCAGTACTCCCACCAGGTACTCCGGGGTAGTACCCGTAACCCTCATCGGTACTCCGGGGTGCTACCAGTACCCGCAACCGGCGCTCCGGGGTAGTACCGGTACCACCACTCGGCACTCCGGGTTGGTACCAGTACCCCCACCCAGTACTACAGGGTACAAATGCTGTCCCTACGGGCCCGCGAAGTTAGACTCGCCCTTACAACCTGACCCTCCGCTTTAGGCCCGGTGTCCCTACCCGACGTTCCGGGATAGAACCTGTTCCCCCAACAGTACTATGGGGTTGGACCGGAAACCTTTGTGATGCGCCGGAGTTCACCTGTTGTCCCTACGGGCGCGCCCTGTTAGACCCGGCCTCCCTTCCTGAGCCCCCAGGGTACGCCTGGTATCCCTACCTAGTGCTCCGGGGAGGCCTGGCATACCTTCCTGACGCTCCGGGGTAGTACCGGTACCCCCACTCGGTACTCCGTGGTAGTCCCCGCAATCCTCATCGGTACTCCGGGTTAGTACCCGTGCCCCCACCAGGTTCTGCGGGGTAGTACCCGTAACCCTCATCGGTACTCCGGGGTGGTACCTGTACCGGCAACCGGCGCTCCGGGGTAGTACCGGTACCACCACCTGGTGCTCCTGGGTGGTACCCATAACCCTCATCGGTACTCCGGGGTGGTACCAGTACCCCCACCCGGTACTACAGGGTACAACTGCTGTCCCTACGGGCGCGCAATGTTAGACTCGCCCTTACTAACTAACCCTCTGCATGAGGACCGGTGTCCCTACCCGACGTTCCGGGATAGAACCTGTTCCCCCAACAGTACTATGGGGTTGTACCGGAAACCTTTGTGATGCGCCGGAGTTCACCTGTTGTCCCTACGGGCGCGCCCTTTAGACCCGGCCTCCCTTCCTGAGCCCCCAGGGTAGGCCTGGTATCCCTACCTGGTGCTCCGGGAAGGCCTGGTGTCCCTTCCCGACGCACCGGGGTAGTACCGGTACATCCACTCGGTACTCCGTGGTAGTAACCGCAATCCTCAGCGGTACTCCGGGCTGGTACCGGTACCCACAACCGGCGCTCCGGGGTAGTACCGGTACCACCACTCGGCACTCCGGGGTGGTACCAGTAACCCCACCCACTACTACAGGGTGCAACTGCTGTCCCTACGGGCGTGCGGGGTTACACTTGCCCTTACTACCTGACCCTCTGCATTAGGCCCGGTGTCCCTCCCCGACGTTCCGGGATAGAACCGATTCCCCCAACAGTACTATGGGGTTGTACCGGAAACCTTTGTGATGCGCCGGAGTTCACCTGTTGTCCCTACAGGAGTGCCCTCTTAGACACGGCCTCCCTTCCTGAGCCCCCAGGGTAGGCCTGGTATCCCTACCTGGTGCTCCGGGGAGGCCTGGCATACCTTCCTGACGCTCCGGGGTAGTACCGGTACCCCCACTCGGTACTCCGTGGTAGTCCCCGCAATCCTCATCGGTACTCCGGGTTAGTACCCGTGCCCCCACCAGGTTCTGCGGGGTAGTACCCGTAACCCTCATCGGTACTCCGGGGTGGTACCTGTACCCGCAACCGGCGCTCCGGGGTAGTACCGGTACCACCACTCGGCACTCCGGGGTGGTACCAGTACCCCCACCCAGTACTACAGGGTACAAATGCTGTCACTACGGGCCCGCGAAATTAGACTCGCCCTTACAACCTGACCCTCCGCTTTAGGCCCGGTGTCCCTACCCGACGTTCCGGGATAGAACCTGTTCCCCCAACAGTACTATGGGGTTGGACCGGAAACCTTTGTGATGCGCCGGAGTTCACCTGTTGTCCCTACGGGCGCGCCCTGTTAGACCCGGCCTCCCTTCCTGAGCCCCCAGGGTACGCCTGGTATCCCTACCTGGTGCTCCGGGAAGGCCTGGCGTCCCTTCCCGACGCTCCGGGATAGTACCGGTACCCCCACTCGGTACTCCGTGGTAGTACCCGTAATCCTCATCAGTACTCCGGGGTGGTACCAGTACTCCCACCAGGTACTCCGGGGTAGTACCCGTAACCCTCATCGGTACTCCGGGGTGGTACCTGTACCCGCAACCGGCGCTCCGGGGTAGTACCGGTACCACCACCTGGTGCTCCTGGGTAGTACCCGTAATCCTCATCGGTACTCCGGGGTGGTACCAGTACTCCCACCAGGTACTGCGGGGTAGTACCCGTAACCCTCATCGGTACTCCGGGGTGGTACCTGTACCCGCAACCGGCGCTCCGGGGTAGTACCGGTACCACCACTCGGCACTCAGGGGTGGTACCAGTACCCGCACCCACTACTACAGGGTGCAACTGCTGTCCCTACGGGTGCGCGGCGTTAGACTCGCCCTTACAACCTGACCCTCCGCTTTAGGCCCGGTGTCCCTACCCGACATTCCAGGATGGAACCGGTTCCCCCAACAGTACTATGGGGTTGTAACGGAAGCCTTTGTGATGCGCCGGATTTCACCTGTTGTCCCTACGGGAGCGCCCTGTTAGACCCGGCCGCCCTTCCTGAGCCCCCAGGGTAGGCCTGGTATCCCTACCTTGTGCTCCGGGGAGGCCTGGCATACCTTCCTGACGCTCCGGGGTAGTACCGGTACCCCCACTCGGTACTCCGTGGTAGTCCCCGCAATCCTCATCGGTACTCCGGGTTAGTACCCGTGCCCCCACCAGGTTCTGCGGGGTAGTACCCGTAACCCTCATCGGTACTCCGGGGTGGTACCTGTACCGGCAACCGGCGCTCCGGGGTACTACCGGTACCACCACCTGGTGCTCCTGGGTGGTACCCATAACCCTCTACGGTACTCCGGGGTGGTACCAGTACTCCCACCAGGTACTCCGGGTACTACCCGTAACCCTCATCGGTACTCCGGGGTGGCACCAGTACCCCCACCCAGTACTACAGGGTACCACTGCTGTCCCTACGGGCGTGCAATGTTAGACTCGCCCTTACTAACTAACCCTCTGCATTAGGACCGGTGTCCCTACCCGACGTTCCGGGATAGAACCTGTTCCCCCAACAGTACTATGGGGTTGTACCGGAAACCTTTGTGATGCGCCGGAGTTCACCTGTTGTCCCTACGGGCGCGCCCTGTTAGGCCCGGCCTCCCTTCCTGAGCCCCCAGGGTAGGCCTGGTATCCCTACCTGGTGCACCTGCTTAAGCCTGGCGTCCCTTCCCGACGCTCCGGGGTAGTACCGGTACCCCCACTCGGTACTCCGTGGTAGTACCCTTAATCATCATCAGTACTCCGGGGTGGTACCAGTACTCCCACCAGGTACTCCGGGGTAGTACCCGTAACCCTCATCGGTACTCCGGGGTGCTACCAGTACCCGCAACCGTCGCTCCGGGGTGGTACCGGTACCACCACTCGGCACTCCGGGGTGGTACCAGTACCCGCACCCACTACTACAGGGTACAACTGCTGTCCCTACGGGTGCGCGGCGTTAGACTCGCCCTTACAACCTGACCCTCCGCTTTAGGCCCGGTGTCCCTACCCGACATTCCAGGATGGAACCGGTTCCCCCAACAGTACTATGGGGTTGTAACGGAAGCCTTTGTGATGCGCCGGAGTTCACCTGTTGTCCCTACGGGAGCGCCCTGTTAGACCCGGCCGCCCTTCCTGAGTCCCCAGGGTAGGCCTGGTATCCCTACCTGGTGCTCTGGGGAGGCCTGGCATACCTTCCTGACGCTCCGGGGTAGTACCGGTACCCCCACCAGGTACTCCATGGTAGTCCCCGCAATCCTCATCGGTACTCCGGGTTAGTACACGTGCCCCCACCAGGTACTGGGGGGTAGTACCCGTAACCCTCATCGGTACTCCGGGGTGGTACCTGTACCCGCAACCGGCGCTCCGGGGTAGTACCGGTACCACCACCTGGTGCTCCTGGGTGGTACCCATAACCCTCTACGGTACTCCGGGGTGGTACCAGTACCCCCACCCGGTACTACAGGGTACAACTGCTGTCTCTACGGGCGCGCAATGTTAGACTCGGCCTTACTAACTAAACCTCCGCTTTAGGCCCGGTGTCCCTACCCGACGTTCCGGGATAGAACCTGTTCCCCCAACAGTACTATGGGGTTGGACCGGAAACCTTTGTGATGCGCCGGAGTTCACCTGTTGTCCCTACGGGCGCGCCCTGTTAGACCCGGCCTCCCTTCCTGAGCCCCCAGGGTAGGCCTGGTATCCCTACCTGGTGCACCTGCTTAAGCCTGGCGTCCCTTCCCGACGCTCCGGGGTCGTACCGGTACCCCCACTCGGTACTCCGTGGTAGTCCCCGCAATCCTCATCGGTACTCCGGGTTAGTACCCGTGCCCCCACCAGATTCTGCGGGGTAGTACCCGTAACCCACATCGGTACTCCGGGGTGGTACCAGTACCCGCAACCGGCGCTCCGGGGTAGTACCGGTACCACCACCTGGTGCTCCTGGGTGGTACCCATAACCCTCTACGGTACTCCGGGGTGGTACCAGTACTCCCACCAGGTACTCCGGGTACTACCCGTAACCCTCATAGGTACTCCGGGGTGGCACCAGTACCCCCACCCAGTACTACAGGGTACAACTGCTGTCCCTACGGGCGTGCAATGTTAGACTCGCCCTTACTAACTAACCCTCTGCATTAGGACCGGTGTCCCTACCCGACGTTCCGGGATAGAACCTGTTCCCCCAACAGTACTATGGGCTTGTACCGGAAACCTTTGTGATGCGCCAGAGTTCACCTCTTGTCCCTACGGGCGCGCCCTTTAGACCCGGCCTCCCTTCCTGAGCCCCCAGGGTAGGCCTGGTATCCCTACCTGGTGCTCCGGGAAGGCCTGGCGTCCCTTCCCGACGCACCGGGGTAGTACCGGTACCCCCACTCGGTACTCCGTGGCAGTAACCGCAATCCTCAGCGGTACTCCGGGCTGGTACCTGTACCCACAACCGGCGCTCCGGGGTAGTACCGGTACCACCACTCGGCACTCCGGGGTGGTACCAGTAACCCCACCCACTACTACAGGGTGCAACTGCTGTCCCTACGGGCGCGCGGGGTTACACTTGCCCTTACTACCTGACCCTCTGCATTAGGCCCGGTGTCCCTACCCGACGTTCCGGGATAGAAGCTGTTCCCCCAACAGTACTATGGGGTTGTACCGGAAACCTTTGTGATGCGCCGGAGTTCACCTCTTGTCCCTACGGGAGCGCCCTCTTAGACCCGGCCGCCCTTCCTGAGCCCCCAGGGTAGGCCTGGTATCCCTACCTGGTGCTCCGGGGAGGCCTGGCATACCTTCCTGACGCTCCGGGGTAGTACCGGTACCCCCACTCGGTACTCCGTGGTAGTCCCCGCAATCCTCATCGGTACTCCGGGTTAGTACCCGTGCCCCCACCAGGTTCTGCGGGGTAGTACCCGTAACCCTCATCGGTACTCCGGGGTGGTACCTGTACCCGCAACCGGCGCTCCGGGGTAGTACCGGTACCACCACTCGGCACTCCGGGGTGGTACCAGTAACCCCACCCACTACTACAGGGTACAAATGCTGTCCCTACGGGCCCGCGAAGTTAGACTCGCCCTTACAACCTGACCCTCCGCTTTAGGCCCGGTGTCCCTACCCGACGTTCCGGGATAGAACCTGTTCCCCCAACAGTACTATGGGGTTGGACCGGAAACCTTTGTGATGCGCCGGAGTTCACCTGTTGTCCCTACGGGCGCGCCCTGTTAGACCCGGCCTCCCTTCCTGAGCCCCCAGGGTACGCCTGGTATCCCTACCTGGTGCACCTGCTTAAGCCTCGCGTCCCTTCCCGACGCTCCGGGTAGTACCGCTATCCCCACTCGGTACTCCGTGGTAGTACCCGTAATCCTAATCGGTACTCCGGGGTGGTACCAGTACTCCCACCAGGTACTCCGGGGTAGTACCCGTAACCCTCATCGGTACTCCGGGGTGCTACCAGTACCCGCAACCGTCGCTCCGGGGTGGTACCGGTACCACCACTCGGCACTCCGGGGTGGTACCAGTACCCGCACCCACTACTACAGGGTGCAACTGCTGTCCCTACGGGTGCGCGGCGTTAGACTCGCCCTTACAACCTGACCCTCCGCTTTAGGCCCGGTGTCCCTACCCGACATTCCAGGATGGAACCGGTTCCCCCAACAGTACTATGGGGTTGTACCGGAAACCTTTGTGATGCGCCGGAGTTCACCTCTTGTCCCTACGGGCGCGCCCTTTAGACCCGGCCTCCCTTCCTGAGCCCCCAGGGTAGGCCTGGTATCCCTACCTGGTGCTCCGGGAAGGCCTGGCGTCCCTTCCCGACGCACCGGGGTAGTACCGGTACCCCCACTCGGTACTCCGTGGCAGTAACCGCAATCCTCAGCGGTACTCCGGGCTGGTACCTGTACCCACAACCGGCGCTCCGGGGTAGTACCGGTACCACCACTCGGCACTCCGGGGTGGTACCAGTAACCCCACCCACTACTACAGGGTGCAACTGCTGTCCCTACGGGCGCGCGGGGTTACACTTGCCCTTACTACCTGACCCTCTGCATTAGGCCCGGTGTCCCTCCCCGACGTTCCGGGATAGAAGCTGTTCCCCCAACAGTACTATGGGGTTGTACCGGAAACCTTTGTGATGCGCCGGAGTTCACCTGTTGTCCCTACGGGAGCGCCCTCTTAGACCCGGCTGCCCTTCCTGAGCCCCCAGGGTAGGCCTGGTATCCCTACCTGGTGCTCCGGGGAGGCCTGGCATACCTTCCTGACGCTCCGGGGTAGTACCGGTACCCCCACTCGGTACTCCGTGGTAGTCCCCGCAATCCTCATCGGTACTCCGGGTTAGTACCCGTGCCCCCACCAGGTTCTGCGGGGTAGTACCCGTAACCCTCATCGGTACTCCGGGATGGTACCTGTACCCGCAACCGGCGCTCCGGGGTAGTACCGGTACCACCACTCGGCACTCCGGGTTGGTACCAGTACCCCCACCCAGTACTACAGGGTACAAATGCTGTCCTACGGGCCCGCGAAGTTAGACTCGCCCTTACAACCTGACCCTCCGCTTTAGGCCCGGTGTCCCTACCCGACGTTCCGGGATAGAACCTGTTCCCCCAACAGTACTATGGGGTTGGACCGGAAACCTTTGTGATGCGCCGGAGTTCACCTGTTGTCCCTACGGGCGCGCCCTGTTAGACCCGGCCTCCCTTCCTGAGCCCCCAGGGTACGCCTGGTATCCCTACCTAGTGCTCCGGGGAGGCCTGGCATACCTTCCTGACGCTCCGGGGTAGTACCGGTACCCCCACTCGGTACTCCGTGGTAGTCCCCGCAATCCTCATCGGTACTCCGGGTTAGTACCCGTGCCCCCACCAGGTACTGCGGGGTAGTACCCGTAACCCTCATCGGTACTCCGGGGTGGTACCTGTACCCGCAACCGGCGCTCCGGGGTAGTACCGGTACCACCACTCGGCACTCAGGGGTGGTACCAGTACCCGCACCCACTACTACAGGGTGCAACTGCTGTCCCTACGGGTGCGCGGCGTTAGACTCGCCCTTACAACCTGACCCTCCGCTTTAGGCCCGGTGTCCCTACCCGACATTCCAGGATGGAACCGGTTCCCCCAACAGTACTATGGGGTTGTAACGGAAGCCTTTGTGATGCGCCGGATTTCACCTGTTGTCCCTACGGGAGCGCCCTGTTAGACCCGGCCGCCCTTCCTGAGCCCCCAGGGTAGGCCTGGTATCCCTACCTTGTGCTCCGGGGAGGCCTGGCATACCTTCCTGACGCTCCGGGGTAGTACCGGTACCCCCACTCGGTACTCCGTGGTAGTCCCCGCAATCCTCATCGGTACTCCGGGTTAGTACCCGTGCCCCCACCAGGTTCTGCGGGGTAGTACCCGTAACCCTCATCGGTACTCCGGGGTGGTACCTGTACCGGCAACCGGCGCTCCGGGGTACTACCGGTACCACCACCTGGTGCTCCTGGGTGGTACCCATAACCCTCTACGGTACTCCGGGGTGGTACCAGTACTCCCACCAGGTACTCCGGGTACTACCCGTAACCCTCATCGGTACTCCGGGGTGGCACCAGTACCCCCACCCAGTACTACAGGGTACCACTGCTGTCCCTACGGGCGTGCAATGTTAGACTCGCCCTTACTAACTAACCCTCTGCATTAGGACCGGTGTCCCTACCCGACGTTCCGGGATAGAACCTGTTCCCCCAACAGTACTATGGGGTTGTACCGGAAACCTTTGTGATGCGCCGGAGTTCACCTGTTGTCCCTACGGGCGCGCCCTGTTAGGCCCGGCCTCCCTTCCTGAGCCCCCAGGGTAGGCCTGGTATCCCTACCTGGTGCACCTGCTTAAGCCTGGCGTCCCTTCCCGACGCTCCGGGGTAGTACCGGTACCCCCACTCGGTACTCCGTGGTAGTACCCTTAATCATCATCAGTACTCCGGGGTGGTACCAGTACTCCCACCAGGTACTCCGGGGTAGTACCCGTAACCCTCATCGGTACTCCGGGGTGCTACCAGTACCCGCAACCGTCGCTCCGGGGTGGTACCGGTACCACCACTCGGCACTCCGGGGTGGTACCAGTACCCGCACCCACTACTACAGGGTACAACTGCTGTCCCTACGGGTGCGCGGCGTTAGACTCGCCCTTACAACCTGACCCTCCGCTTTAGGCCCGGTGTCCCTACCCGACATTCCAGGATGGAACCGGTTCCCCCAACAGTACTATGGGGTTGTAACGGAAGCCTTTGTGATGCGCCGGAGTTCACCTGTTGTCCCTACGGGAGCGCCCTGTTAGACCCGGCCGCCCTTCCTGAGTCCCCAGGGTAGGCCTGGTATCCCTACCTGGTGCTCTGGGGAGGCCTGGCATACCTTCCTGACGCTCCGGGGTAGTACCGGTACCCCCACCAGGTACTCCATGGTAGTCCCCGCAATCCTCATCGGTACTCCGGGTTAGTACACGTGCCCCCACCAGGTACTGGGGGGTAGTACCCGTAACCCTCATCGGTACTCCGGGGTGGTACCTGTACCCGCAACCGGCGCTCCGGGGTAGTACCGGTACCACCACCTGGTGCTCCTGGGTGGTACCCATAACCCTCTACGGTACTCCGGGGTGGTACCAGTACCCCCACCCGGTACTACAGGGTACAACTGCTGTCTCTACGGGCGCGCAATGTTAGACTCGGCCTTACTAACTAAACCTCCGCTTTAGGCCCGGTGTCCCTACCCGACGTTCCGGGATAGAACCTGTTCCCCCAACAGTACTATGGGGTTGGACCGGAAACCTTTGTGATGCGCCGGAGTTCACCTGTTGTCCCTACGGGCGCGCCCTGTTAGACCCGGCCTCCCTTCCTGAGCCCCCAGGGTAGGCCTGGTATCCCTACCTGGTGCACCTGCTTAAGCCTGGCGTCCCTTCCCGACGCTCCGGGGTCGTACCGGTACCCCCACTCGGTACTCCGTGGTAGTCCCCGCAATCCTCATCGGTACTCCGGGTTAGTACCCGTGCCCCCACCAGGTACTGCGGGGTAGTACCCGTAACCCTCATCGGTACTCCGGGGTGGTACCTGTACCCGCAACCGGCGCTCCGGGGTAGTACCGGTACCACCACCTGGTGCTCCTGGGTGGTACCCATAACCCTCTAGGGTACTCCGGGGTGGTACCAGTACTCCCACCAGGTACTCCGGGTACTACCCGTAACACTCATCGGTACTCCGGGGTGGTACCAGTACCCCGAACCCAGTACTACAGGGTACAAATGCTGTCCCTACGGGCGCGCAAAGTTAGACTCGCCCTTACAACCTGACCCTCCGCTTTAGGCCCGGTGTCCCTACCCGACGTTCCGGGATAGAACCTGTTCCCCCAACAGTACTATGGGGTTGTACCGGAAACCTTTGTGATGCGCCGGAGTTCACCTGTTGTCCCTACGGGCGCGCCCTGTTAGGCCCGGCCGCCCTTCCTGAGCCCCCAGGGTAGGCCTGGTATCCCTACCTGGTGCACCTGCTTAAGCCTGGCGTCCCTTCCCGACGCTCCGGGGTAGTACCGGTACCCCCACTCGGTACTCCGTGGTAGTACCCTTAATCATCATCAGTACTCCGGGGTGGTACCAGTACTCCCACCAGGTACTCCGGGGTAGTACCCGTAACCCTCATCGGTACTCCGGGGTGCTACCAGTACCCGCAACCGTCGCTCCGGGGTGGTGCCGGTACCACCACTCGGCACTCCGGGGTGGTACCAGTACCCGCACCCACTACTACAGGGTACAACTGCTGTCCCTACGGGTGCGCGGCGTTAGACTCGCCCTTACAACCTGACCCTCCGCTTTAGGCCCGGTGTCCCTACCCGACATTCCAGGATGGAACCGGTTCCCCCAACAGTACTATGGGGTTGTAACGGAAGCCTTTGTGATGCGCCGGAGTTCACCTGTTGTCCCTACGGGAGCGCCCTGTTAGACCCGGCCGCCCTTCCTGAGTCCCCAGGGTAGGCCTGGTATCCCTACCTGGTGCACCTGCTTAAGCCTGGCGTCCCTTCCCGACGCTCCGGGTAGTACGGCTATCGCCACTCGGTACTCCGTGGTAGTACCCGTAATCCTCATCGGTACTCCGGGGTGGTACCAGTACTCCCACCAGGTTCTGCGGGGTAGTACCCGTAACCCTCATCGGTACTCCGCGGTGGTACCTGTACCCGCAACCGGCGCTCCGGGGTAGTACCGGTACCACCACCTGGTGCTCCTGGGTGGTACCCATAACCCTCTACGGTACTCCGGGGTGGTACCAGTACTCCCACCAGGTACTCCGGGTACTACCCGTAACCCTCATCGGTACTCCGGGGTGCTACCAGTACCCCCACCCGGTACTACAGGGTACAACTGCTGTCCCTACGGGCGCGCAATGTTAGACTCGCCCTTACTAACTAACCCTCTGCATTAGGCCCGGTGTCCCTACCCGACGTTCCGGGATAGAACCTGTTCCCCCAACAGTACTATGGGCTTGTACCGGAAACCTTTGTGATGCGCCAGAGTTCACCTGTTGTCCCTACGGGCGCGCCCTGTTAGGCCCGGCCTCCCTTCCTGAGCCCCCAGGGTAGGCCTGGTATCCCTACCTGGTGCTCCGGGGAGGCCTGGCATACCTTCCTGACGCTCCGGGGTAGTACCGGTACCCCCACTCGGTACTCCGTCGTAGTAACCGTAATCCTCATCGGTACTCCGTGGTGGTACTAGTACCCCCCCCCCAGTACTACAGGGTACAACTGCTATCCCTACGGGCGCGCGGGGTTACAACCGAGCTTTCTATCTCACCCTCCGCGTTAGGCCCGGTGTCCCTACCCGACGTTCCGGGATAGAACCTGTTCCCCCAACAGTACTATGGGGTTGTACCGGAAACCTTTGTGATGCGCCGGAGTTCACCTGTTGTCCCTACGGGCGCGCCCTGTTAGACCCGGCCTCCCTTCCTGAGCCCCCAGGGTACGCCTGGTATCCCTACCTGGTGCACCTGCTTAAGCCTGGCGTCCCTTCCCGACGCTCCGGGTAGTACCGCTATCCCCACTCGGTACTCCGTGGTAGTACCCGTAATCCTCATCGGTACTCCGGGGTGGTACAAGTACTCCCACCAGGTACTCCGGGGTAGTACCCGTAACCCTCATCGGTACTCCGGGGTGCTACCTGTACCCGCAACCGTCGCTCCGGGGTGGTACCGGTACCACCACTCGGCACTCCGGGGTGGTACCAGTACCCGCACCCACTACTACAGGGTACAACTGCTGTCCCTACGGGTGCGCGGCGTTAGACTCGCCCTTACAACGTGACCCTCCGCTTTAGGCCCGGTCTCCCTACCCGACATTCCAGGATGGAACCGGTTCCCCCAACAGTACTATGGGGTTGTAACGGAAGCCTTTGTGATGCGCCGGAGTTCACCTGTTGTCCCTACGGGCGCGCCCTGTTAGACCCGGCCGCCCTTCCTGAGTCCCCAGGGTAGGCCTGGTATCCCTACCTTGTGCTCCGGGGAGGCCTGGCATACCTTCCTGACGCTCCGGGGTAGTACCGGTACCCCCACTCGGTACTCCGTGGTAGTACCCGCAATCCTCATCGGTACTCCGGGTTAGTACCCGTGCCCCCACCAGGTTCTGCGGGGTAGTACCCGTAACCCTCATCGGTACTCCGGGGTGGTACCTGTACCCGCAACCGGCGCTCCGGGGTAGTACCGGTACCCCCACATGGTGCTCCTGGGTGGTACCCATAACCCTCTACGGTACTCCGGGGTGGTACCAGTACTCCCACCAGGTACTCCGGGTACTACCCGTAACCCTCATCGGTACTCCGGGGTGCTACCAGTACCCCCACCCGGTACTACAGGGTACAACTGCTGTCCCTACGGGCGCGCAATGTTAGACTCGCCCTTACTAACTAACCCTCTGCATTAGGCCCGGTGTCCCTACCCGACGTTCCGGGATAGAACCTGTTCCCCCAACAGTACTATGGGGTTGGACCGGAAACCTTTGTGATGCGCCGGAGTTCACCTGTTGTCCCTACGGGCGCGCCCTTTTAGACCCGGCCTCCCTTCCTGAGCCCCCAGGGTAGGCCTGGTATCCCTACCTGGTGCACCTGCTTAAGCCTGGCGTCCCTTCCCGACGCTCCGGGTAGTACGGCTATCGCCACTCGGTACTCCGTGGTAGTACCCATAATCCTCATCGGTACTCCGGGGTGGTACCAGTACTCCCACCAGGTTCTGCGGGGTAGTACCCGTAACCCTCATCGGTACTCCGCGGTGGTACCTGTACCCGAAACCGGCGCTCCGGGGTAGTACCGGTACCAACACCTGGTGCTCCTGGGTGGTACCCATAACCCTCTACGGTACTCCGGGGTGGTACCAGTACTCCCACCAGGTACTCCGGGTACTACCCGTAACCCTCATCGGTACTCCGGGGTGCTACCAGTACCCCCACCCGGTACTACAGGGTACAACTGCTGTCCCTACGGGCGCGCAATGTTAGACTCGCCCTTACTAACTAACCCTCTGCATTAGGCCCGGTGTCCCTACCCGACGTTCCGGGATAGAACCTGTTCCCCCAACAGTACTATGGGGTTGTACCGGAAACCTTTGTGATGCGCCAGAGTTCACCTGTTGTCCCTACGGGCGCGCCCTGTTAGGCCCGGCCTCCCTTCCTGAGCCCCCAGGGTAGGCCTGGTATCCCTACCTGGTGCTCCGGGGAGGCCTGGCATACCTTCCTGACGCTCCGGGGTAGTACCGGTACCCCCACTCGGTACTCCGTCGTAGTAACCGTAATCCTCATCGGTACTCCGTGGTGGTACTAGTACCCCCCCCCCAGTACTACAGGGTACAACTGCTATCCCTACGGGCGCGCGGGGTTACAACCGAGCTTTCTATCTCACCCTCCGCGTTAGGCCCGGTGTCCCTACCCGACGTTCCGGGATAGAACCTGTTCCCCCAACAGTACTATGGGGTTGTAACGGAAGCCTTTGTGATGCGCCGGAGTTCACCTATTGTCCCTACGGGCGCCCCCTGTTAGACCCGGCCTCCCTTCCTGAGCCCCCAGGGTAGGCCTGGTATCCCTACCTGGTGCACCTGCTTAAGCCTGGCGTCCCTTCCCGACGCTCCGGGGTAGTACCGGTACCCCCACTCGGTACTCCGTGGTAGTAACCGCAATCCTCAGCGGTACTCCGGGCTGGTACCTGTACCCGCAACCGGCGCTCCGGGGTAGTACCGGTAACACAACTCGGCGCTCCGGGTTGGTACCAGTACCCCCACCCAGTACTACAGGGTGCAACTGCTGTCCCTACGGGCGCGCGGAGTTACACCCGCCCTTACTACCTGACCCTCTGCATTAGGCCCAGTGTCCCTACCCGACGTTCCGGGATAGAACCTGTTCCCCCAACAGTACTATGGGGTTGTACCGGAAACCTTTGTGATGCGCCGGAGTTCACCTGTTGTCCCTACGGGCGCGCCCTGTTAGACCCGGCCTCCCTTCCTGAGCCCCCAGGGTACGCCTGGTATCCCTACCTGGTGCACCTGCTTAAGCCTGGCGTCCCTTCCCGACGCTCCGGGTAGTACCGCTATCCCCACTCGGTACTCCGTGGTAGTACCCGTAATCCTAATCGGTACTCCGGGGTGGTACCAGTACTCCCACCAGGTACTCCGGGGTAGTACCCGTAACCCTCATCGGTACTCCGGGGTGGTACCTGTACCCGCAACCGTCGCTCCGGGGTAGTACCGGTACCACCACTCGGCACTCCGGGGTGGTACCAGTACCCGCACCCACTACTACAGGGTACAACTGCTGTCCCTACGGGTGCGCGGCGTTAGACTCGCCCTTACAACCTGACCCTCCGCTTTAGGCCCGGTGTCCCTACCCGACATTCCAGGATGGAACCGGTTCCCCCAACAGTACTATGGGGTTGTAACGGAAGCCTTTGTGATGCGCCGGAGTTCACCTGTTGTCCCTACGGGAGCGCCCTGTTAGACCCGGCCGCCCTTCCTGAGCCCCCAGGGTAGGCCTGGTATCCCTACCTGGTGCTCCGGGGAGGCCTGGCATACCTTCCTGACGCTCCGGGGTAGTACCGGTACCCCCACTCGGTACTCCGTGGTAGTCCCCGCAATCCTCATCGGTACTCCGGGTTAGTACCCGTGCCCCCACCAGGTTCTGCGGGGTAGTACCCGTAACCCTCATCGGTACTCCGGGGTGGTACCTGTACCCGCAACCGGCGCTCCGGGGTAGTACCGGTACCACCACCTGGTGCTCCTGGGTGGTACCCATAACCCTCTACGGTACTCCGGGGTGGTACCAGTACTCCCACCAGGTACTCCGGGTACTACCCGTAACCCTCATCGGTACTCCGGGGTGGTACCAGTACCCCGAACCCAGTACTACAGGGTACAAATGCTCTCCCTACGGGCGCGCAAAGTTAGACTCGCCCTTACAACCTGACCCTCCGCTTTAGGCATGGTGTCCCTACCCGACGTTCCGGGATAGAACCTGTTCCCCCAACAGTACTATGGGGTTGTACCGGAAACCTTTGTGATGCGCCAGAGTTCACCTGTTATCCCTACGGGTGCGCCCTGTTAGGCCCGGCCTCCCTTCCTGAGCCCCCAGGGTAGGCCTGGTATCCCTACCTGGTGCACCTGCTTAAGCCTGGCGTCCCTTCCCGACGCACCGGGGTAGTACCGGTACCCCCACTCGGTACTCCGTCGTAGTAACCGTAATCCTCATCGGTACTCCGTGGTGGTACCAGTACTCCCACCAGGTACTCCGGGGTAGTACCCGTAACCCTCATCGGTCCTCCGGGGTGGTACCTGTACACGCAACCGGCGCTCTGGGGTAGTACCGGTACCACCACTCGGCACTCCGGGGTGGTACCAGTACCCACACCCAGTACTACAGGGTACAAATGTTGTCCCTACGGGCCCGCGAAGTTAGACTCGCCCTTACAACCTGACCCTCCGCTTTAGGCCCGATGTCCCTACCCGACGTTCCGGGATAGAACCTGTTCCCCCAACAGTACTATGGGGTTGTAACGGAAGCCTTTGTGATGCGCCGGAGTTCACCTGTTGTCCCTACGGGAGCGCCCTTTTAGACCCGGCCTCCCTTCCTGAGCCCCCAGGGTAGGCCTGGTATCCCTACCTGGTGCACCTGCTTAAGCCTGGCGTCCCTTCCCGACGCTCCGGGGTAGTACCGGTACCCCCACTCGGTACTCCGTTGTAGTACCCTTAATCCTCATCGGTCCTCCGTGGTGGTACCAGTACTCCCACCAGGTACTCCGGGGTAGTACCCGTAACCCTCATCGGTCCTCCGGGGTGGTACCTGTACCCGCAACCGGCGCTCCGGGGTAGTACCGGTACCAACACCTGGTGCTCCTGGGTGGTACCCATAACCCTCTACGGTACTCCGGGGTGGTACCAGTACTCCCACCAGGTACTCCGGGTACTACCCGTAACCCTCATCGGTACTCCGGGGTGCTACCAGTACCCCCACCCGGTACTACAGGGTACAACTGCTGTCCCTACGGGCGCGCAATGTTAGACTCGCCCTTACTAACTAACCCTCTGCATTAGGCCCGGTGTCCCTACCCGACGTTCCGGGATAGAACCTGTTCCCCCAACAGTACTATGGGGTTGGACCGGAAACCTTTGTGATGCGCCGGAGTTCACCTGTTGTCCCTACGGGCGCGCCCTTTTAGACCCGGCCTCCCTTCCTGAGCCCCCAGGGTAGGCCTGGTATCCCTACCTGGTGCACCTGCTTAAGCCTGGCGTCCCTTCCCGACGCTCCGGGTAGTACGGCTATCGCCACTCGGTACTCCGTGGTAGTACCCATAATCCTCATCGGTACTCCGGGGTGGTACCAGTACTCCCACCAGGTTCTGCGGGGTAGTACCCGTAACCCTCATCGGTACTCCGCGGTGGTACCTGTACCCGAAACCGGCGCTCCGGGGTAGTACCGGTACCAACACCTGGTGCTCCTGGGTGGTACCCATAACCCTCTACGGTACTCCGGGGTGGTACCAGTACTCCCACCAGGTACTCCGGGTACTACCCGTAACCCTCATCGGTACTCCGGGGTGGTACCAGTACCCCCACCCGGTACTACAGGGTACAACTGCTGTCCCTACGGGCGCGCAATGTTAGACTCGCCCTTACTAACTAACCCTCTGCATTAGGCCCGGTGTCCCTACCCGACGTTCCGGGATAGAACCTGTTCCCCCAACAGTACTATGGGGTTGTACCGGAAACCTTTGTGATGCGCCAGAGTTCACCTGTTGTCCCTACGGGCGCGCCCTGTTAGGCCCGGCCTCCCTTCCTGAGCCCCCAGGGTAGGCCTGGTATCCCTACCTGGTGCTCCGGGGAGGCCTGGCATACCTTCCTGACGCTCCGGGGTAGTACCGGTACCCCCACTCGGTACTCCGTCGTAGTAACCGTAATCCTCATCGGTACTCCGTGGTGGTACTAGTACCCCCCCCCCAGTACTACAGGGTACAACTGCTATCCCTACGGGCGCGCGGGGTTACAACCGAGCTTTCTATCTCACCCTCCGCGTTAGGCCCGGTGTCCCTACCCGACGTTCCGGGATAGAACCTGTTCCCCCAACAGTACTATGGGGTTGTAACGGAAGCCTTTGTGATGCGCCGGAGTTCACCTATTGTCCCTACGGGCGCCCCCTGTTAGACCCGGCCTCCCTTCCTGAGCCCCCAGGGTAGGCCTGGTATCCCTACCTGGTGCACCTGCTTAAGCCTGGCGTCCCTTCCCGACGCTCCGGGGTAGTACCGGTACCCCCACTCGGTACTCCGTGGTAGTAACCGCAATCCTCAGCGGTACTCCGGGCTGGTACCTGTACCCGCAACCGGCGCTCCGGGGTAGTACCGGTAACACAACTCGGCGCTCCGGGTTGGTACCAGTACCCCCACCCAGTACTACAGGGTGCAACTGCTGTCCCTACGGGCGCGCGGGGTTACACCCGCCCTTACTACCTGACCCTCTGCATTAGGCCCAGTGTCCCTCCCCGACGTTCCGGGATAGAACCTGTTCCCCCAACAGTACTATGGGGTTGTACCGGAAACCTTTGTGATGCGCCGGAGTTCACCTGTTGTCCCTACGGGCGCGCCCTGTTAGACCCGGCCTCCCTTCCTGAGCCCCCAGGGTACGCCTGGTATCCCTACCTGGTGCACCTGCTTAAGCCTGGCGTCCCTTCCCGACGCTCCGGGTAGTACCGCTATCCCCACTCGGTACTCCGTGGTAGTACCCGTAATCCTAATCGGTACTCCGGGGTGGTACCAGTACTCCCACCAGGTACTCCGGGGTAGTACCCGTAACCCTCATCGGTACTCCGGGGTGGTACCTGTACCCGCAACCGTCGCTCCGGGGTAGTACCGGTACCACCACTCGGCACTCCGGGGTGGTACCAGTACCCGCACCCACTACTACAGGGTACAACTGCTGTCCCTACGGGTGCGCGGCGTTAGACTCGCCCTTACAACCTGACCCTCCGCTTTAGGCCCGGTGTCCCTACCCGACATTCCAGGATGGAACCGGTTCCCCCAACAGTACTATGGGGTTGTAACGGAAGCCTTTGTGATGCGCCGGAGTTCACCTGTTGTCCCTACGGGAGCGCCCTGTTAGACCCGGCCGCCCTTCCTGAGCCCCCAGGGTAGGCCTGGTATCCCTACCTGGTGCTCCGGGGAGGCCTGGCATACCTTCCTGACGCTCCGGGGTAGTACCGGTACCCCCACTCGGTACTCCGTGGTAGTCCCCGCAATCCTCATCGGTACTCCGGGTTAGTACCCGTGCCCCCACCAGGTTCTGCGGGGTAGTACCCGTAACCCTCATCGGTACTCCGGGGTGGTACCTGTACCCGCAACCGGCGCTCCGGGGTAGTACCGGTACCACCACCTGGTGCTCCTGGGTGGTACCCATAACCCTCTACGGTACTCCGGGGTGGTACCAGTACTCCCACCAGGTACTCCGGGTACTACCCGTAACCCTCATCGGTACTCCGGGGTGGTACCAGTACCCCGAACCCAGTACTACAGGGTACAAATGCTGTCCCTACGGGCGCGCAATGTTAGACTCGCCCTTACAACCTGACCCTCCGCTTTAGGCATGGTGTCCCTACCCGACGTTCCGGGATAGAACCTGTTCCCCCAACAGTACTATGGGGTTGTACCGGAAACCTTTGTGATGCGCCAGAGTTCACCTGTTATCCCTACGGGCGCGCCCTGTTAGGCCCGGCCTCCCTTCCTGAGCCCCCAGGGTAGGCCTGGTATCCCTACCTGGTGCACCTGCTTAAGCCTGGCGTCCCTTCCCGACGCACCGGGGTAGTACCGGTACCCCCACTCGGTACTCCGTCGTAGTAACCGTAATCCTCATCGGTACTCCGTGGTGGTACCAGTACTCCCACCAGGTACTCCGGGGTAGTACCCGTAACCCTCATCGGTCCTCCGGGGTGGTACCTGTACACGCAACCGGCGCTCTGGGGTAGTACCGGTACCACCACTCGGCACTCCGGGGTGGTACCAGTACCCACACCCAGTACTACAGGGTACAAATGTTGTCCCTACGGGCCCGCGAAGTTAGACTCGCCCTTACAACCTGACCCTCCGCTTTAGGCCCGATGTCCCTACCCGACGTTCCGGGATAGAACCTGTTCCCCCAACAGTACTATGGGGTTGTAACGGAAGCCTTTGTGATGCGCCGGAGTTCACCTGTTGTCCCTACGGGAGCGCCCTTTTAGACCCGGCCTCCCTTCCTGAGCCCCCAGGGTAGGCCTGGTATCCCTACCTGGTGCACCTGCTTAAGCCTGGCGTCCCTTCCCGACGCTCCGAGGTAGTACAGGTACCCCCACTCGGTACTCCGTTGTAGTACCCTTAATCCTCATCGGTACTCCGTGGTGGTACCAGTACTCCCACCAGGTACTCCGGGGTAGTACCCGTAACCCTCATCGGTCCTCCGGGGTGGTACCTGTACCCACAACCGGCGCTCCGGGGTAGTACCGGTAACACCACTCAGCGCTCCGGGGTGGTACCAGTACCCCCACCCAGTACTACAGGGTACAAATGTTGTCCCTACGGGCCCGCGAAGTTAGACTCGCCCTTACAACCTGACCCTCCGCTTTAGGCCCGGTGTCCCTACCCGACGTTCCGGGATAGAACCTGTTCCCCCAACAGTACTATGGGGTTGTAACGGAAGCCTTTGTGATGCGCCGGAGTTCACCTGTTGTCCCTACGGGCGCGCCCTGTTAGACCCGGCCGCCCTTCCTGAGCCCCCAGGGTAGGCCTGGTATCCCTACCTGGTGCACCTGCTTAAGCCTGGCGTCCCTTCCCGACGCTCCGGGTAGTACCGCTATCGCCACTCGGTACTCCGTGGTAGTACCCATAATCCTCATCGGTACTCCGGGGTGGTACCAGTACTCCCACCAGGTTCTGCGGGGTAGTACCCGTAACCCTCATCGGTACTCCGCGGTGGTACCTGTACCCGCAACCGGCGCTCCGGGGTAGTACCGGTACCAACACCTGGTGCTCCTGGGTGGTACCCATAACCCTCTACGGTACTCCGGGGTGGTACCAGTACTCCCACCAGGTACTCCGGGTACTACCCGTAACACTCATCGGTACTCCGGGGTGCTACCAGTACCCCCACCCGGTACTACAGGGTACAACTGCTGTCCCTACGGGCGCGCAATGTTAGACTCGCCCTTACTAACTAACCCTCTGCATTAGGCCCGGTGTCCCTACCCGACGTTCCGGGATAGAACCTGTTCCCCCAACAGTACTATGGGCTTGTACCGGAAACCTTTGTGATGCGCCAGAGTTCACCTGTTGTCCCTACGGGCGCGCCCTGTTAGGCCCGGCCTCCCTTCCTGAGCCCCCAGGGTAGGCCTGGTATCCCTACCTGGTGCTCCGGGGAGGCCTGGCATACCTTCCTGACGCTCCGGGGTAGTACCGGTACCCCCACTCGGTACTCCGTCGTAGTAACCGTAATCCTCATCGGTACTCCGTGGTGGTACTAGTACCCCCACCCAGTACTACAGGGTACAACTGCTATCCCTACGGGCGCGCGGGGTTACAACCGAGCTTTCTATCTCACCCTCCGCGTTAGGCCCGTTGTCCCTACCCGACGTTCCGGGATAGAACCTGTTCCCCCAACAGTACTATGGGGTTGTACCGGAAACCTTTGTGAATCGCCGGAGTTCACCTGTTGTCCCTACGGGCGCGCCCTGTTAGACCCTGCCTCCCTTCCTGAGCCCCCAGGGTACGCCTGGTATCCCTACCTGGTGCACCTGCTTAAGCCTGGCGTCCCTTCCCGACGCTCCGGGTAGTACCGCTATCCCCACTCGGTACTCCGTGGTAGTACCCGTAATCCTCATCGGTACTCCGGGGTGGTACCAGTACTCCCACCAGGTACTCCGGGGTAGTACCCGTAACCCTCATCGGTACTCCGGGGTGGTACCTGTACCCGCAACCGTCGCTCCGGGGTGGTACCGGTACCACCACCTGGTGCTCCTGGGTGGTACCCATAACCCTCTACGGTACTCCGGGGTGGTACCAGTACCCCCACCCGGTACTACAGGGTACAACTGCTGTCCCTACGGGCGCACAATGTTAGACTCGCCCTTACTAACTAACCCTCTGCATGAGGACCGGTGTCCCTACCCGACGTTCCAGGATAGAACCTGTTCCCCCAACAGTACTATGGGCTTGTACCGGAAACCTTTGTGATGCGTCGGAGTTCACCTGTTGTCCCTACGGGCGCGCCCTGTTAGGCCCGGCCTCCCTTCCTGAGCCCCCAGGGTAGGCCTGGTATCCCTACCTGGTGCTCCGGGGAGGCCTGGCATACCTTCCTGACGCTCCGGGGTAGTACAGGTACCCCCACTCGGTACTCCGTCGTAGTAACCGTAATCCTCATCGGTACTCCGTGGTGGTACCAGTACCCCCACCAGGTACTGCGGGGTAGTACCCGTAACCCTCATCGGTCCTCCGGGGTGGTACCTGTACCCGCAACCGGCGCTCCGGGGTAGTACCGGTTCCACCACTCGGCACTCCGGGGTGGTACCAGTACCCACACCCAGTACTACAGGGTACAAATGCTGTCCCTACGGGCCCGCGAAGTTAGACTCGCCCTTACAACCTGACCCTCCGCTTTAGGCCCGGTGTCCCTACCCGACGTTCCGGGATAGAACCTGTTCCCCCAACAGTACTATGGGGTTGGACCGGAAACCTTTGTGATGCGCCGGAGTTCACCTGTTGTCCCTACGGGCGCGCCCTTTTAGACCCGGCCTCCCTTCCTGAGCCCCCAGGGTAGGCCTGGTATCCCTACCTGGTGCACCTGCTTAAGCCTGGCGTCCCTTCCCGACGCTCCGGGTAGTACCGCTATCGCCACTCGGTACTCCGTGGTAGTACCCATAATCCTCATCGGTACTCCGGGGTGGTACCAGTACTCCCACCAGGTTCTGCGGGGTAGTACCCGTAACCCTCATCGGTACTCCGTGGTGGTACCTGTACCCGAAACCGGCGCTCCGGGGTAGTACCGGTACCAACACCTGGTGCTCCTGGGTGGTACCCATAACCCTCTACGGTACTCCGGGGTGGTACCAGTACTCCCACCAGGTACTCCGGGTACTACCCGTAACCCTCATCGGTACTCCGGGGTGCTACCAGTACCCCCACCCGGTACTACAGGGTACAACTGCTGTCCCTACGGGCGCGCAATGTTAGACTCGCCCTTACTAACTAACCCTCTGCATTAGGCCCGGTGTCCCTACCCGACGTTCCGGGATAGAACCTGTTCCCCCAACAGTACTATGGGGTTGTACCGGAAACCTTTGTGATGCGCCAGAGTTCACCTGTTGTCCCTACGGGCGCGCCCTGTTAGGCCCGGCCTCCCTTCCTGAGTCCCCAGGGTAGGCCTGGTATCCCTACCTGGTGCTCCGGGGAGGCCTGGCATACCTTCCTGACGCTCCGGGGTAGTACCGGTACCCCCACTCGGTACTCCGTCGTAGTAACCGTAATCCTCATCGGTACTCCGTGGTGGTACTAGTACCCCCACCCAGTACTACAGGGTACAACTGCTATCCCTACGGGCGCGCGGGGTTACAACCGAGCTTTCTATCTCACCCTCCGCGTTAGGCCCGGTGTCCCTACCCGACGTTCCGGGATAGAACCTGTTCCCCCAACAGTACTATGGGGTTGGACCGGAAAACTTTGTGATGCGCCGGAGTTCACCTGTTGTCCCTACGGGCGCGCCCTGTTAGACCCGGCCTCCCTTCCTGAGCCCCCAGGGTACGCCTGGTATCCCTACCTGGTGCACCTGCTTAAGCCTGGCGTCCCTTCCCGACGCTCCGGGGTAGTACCGGTACCCCCACTCGGTACTCCGTGGTAGTACCCGTAATCCTCATCGGTACTCCGGGGTGGTACCAGTACTCCCACCAGGTACTCCGGGGTAGTACCCGTAACCCTCATCGGTACTCCGGGGTGCTACCTGTACCCGCAACCGTCGCTCCGGGGTGGTACCGGTACCACCACTCGGCACTCCGGGGTGGTACCAGTACCCGCACCCACTACTACAGGGTGCAACTGCTGTCCCTACGGGTGCGCGGCGTTAGACTTGCCCTTACAACCTGACCCTCCGCTTTAGGCCCGGTGTCCCTACCCGACATTCCAGGATGGAACCGGTTCCCCAAACAGTACTATGGGGTTGTAACGGAAGCCTTTGTGATGCGCCGGAGTTCACCTGTTGTCCCTACGGGAGCGCCCTCTTAGACCCGGCCGCACTTCCTGAGCCCCCAGGGTAGGCCTGGTATCCCTACCTGGTGCTCCGGGGAGGCCTGGCATACCTTCCTGACGCTCCGGGGTAGTACAGGTACCCCCACTCGGTACTCCGTCGTAGTAACCGTAATCCTCATCGGTACTCCGTGGTGGTACCAGTACCCCCACCAGGTACTGCGGGGTAGTACCCGTAACCCTCATCGGTCCTCCGGGGTGGTACCTGTACCCGCAACCGGCGCTCCGGGGTAGTACCGGTACCCCCACTCGGTACTCCGTGGTAGTAACCGCAATCCTCAGCGGTACTCCGGGCTGGAACCTGTACCCGCAACCGGCGCTCCGGGGTAGTACCGGTAACACAACTCGGCGCTCCGGGTTGGTACCAGTACCCCCACCCAGTACTACAGGGTGCAACTGCTGTCCCTACGGGCGCGCGGGGTTACACCCGCCCTTACTACCTGACCCTCTGCATTAGGCCCAGTGTCCCTACCCGACGTTCCGGGATAGAACCTGTTCCCCCAACAGTACTATGGGGTTGTACCGGAAACCTTTGTGATGCGCCGGAGTTCACCTGTTGTCCCTACGGGCGCGCCCTGTTAGATCCGGCCTCCCTTCCTGAGCCCCCAGGGTACGCCTGGTATCCCTACCTGGTGCACCTGCTTAAGCCTGGCGTCCCTTCCCGACGCTCCGGGTAGTACCGCTATCCCCACTCGGTACTCCGTGGTAGTACCCGTAATCCTCATCGGTACTCCGGGGTGGTACCAGTACTCCCACCAGGTACTCCGGGGTAGTACCCGTAACCCTCATCGGTACTCCGCGGTGGTACCTGTACCCGCAACCGGCGCTCCGGGGTAGTACCGGTACCAACACCTGGTGCTCCTGGGTGGTACCCATAACCCTCTACGGTACTCCGGGGTGGTACCAGTACTCCCACCAGGTACTCCGGGTACTACCCGTAACCCTCATCGGTACTCCGGGGTGCTACCAGTACCCCCACCCGGTACTACAGGGTACAACTGCTGTCCCTACGGGCGCGCAATGTTAGACTCGCCCTTACTAACTAACCCTCTGCATTAGGACCGGTGTCCCTACCCGACGTTCCGGGATAGAACCTGTTCCCCCAACAGTACTATGGGGTTGTACCGGAAACCTTTGTGATGCGCCAGAGTTCACCTGTTGTCCCTACGGGCGCGCCCTGTTAGGCCCGGCCTCCCTTCCTGAGCCCCCAGGGTAGGCCTGGTATCCCTACCTGGTGCACCTGCTTAAGCCTGGCGTCCCTTCCCGACGCTCCGGGGTAGTACCGGTACCCCCACTCGGTACTCCGTGGTAGTAACCGCAATCCTCATCGGTACTCCGGCTGGTACCTGTACCCGCAACCGGCGCTCCGGGGTAGTACCGGTAACACCACTCGGCGCTCCGGGGTGGTACCAGTACCCCCACCCAGTACTACAGGGTGCAACTGCTGTCCCTACGGGCGCGCGGGGTTACAACCGCCCTTACTACCTGACCCTCTGCATTAGGCCCAGTGTCCCTACCCGACGTTCCGGGATAGAACCTGTTCCCCCAACAGTACTATGGGGTTGTACCGGAAACCTTTGTGATGCGCCGGAGTTCACCTGTTGTCCCTACGGGCGCGCCCTGTTAGACCCGGCCTCCCTTCCTGAGCCCCCAGGGTACGCCTGGTATCCCTACCTGGTGCACCTGCTTAAGCCTGGCGTCCCTTCCCGACGCTCCGGGTAGTACCGCTATCCCCACTCGGTACTCCGTGGTAGTACCCGCAATCCTCATCGGTACTCCGGGGTGGTACCAGTACTCCCACCAGGTACTCCGGGGTAGTACCCGTAACCCTCATCGGTACTCCGGGGTGCTACCTGTACCCGCAACCGTCGCTCCGGGGTGGTACCGGTACCACCACTCGGCACTCCGGGGTGGTACCAGTACCCGCACCCACTACTACAGGGTACAACTGCTGTCCCTACGGGTGCGCGGCGTTAGACTCGCCCTTACAACCTGACCCTCCGCTTTAGGCCCGGTCTCCCTACCCGACATTCCAGGATGGAACCGGTTCCCCCAACAGTACTATGGGGTTGTAACGGAAGCCTTTGTGATGCGCCGGAGTTCACCTCTTGTCCCTACGGGAGCGCCCTCTTAGACCCGGCCGCCCTTCCTGAGCCCCCAGGGTAGGCCTGGTATCCCTACCTTGTGCTCCGGGGAGGCCTGGCATACCTTCCTGACGCTCCGGGGTAGTACCGGTACCCCCACTCGGTACTCCGTGGTAGTCCCCGCAATCCTCATCGGTACTCCGGGTTAGTACCCGTGCCCCCACCAGGTTCTGCGGGGTACTACCCGTAAACCTCATCGGTACTCCGGGGTGGTACCTGTACCCGCAACCGGCGCTCCGGGGTAGTACCGGTACCCCCACATGGTGCTCCTGGGTGGTACCCATAACCCTCTACGGTACTCCGGGGTGGTACCAGTACTCCCACCAGGTACTCCGGGTACTACCCGTAACCCTCATCGGTACTCCGGGGTGGTACCAGTACCCCCACCCGGTACTACAGGGTACAACTGCTGTCCTGTATTGGTTTTATGTGGCAAGGTTTTGGTAGCGGGGGGGGGTTACAGGGGTGGCTCCTGTAAGAAGCTGCTGGAAGCTTCCCCTGTGTTCGAGAGAGAGCGAGCCTATACCAGTTGGCTCTAAGACGGACCTGCCGCCGGCCAAGGCCGAGCCAATCAGTGATAGTGGTAACGCCTCTGTGATAACATTTTTAAGAAGGAAAAAAAAGTTGGGACGCGGAAAACAGCCACCGGAGAGAGGAGTGAGAACATGTAAGAGAAACAAGCCTGCGGACACCAAGGTCAGTGCAGAAGGAGGGGGAGGAGATGCTCCAGGCGCCGGAGCGAAGATTCCCCTGCAGCCCGTGGTGAAGACCCTGGTGAGGCAGGCTGTCCCCCTGCAGTCCAGGGAGGTCCATGGTGGGGCAGATATCCACCTGCAGCCCGTGGAGGACCCCACGCCGGAGCAGGTGGGTTCCTGAAGGAGGCTGTGACCCCGTGGGAACCCTGCGCTGGAGCAGGTTCCTGGCAGGACCTGCGGATCTGTGGAGAGAGGAGCCCACGGAGCAGGTTTTCTGGCAGGACTTGTGACCCCGTGGGGGACCCACGCTGGAGCAGTCTGTGCCTGAAGGACTGCACACCGTGGAAAGGACCCATGCTGGAGCAGTTCGTGAAGAACTGCAGCCCGTGGGAATGGCCCACGTTGGAGAAAGTTCGTGGAGGACTGTCTCCCGTGGGTGGGACCCCACGTTGGAGCAGGGGAAGAGTGTGACGAGCCCTCACCCTGAGGAGGTGAAGCGGCAGAAAATAACATGTGATGACCGTAAACCCCATCCCTGTCCCCCTTGTGCCGCTGGGGGGGCTTGGTGGAGAAATCCGGGAGTGAAGTTGTGCCCGGGAAGAAGGGAGGGGTGGAGGGAAGGTGTTCTGAGATTTCGTTTTATTTCTCATTTACCTTACTCTGGCTGATTTGTAATAAAAAGTGAGCTAATTTTCCCTAAGCTGAGTCTGTTTTGCCCGTGATGGTAATTAGTGAATGATCTCTCCTGTCCTTATCTCGACCCGCAAGCTTTTTGTTATATTTTTCTCTCCCCTGTCCAGCTGAGGATGCGGGAGTGATAGAACGGCTTTGGTGGGCACCTGGCGTCCAGCCAGGGTCAACCCATCACATGTCCCTACGGGCGCGCAATGTTAGACTCGCCCTTACTAACTAACCCTCTGCATTAGGCCCAGTGTCCCTACCCGACGTTCCGGGATAGAACCTGTTCCCCCAACAGTACTATGGGGTTGGACCGGAAACCTTTGTGATGCGCCGGAGTTCACCTGTTGTCCCTACGGGCGCGCCCTTTTAGACCCGGCCTCCCTTCCTGAGCCCCCAGGGTAGGCCTGGTATCCCTACCTGGTGCACCTGCTTAAGCCTGGCGTCCCTTCCCGACGCTCCGGGTAGTACGGCTATCGCCACTCGGTACTCCGTGGTAGTACCCATAATCCTCATCGGTACTCCGGGGTGGTACCAGTACTCCCACCAGGTTCTGCGGGGTAGTACCCGTAACCCTCATCGGTACTCCGCGGTGGTACCTGTACCCGCAACCGGCGCTCCGGGGTAGTACCGGTACCAACACCTGGTGCTCCTGGGTGGTACCCATAACCCTCTACGGTACTCCGGGGTGGTACCAGTACTCCCACCAGGTACTCCGGGTACTACCCGTAACCCTCATCGGTACTCTGGGGTGCTACCAGTACCCCCACCCGGTACTACAGGGTACAACTGCTGTCCCTACGGGCGCGCAATGTTAGACTCGCCCTTACTAACTAACCCTCTGCATTAGGCCCGGTGTCCCTACCCGACGTTCCGGGATAGAACCTGTTCCCCCAACAGTACTATGGGGTTGTACCGGAAACCTTTGTGATGCGCCAGAGTTCACCTGTTGTCCCTACGGGCGCGCCCTGTTAGGCCCGGCCTCCCTTCCTGAGCCCCCAGGGTAGGCCTGGTATCCCTACCTGGTGCTCCGGGGAGGCCTGGCATACCTTCCTGACGCTCCGGGGTAGTACCGGTACCCCCACTCGGTACTCCGTCGTAGTAACCGTAATCCTCATCGGTACTCCGTGGTGGTACTAGTACCCCCACCCAGTACTACAGGGTACAACTGCTATCCCTACGGGCGCGCGGGGTTACAACCGAGCTTTCTATCTCACCCTCCGCGTTAGGCCCGGTGTCCCTACCCGACGTTCCGGGATAGAACCTGTTCCCCCAACAGTACTATGGGGTTGTACCGGAAAACTTTGTGATGCGCCGGAGTTCACCTGTTGTCCCTACGGGCGCGCCCTGTTAGACCCTGCCTCCCTTCCTGAGCCCCCAGGGTACGCCTGGTATCCCTACCTGGTGCACCTGCTTAAGCCTGGCGTCCCTTCCCGACGCTCCGGGTAGTACCGCTATCCCCACTCGGTACTCCGTGGTAGTACCCGTAATCCTCATCGGTACTCCGGGGTGGTACCAGTACTCCCACCAGGTACTCCGGGGTAGTACCCGTAACCCTCATCGGTACTCCGGGGTGGTACCTGTACCCGCAACCGTCGCTCCGGGGTGGTACCGGTACCACCACCTGGTGCTCCTGGGTGGTACCCATAACCCTCTACGGTACTCCGGGGTGGTACCAGTACCCCCACCCGGTACTACAGGGTACAACTGCTGTCCCTACGGGCGCACAATGTTAGACTCGCCCTTACTAACTAACCCTCTGCATGAGGACCGGTGTCCCTACCCGACGTTCCAGGATAGAACCTGTTCCCCCAACAGTACTATGGGCTTGTACCGGAAACCTTTGTGATGCGTCGGAGTTCACCTGTTGTCCCTACGGGCGCGCCCTGTTAGGCCCGGCCTCCCTTCCTGAGCCCCCAGGGTAGGCCTGGTATCCCTACCTGGTGCTCCGGGGAGGCCTGGCATACCTTCCTGACGCTCCGGGGTAGTACCGGTACCCCCACTCGGTACTCCGTCGTAGTAACCGTAATCCTCATCGGTACTCCGTGGTGGTACCAGTACCCCCACCAGGTACTGCGGGGTAGTACCCGTAACCCTCATCGGTCCTCCGGGGTGGTACCTGTACCCGCAACCGGCGCTCCGGGGTAGTACCGGTACCACCACTCGGCACTCCGGGGTGGTACCAGTACCCACACCCAGTACTACAGGGTACAAATGCTGTCCCTACGGGCCCGCGAAGTTAGACTCGCCCTTACAACCTGACCCTCCGCTTTAGGCCCGGTGTCCCTACCCGACGTTCCGGGATAGAACCTGTTCCCCCAACAGTACTATGGGGTTGGACCGGAAACCTTTGTGATGCGCCGGAGTTCACCTGTTGTCCCTACGGGCGCGCCCTTTTAGACCCGGCCTCCCTTCCTGAGCCCCCAGGGTAGGCCTGGTATCCCTACCTGGTGCACCTGCTTAAGCCTGGCGTCCCTTCCCGACGCTCCGGGTAGTACGGCTATCGCCACTCGGTACTCCGTGGTAGTACCCATAATCCTCATCGGTACTCCGGGGTGGTACCAGTACTCCCACCAGGTTCTGCGGGGTAGTACCCGTAACCCTCATCGGTACTCCGCGGTGGTACCTGTACCCGCAACCGGCGCTCCGGGGTAGTACCGGTACCAACACCTGGTGCTCCTGGGTGGTACCCATAACCCTCTACGGTACTCCGGGGTGGTACCAGTACTCCCACCAGGTACTCCGGGTACTACCCGTAACCCTCATCGGTACTCTGGGGTGCTACCAGTACCCCCACCCGGTACTACAGGGTACAACTGCTGTCCCTACGGGCGCGCAATGTTAGACTCGCCCTTACTAACTAACCCTCTGCATTAGGCCCGGTGTCCCTACCCGACGTTCCGGGATAGAACCTGTTCCCCCAACAGTACTATGGGGTTGTACCGGAAACCTTTGTGATGCGCCAGAGTTCACCTGTTGTCCCTACGGGCGCGCCCTGTTAGGCCCGGCCTCCCTTCCTGAGCCCCCAGGGTAGGCCTGGTATCCCTACCTGGTGCTCCGGGGAGGCCTGGCATACCTTCCTGACGCTCCGGGGTAGTACCGGTACCCCCACTCGGTACTCCGTCGTAGTAACCGTAATCCTCATCGGTACTCCGTGGTGGTACTAGTACCCCCACCCAGTACTACAGGGTACAACTGCTATCCCTACGGGCGCGCGGGGTTACAACCGAGCTTTCTATCTCACCCTCCGCGTTAGGCCCGGTGTCCCTACCCGACGTTCCGGGATAGAACCTGTTCCCCCAACAGTACTATGGGGTTGTACCGGAAAACTTTGTGATGCGCCGGAGTTCACCTGTTGTCCCTACGGGCGCGCCCTGTTAGACCCTGCCTCCCTTCCTGAGCCCCCAGGGTACGCCTGGTATCCCTACCTGGTGCACCTGCTTAAGCCTGGCGTCCCTTCCCGACGCTCCGGGTAGTACCGCTATCCCCACTCGGTACTCCGGGGTAGTACCCGCAATCCTCATCGGTACTCCGGGGTGGTACCAGTACTCCCACCAGGTACTCCGGGGTAGTACCCGTAACCCTCATCGGTACTCCGGGGTGGTACCTGTACCCGCAACCGTCGCTCCGGGGTGGTACCGGTACCACCACCTGGTGCTCCTGGGTGGTACCCATAACCCTCTACGGTACTCCGGGGTGGTACCAGTACCCCCACCCGGTACTACAGGGTACAACTGCTGTCCCTACGGGCGCACAATGTTAGACTCGCCCTTACTAACTAACCCTCTGCATGAGGACCGGTGTCCCTACCCGACGTTCCAGGATAGAACCTGTTCCCCCAACAGTACTATGGGCTTGTACCGGAAACCTTTGTGATGCGTCGGAGTTCACCTGTTGTCCCTACGGGCGCGCCCTGTTAGGCCCGGCCTCCCTTCCTGAGCCCCCAGGGTAGGCCTGGTATCCCTACCTGGTGCTCCGGGGAGGCCTGGCATACCTTCCTGACGCTCCGGGGTAGTACCGGTACCCCCACTCGGTACTCCGTCGTAGTAACCGTAATCCTCATCGGTACTCCGTGGTGGTACCAGTACCCCCACCAGGTACTGCGGGGTAGTACCCGTAACCCTCATCGGTCCTCCGGGGTGGTACCTGTACCCGCAACCGGCGCTCCGGGGTAGTACCGGTACCACCACTCGGCACTCCGGGGTGGTACCAGTACCCACACCCAGTACTACAGGGTACAAATGCTGTCCCTACGGGCCCGCGAAGTTAGACTCGCCCTTACAACCTGACCCTCCGCTTTAGGCCCGGTGTCCCTACCCGACGTTCCGGGATAGAACCTGTTCCCCCAACAGTACTATGGGGTTGGACCGGAAACCTTTGTGATGCGCCGGAGTTCACCTGTTGTCCCTACGGGCGCGCCCTTTTAGACCCGACCTCCCTTCCTGAGCCCCCAGGGTAGGCCTGGTATCCCTACCTGGTGCACCTGCTTAAGCCTGGCGTCCCTTCCCGACGCTCCGGGTAGTACGGCTATCGCCACTCGGTACTCCGTGGTAGTACCCATAATCCTCATCGGTACTCCGGGGTGGTACCAGTACTCCCACCAGGTTCTGCGGGGTAGTACCCGTAACCCTCATCGGTACTCCGCGGTGGTACCTGTACCCGCAACCGGCGCTCCGGGGTAGTACCGGTACCAACACCTGGTGCTCCTGGGTGGTACCCATAACCCTCTACGGTACTCCGGGGTGGTACCAGTACTCCCACCAGGTACTCCGGGTACTACCCGTAACCCTCATCGGTACTCCGGGGTGCTACCAGTACCCCCACCCGGTACTACAGGGTACAACTGCTGTCCCTACGGGCGCGCAATGTTAGACTCGCCCTTACTAACTAACCCTCTGCATTAGGACCGGTGTCCCTACCCGACGTTCCGGGATAGAACCTGTTCCCCCAACAGTACTATGGGCTTGTACCGGAAACCTTTGTGATGCGCCAGAGTTCACCTGTTGTCCCTACGGGCGCGCCCTGTTAGGCCCGGCCTCCCTTCCTGAGCCCCCAGGGTAGGCCTGGTATCCCTACCTGGTGCTCCGGGGAGGCCTGGCATACCTTCCTGACGCTCCGGGGTAGTACCGGTACCCCCACTCGGTACTCCGTCGTAGTAACCGTAATCCTCATCGGTACTCCGTGGTGGTACTAGTACCCCCCCCCCAGTACTACAGGGTACAACTGCTATCCCTACGGGCGCGCGGGGTTACACCCGCCCTTACTACCTGACCCTCTGCATTAGGCCCGGTGTCCCTACCCGACGTTCCGGGATAGAACCTGTTCCCCCAACAGTACTATGGGGTTGTACCGGAAACCTTTGTGATGCGCCGGAGATCACCTCTTGTCCCTACGGGCGCGCCCTGTTAGACGCGGCCTCCCTTCCTGAGCCCCCAGGGTAGGCCTGGTATCCCTACCTGGTGCACCTGCTTAAGCCTGGCGTCCCTTCCCGACGCTCCGGGTAGTACCGCTATCCCCACTCGGTACTCCGT
This sequence comes from Haliaeetus albicilla, assembly GCF_947461875.1. Lineage (NCBI taxonomy): Eukaryota > Metazoa > Chordata > Aves > Accipitriformes > Accipitridae > Haliaeetus > Haliaeetus albicilla. The sequence goes on along the minus strand of NC_091494.1, from coordinate 2,107,188 downwards.
GGTAGTACCCGTAATCCTCATCGGTACTCCGGGGTGGTACCAGTACTCCCACCAGGTACTCCGGGGTAGTACCCGTAACCCTCATCGGTACTCCGGGGTGCTACCTGTACCCGCAACCGTCGCTCCGGGGTGGTACCGGTACCACCACTCGGCACTCCGGGGTGGTACCAGTACCCGCACCCACTACTACAGGGTACAACTGCTGTCCCTACGGGTGCGCGGCGTTAGACTCGCCCTTACAACGTGACCCTCCGCTTTAGGCCCGGTGTCCCTACCCGACATTCCAGGATGGAACCGGTTCCCCCAACAGTACTATGGGGTTGTAACGGAAGCCTTTGTGATGCGCCGGAGTTCACCTGTTGTCCCTACGGGAGCGCCCTGTTAGACCCGGCCGCCCTTCCTGAGTCCCCAGGGTAGGCCTGGTATCCCTACCTTGTGCTCCGGGGAGGCCTGGCATACCTTCCTGACGCTCCGGGGTAGTACCGGTACCCCCACTCGGTACTCCGTGGTAGTACCCGCAATCCTCATCGGTACTCCGGGTTAGTACCCGTGCCCCCACCAGGTTCTGCGGGTTACTACCCGTAACCCTCATCGGTACTCCGGGGTGGTACCTGTACCCGCAACCGGCGCTCCGGGGTAGTACCGGTACCACCACCTGGTGCTCCTGGGTGGTACCCATAACCCTCTACGGTACTCCGGGGTGGTACCAGTACTCCCACCAGGTACTCCGGGTACTACCCGTAACCCTCATCGGTACTCCGGGGTGGTACCAGTACCCCCACCCGGTACTACAGGGTACAACTGCTGTCCCTACGGGCGCGCAATGTTAGACTCGCCCTTACTAACTAACCCTCTGCATTAGGCCCGGTGTCCCTACCCGACGTTCCGGGATAGAACCTGTTCCCCCAACAGTACTATGGGGTTGGACCGGAAACCTTTGTGATGCGCCGGAGTTCACCTGTTGTCCCTACGGGCGCGCCCTTTTAGACCCGGCCTCCCTTCCTGAGCCCCCAGGGTAGGCCTGGTATCCCTACCTGGTGCACCTGCTTAAGCCTGGCGTCCCTTCCCGACGCTCCGGGTAGTACGGCTATCGCCACTCGGTACTCCGTGGTAGTACCCATAATCCTCATCGGTACTCCGGGGTGGTACCAGTACTCCCACCAGGTTCTGCGGGGTAGTACCCGTAACCCTCATCGGTACTCCGCGGTGGTACCTGTACCCGCAACCGGCGCTCCGGGGTAGTACCGGTACCAACACCTGGTGCTCCTGGGTGGTACCCATAACCCTCTACGGTACTCCGGGGTGGTACCAGTACTCCCACCAGGTACTCCGGGTACTACCCGTAACCCTCATCGGTACTCCGGGGTGCTACCAGTACCCCCACCCGGTACTACAGGGTACAACTGCTGTCCCTACGGGCGCGCAATGTTAGACTCGCCCTTACTAACTAACCCTCTGCATTAGGACCGGTGTCCCTACCCGACGTTCCGGGATAGAACCTGTTCCCCCAACAGTACTATGGGGTTGTACCGGAAACCTTTGTGATGCGCCAGAGTTCACCTGTTGTCCCTACGGGCGCGCCCTGTTAGGCCCGGCCTCCCTTCCTGAGCCCCCAGGGTAGGCCTGGTATCCCTACCTGGTGCTCCGGGGAGGCCTGGCATACGTTCCTGACGCTCCGGGGTAGTACCGGTACCCCCACTCGGTACTCCGTCGTAGTAACCGTAATCCTCATCGGTACTCCGTGGTGCTACTAGTACCCCCACCCAGTACTACAGGGTACAACTGCTATCCCTACGGGCGCGCGGGGTTACAACCGAGCTTTCTATCTCACCCTCCGCGTTAGGCCCGGTGTCCCTACCCGACGTTCCGGGATAGAACCTGTTCCCCCAACAGTACTATGGGGTTGGACTGGAAAACTTTGTGATGCGCCGGAGTTCACCTGTTGTCCCTACGGGCGCGCCCTGTTAGACCCGGCCTCCCTTCCTGAGCCCCCAGGGTAGGCCTGGTATCCCTACCTGGTGCACCTGCTTAAGCCTGGCGTCCCTTCCCGACGCTCCGGGTAGTACCGCTATCCCCACTCGGTACTCCGTGGTAGTACCCGTAATCCTCATCGGTACTCCGGGGTGGTACCAGTACTCCCACCAGGTACTCCGGGGTAGTACCCGTAACCCTCATCGGTACTCCGGGGTGCTACCTGTACCCGCAACCGTCGCTCCGGGGTGGTACCGGTACCACCACTCGGCACTCCGGGGTGGTACCAGTACCCGCACCCACTACTACAGGGTGCAACTGCTGTCCCTACGGGTGCGCGGCGTTAGACTTGCCCTTACAACCTGACCCTCCGCTTTAGGCCCGGTGTCCCTACCCGACATTCCAGGATGGAACCGGTTCCCCAAACAGTACTATGGGGTTGTAACGGAAGCCTTTGTGATGCGCCGGAGTTCACCTGTTGTCCCTACGGGCGCGCCCTTTTAGACCCGGCCGCACTTCCTGAGCCCCCAGGGTAGGCCTGGTATCCCTACCTGGTGCTCCGGGGAGGCCTGGCATACCTTCCTGACGCTCCGGGGTAGTACAGGTACCCCCACTCGGTACTCCGTCGTAGTAACCGTAATCCTCATCGGTACTCCGTGGTGGTACCAGTACCCCCACCAGGTACTGCGGGGTAGTACCCGTAACCCTCATCGGTCCTCCGGGGTGGTACCTGTACCCGCAACCGGCGCTCCGGGGTAGTACCGGTACCACCACTCGGCACTCCGGGGTGGTACCAGTACCCACACCCAGTACTACAGGGTACAAATGCTGTCCCTACGGGCCCGCGAAGTTAGACTCGCCCTTACAACCTGACCCTCCGCTTTAGGCCCGGTGTCCCTACCCGACGTTCCGGGATAGAACCTGTTCCCCCAACAGTACTATGGGGTTGGACCGGAAACCTTTGTGATGCGCCGGAGTTCACCTGTTGTCCCTACGGGCGCGCCCTTTTAGACCCGGCCTCCCTTCCTGAGCCCCCAGGGTAGGCCTGGTATCCCTACCTGGTGCACCTGCTTAAGCCTGGCGTCCCTTCCCGACGCTCCGGGTAGTACGGCTATCGCCACTCGGTACTCCGTGGTAGTACCCATAATCCTCATCGGTACTCCGGGGTGGTACCAGTACTCCCACCAGGTTCTGCGGGGTAGTACCCGTAACCCTCATCGGTACTCCGCGGTGGTACCTGTACCCGCAACCGGCGCTCCGGGGTAGTACCGGTACCAACACCTGGTGCTCCTGGGTGGTACCCATAACCCTCTACGGTACTCCGGGGTGGTACCAGTACTCCCACCAGGTACTCCGGGTACTACCCGTAACCCTCATCGGTACTCTGGGGTGCTACCAGTACCCCCACCCGGTACTACAGGGTACAACTGCTGTCCCTACGGGCGCGCAATGTTAGACTCGCCCTTACTAACTAACCCTCTGCATTAGGACCGGTGTCCCTACCCGACGTTCCGGGATAGAACCTGTTCCCCCAACAGTACTATGGGGTTGTACCGGAAACCTTTGTGATGCGCCAGAGTTCACCTGTTGTCCCTACGGGCGCGCCCTGTTAGGCCCGGCCTCCCTTCCTGAGCCCCCAGGGTAGGCCTGGTATCCCTACCTGGTGCTCCGGGGAGGCCTGGCATACCTTCCTGACGCTCCGGGGTAGTACCGGTACCCCCACTCGGTACTCCGTCGTAGTAACCGTAATCCTCATCGGTACTCCGTGGTGGTACTAGTACCCCCCCCCCAGTACTACAGGGTACAACTGCTATCCCTACGGGCGCGCGGGGTTACAACCGAGCTTTCTATCTCACCCTCCGCGTTAGGCCCGGTGTCCCTACCCGACGTTCCGGGATAGAACCTGTTCCCCCAACAGTACTATGGGGTTGGACCGGAAAACTTTGTGATGCGCCGGAGTTCACCTGTTGTCCCTACGGGCGCGCCCTGTTAGACCCGGCCTCCCTTCCTGAGCCCCCAGGGTACGCCTGGTATCCCTACCTGGTGCACCTGCTTAAGCCTGGCGTCCCTTCCCGACGCTCCGGGTAGTACCGCTATCCCCACTCGGTACTCCGTGGTAGTACCCGTAATCCTCATCGGTACTCCGGGGTGGTACCAGTACTCCCACCAGGTACTCCGGGGTAGTACCCGTAACCCTCATCGGTACTCCGGGGTGCTACCTGTACCCGCAACCGTCGCTCCGGGGTGGTACCGGTACCACCACTCGGCACTCCGGGGTGGTACCAGTACCCGCACCCACTACTACAGGGTGCAACTGCTGTCCCTACGGGTGCGCGGCGTTAGACTTGCCCTTACAACCTGACCCTCCGCTTTAGGCCCGGTGTCCCTACCCGACATTCCAGGATGGAACCGGTTCCCCAAACAGTACTATGGGGTTGTAACGGAAGCCTTTGTGATGCGCCGGAGTTCACCTGTTGTCCCTACGGGAGCGCCCTCTTAGACCCGGCCGCACTTCCTGAGCCCCCAGGGTAGGCCTGGTATCCCTACCTGGTGCTCCGGGGAGGCCTGGCATACCTTCCTGACGCTCCGGGGTAGTACAGGTACCCCCACTCGGTACTCCGTCGTAGTAACCGTAATCCTCATCGGTACTCCGTGGTGGTACCAGTACCCCCACCAGGTACTGCGGGGTAGTACCCGTAACCCTCATCGGTCCTCCGGGGTGGTACCTGTACCCGCAACCGGCGCTCCGGGGTAGTACCGGTACCACCACTCGGCACTCCGGGGTGGTACCAGTACCCACACCCAGTACTACAGGGTACAACTGCTGTCCCTACGGGCGCGCAATGTTAGACTCGCCCTTACTAACTAACCCTCTGCATTAGGACCGGTGTCCCTACCCGACGTTCCGGGATAGAACCTGTTCCCCCAACAGTACTATGGGGTTGTACCGGAAACCTTTGTGATGCGCCAGAGTTCACCTGTTGTCCCTACGGGCGCGCCCTGTTAGGCCCGGCCTCCCTTCCTGAGCCCCCAGGGTAGGCCTGGTATCCCTACCTGGTGCTCCGGGGAGGCCTGGCATACCTTCCTGACGCTCCGGGGTAGTACCGGTACCCCCACTCGGTACTCCGTCGTAGTAACCGTAATCCTCATCGGTACTCCGTGGTGGTACTAGTACCCCCCCCCCAGTACTACAGGGTACAACTGCTATCCCTACGGGCGCGCGGGGTTACAACCGAGCTTTCTATCTCACCCTCCGCGTTAGGCCCGGTGTCCCTACCCGACGTTCCGGGATAGAACCTGTTCCCCCAACAGTACTATGGGGTTGGACCGGAAAACTTTGTGATGCGCCGGAGTTCACCTGTTGTCCCTACGGGCGCGCCCTGTTAGACCCGGCCTCCCTTCCTGAGCCCCCAGGGTACGCCTGGTATCCCTACCTGGTGCACCTGCTTAAGCCTGGCGTCCCTTCCCGACGCTCCGGGTAGTACCGCTATCCCCACTCGGTACTCCGTGGTAGTACCCGTAATCCTCATCGGTACTCCGGGGTGGTACCAGTACTCCCACCAGGTACTCCGGGGTAGTACCCGTAACCCTCATCGGTACTCCGGGGTGCTACCTGTACCCGCAACCGTCGCTCCGGGGTGGTACCGGTACCACCACTCGGCACTCCGGGGTGGTACCAGTACCCGCACCCACTACTACAGGGTGCAACTGCTGTCCCTACGGGTGCGCGGCGTTAGACTTGCCCTTACAACCTGACCCTCCGCTTTAGGCCCGGTGTCCCTACCCGACATTCCAGGATGGAACCGGTTCCCCAAACAGTACTATGGGGTTGTAACGGAAGCCTTTGTGATGCGCCGGAGTTCACCTGTTGTCCCTACGGGAGCGCCCTCTTAGACCCGGCCGCACTTCCTGAGCCCCCAGGGTAGGCCTGGTATCCCTACCTGGTGCTCCGGGGAGGCCTGGCATACCTTCCTGACGCTCCGGGGTAGTACAGGTACCCCCACTCGGTACTCCGTCGTAGTAACCGTAATCCTCATCGGTACTCCGTGGTGGTACCAGTACCCCCACCAGGTACTGCGGGGTAGTACCCGTAACCCTCATCGGTCCTCCGGGGTGGTACCTGTACCCGCAACCGGCGCTCCGGGGTAGTACCGGTACCACCACTCGGCACTCCGGGGTGGTACCAGTACCCACACCCAGTACTACAGGGTACAAATGCTGTCCCTACGGGCCCGCGAAGTTAGACTCGCCCTTACAACCTGACCCTCCGCTTTAGGCCCGGTGTCCCTACCCGACGTTCCGGGATAGAACCTGTTCCCCCAACAGTACTATGGGGTTGGACCGGAAACCTTTGTGATGCGCCGGAGTTCACCTGTTGTCCCTACGGGCGCGCCCTTTTAGACCCGGCCTCCCTTCCTGAGCCCCCAGGGTAGGCCTGGTATCCCTACCTGGTGCACCTGCTTAAGCCTGGCGTCCCTTCCCGACGCTCCGGGTAGTACGGCTATCGCCACTCGGTACTCCGTGGTAGTACCCATAATCCTCATCGGTACTCCGGGGTGGTACCAGTACTCCCACCAGGTTCTGCGGGGTAGTACCCGTAACCCTCATCGGTACTCCGCGGTGGTACCTGTACCCGCAACCGGCGCTCCGGGGTAGTACCGGTACCAACACCTGGTGCTCCTGGGTGGTACCCATAACCCTCTACGGTACTCCGGGGTGGTACCAGTACTCCCACCAGGTACTCCGGGTACTACCCGTAACCCTCATCGGTACTCCGGGGTGCTACCAGTACCCCCACCCGGTACTACAGGGTACAACTGCTGTCCCTACGGGCGCGCAATGTTAGACTCGCCCTTACTAACTAACCCTCTGCATTAGGCCCGGTGTCCCTACCCGACGTTCCGGGATAGAACCTGTTCCCCCAACAGTACTATGGGCTTGTACCGGAAACCTTTGTGATGCGCCAGAGTTCACCTGTTGTCCCTACGGGCGCGCCCTGTTAGGCCCGGCCTCCCTTCCTGAGCCCCCAGGGTAGGCCTGGTATCCCTACCTGGTGCTCCGGGGAGGCCTGGCATACCTTCCTGACGCTCCGGGGTAGTACCGGTACCCCCACTCGGTACTCCGTCGTAGTAACCGTAATCCTCATCGGTACTCCGTGGTGGTACTAGTACCCCCACCCAGTACTACAGGGTACAACTGCTATCCCTACGGGCGCGCGGGGTTACAACCGAGCTTTCTATCTCACCCTCCGCGTTAGGCCCGGTGTCCCTACCCGACGTTCCGGGATAGAACCTGTTCCCCCAACAGTACTATGGGGTTGGACTGGAAAACTTTGTGATGCGCCGGAGTTCACCTGTTGTCCCTACGGGCGCGCCCTGTTAGACCCGGCCTCCCTTCCTGAGCCCCCAGGGTACGCCTGGTATCCCTACCTGGTGCACCTGCTTAAGCCTGGCGTCCCTTCCCGACGCTCCGGGTAGTACCGCTATCCCCACTCGGTACTCCGTGGTAGTACCCGTAATCCTCATCGGTACTCCGGGGTGGTACCAGTACTCCCACCAGGTACTCCGGGGTAGTACCCGTAACCCTCATCGGTACTCCGGGGTGCTACCTGTACCCGCAACCGTCGCTCCGGGGTGGTACCGGTACCACCACTCGGCACTCCGGGGTGGTACCAGTACCCGCACCCACTACTACAGGGTGCAACTGCTGTCCCTACGGGTGCGCGGCGTTAGACTTGCCCTTACAACCTGACCCTCCGCTTTAGGCCCGGTGTCCCTACCCGACATTCCAGGATGGAACCGGTTCCCCAAACAGTACTATGGGGTTGTAACGGAAGCCTTTGTGATGCGCCGGAGTTCACCTGTTGTCCCTACGGGAGCGCCCTCTTAGACCCGGCCGCACTTCCTGAGCCCCCAGGGTAGGCCTGGTATCCCTACCTGGTGCTCCGGGGAGGCCTGGCATACCTTCCTGACGCTCCGGGGTAGTACAGGTACCCCCACTAGGTACTCCGTCGTAGTAACCGTAATCCTCATCGGTACTCCGTGGTGGTACCAGTACCCCCACCAGGTACTGCGGGGTAGTACCCGTAACCCTCATCGGTCCTCCGGGGTGGTACCTGTACCCGCAACCGGCGCTCCGGGGTAGTACCGGTACCACCACTCGGCACTCCGGGGTGGTACCAGTACCCACACCCAGTACTACAGGGTACAAATGCTGTCCCTACGGGCCCGCGAAGTTAGACTCGCCCTTACAACCTGACCCTCCGCTTTAGGCCCGGTGTCCCTACCCGACGTTCCGGGATAGAACCTGTTCCCCCAACAGTACTATGGGGTTGGACCGGAAACCTTTGTGATGCGCCGGAGTTCACCTGTTGTCCCTACGGGCGCGCCCTTTTAGACCCGGCCTCCCTTCCTGAGCCCCCAGGGTAGGCCTGGTATCCCTACCTGGTGCACCTGCTTAAGCCTGGCGTCCCTTCCCGACGCTCCGGGTAGTACGGCTATCGCCACTCGGTACTCCGTGGTAGTACCCATAATCCTCATCGGTACTCCGGGGTGGTACCAGTACTCCCACCAGGTTCTGCGGGGTAGTACCCGTAACCCTCATCGGTACTCCGCGGTGGTACCTGTACCCGCAACCGGCGCTCCGGGGTAGTACCGGTACCAACACCTGGTGCTCCTGGGTGGTACCCATAACCCTCTACGGTACTCCGGGGTGGTACCAGTACTCCCACCAGGTACTCCGGGTACTACCCGTAACCCTCATCGGTACTCCGGGGTGCTACCAGTACCCCCACCCGGTACTACAGGGTACAACTGCTGTCCCTACGGGCGCGCAATGTTAGACTCGCCCTTACTAACTAACCCTCTGCATTAGGACCGGTGTCCCTACCCGACGTTCCGGGATAGAACCTGTTCCCCCAACAGTACTATGGGGTTGTACCGGAAACCTTTGTGATGCGCCAGAGTTCACCTGTTGTCCCTACGGGCGCGCCCTGTTAGGCCCGGCCTCCCTTCCTGAGCCCCCAGGGTAGGCCTGGTATCCCTACCTGGTGCTCCGGGGAGGCCTGGCATACCTTCCTGACGCTCCGGGGTAGTACCGGTACCCCCACTCGGTACTCCGTCGTAGTAACCGTAATCCTCATCGGTACTCCGTGGTGCTACTAGTACCCCCACCCAGTACTACAGGGTACAACTGCTATCCCTACGGGCGCGCGGGGTTACAACCGAGCTTTCTATCTCACCCTCCGCGTTAGGACCGGTGTCCCTACCCGACGTTCCGGGATAGAACCTGTTCCCCCAACAGTACTATGGGGTTGGACCGGAAAACTTTGTGATGCGCCGGAGTTCACCTGTTGTCCCTACGGGCGCGCCCTGTTAGACCCGGCCTCCCTTCCTGAGCCCCCAGGGTACGCCTGGTATCCCTACCTGGTGCACCTGCTTAAGCCTGGCGTCCCTTCCCGACGCTCCGGGTAGTACCGCTATCCCCACTCGGTACTCCGTGGTAGTACCCGTAATCCTCATCGGTACTCCGGGGTGGTACCAGTACTCCCACCAGGTACTACGGGGTAGCACCCGTAACCCTCATCGGTACTCCGGGGTGCTACCTGTACCCGCAACCGTCGCTCCGGGGTGGTACCGGTACCACCACTCGGCACTCCGGGGTGGTACCAGTACCCGCACCCACTACTACAGGGTGCAACTGCTGTCCCTACGGGTGCGCGGCGTTAGACTTGCCCTTACAACCTGACCCTCCGCTTTAGGCCCGGTGTCCCTACCCGACATTCCAGGATGGAACCGGTTCCCCAAACAGTACTATGGGGTTGTAACGGAAGCCTTTGTGATGCGCCGGAGTTCACCTGTTGTCCCTACGGGAGCGCCCTCTTAGACCCGGCCGCACTTCCTGAGCCCCCAGGGTAGGCCTGGTATCCCTACCTGGTGCTCCGGGGAGGCCTGGCATACCTTCCTGACGCTCCGGGGTAGTACAGGTACCCCCACTCGGTACTCCGTCGTAGTAACCGTAATCCTCATCGGTACTCCGTGGTGGTACCAGTACCCCCACCAGGTACTGCGGGGTAGTACCCGTAACCCTCATCGGTCCTCCGGGGTGGTACCTGTACCCGCAACCGGCGCTCCGGGGTAGTACCGGTACCACCACTCGGCACTCCGGGGTGGTACCAGTACCCACACCCAGTACTACAGGGTACAAATGCTGTCCCTACGGGCCCGCGAAGTTAGACTCGCCCTTACAACCTGACCCTCCGCTTTAGGCCCGGTGTCCCTACCCGACGTTCCGGGATAGAACCTGTTCCCCCAACAGTACTATGGGGTTGGACCGGAAACCTTTGTGATGCGCCGGAGTTCACCTGTTGTCCCTACGGGCGCGCCCTTTTAGACCCGGCCTCCCTTCCTGAGCCCCCAGGGTAGGCCTGGTATCCCTACCTGGTGCACCTGCTTAAGCCTGGCGTCCCTTCCCGACGCTCCGGGTAGTACGGCTATCGCCACTCGGTACTCCGTGGTAGTACCCATAATCCTCATCGGTACTCCGGGGTGGTACCAGTACTCCCACCAGGTTCTGCGGGGTAGTACCCGTAACCCTCATCGGTACTCCGCGGTGGTACCTGTACCCGCAACCGGCGCTCCGGGGTAGTACCGGTACCAACACCTGGTGCTCCTGGGTGGTACCCATAACCCTCTACGGTACTCCGGGGTGGTACCAGTACTCCCACCAGGTACTCCGGGTACTACCCGTAACCCTCATCGGTACTCCGGGGTGCTACCAGTACCCCCACCCGGTACTACAGGGTACAACTGCTGTCCCTACGGGCGCGCAATGTTAGACTCGCCCTTACTAACTAACCCTCTGCATTAGGACCGGTGTCCCTACCCGACGTTCCGGGATAGAACCTGTTCCCCCAACAGTACTATGGGGTTGTACCGGAAACCTTTGTGATGCGCCAGAGTTCACCTGTTGTCCCTACGGGCGCGCCCTGTTAGGCCCGGCCTCCCTTCCTGAGCCCCCAGGGTAGGCCTGGTATCCCTACCTGGTGCTCCGGGGAGGCCTGGCATACCTTCCTGACGCTCCGGGGTAGTACCGGTACCCCCACTCGGTACTCCGTCGTAGTAACCGTAATCCTCATCGGTACTCCGTGGTGCTACTAGTACCCCCACCCAGTACTACAGGGTACAACTGCTATCCCTACGGGCGCGCGGGGTTACAACCGAGCTTTCTATCTCACCCTCCGCGTTAGGCCCGGTGTCCCTACCCGACGTTCCGGGATAGAACCTGTTCCCCCAACAGTACTATGGGGTTGGACTGGAAAACTTTGTGATGCGCCGGAGTTCACCTGTTGTCCCTACGGGCGCGCCCTGTTAGACCCGGCCTCCCTTCCTGAGCCCCCAGGGTACGCCTGGTATCCCTACCTGGTGCACCTGCTTAAGCCTGGCGTCCCTTCCCGACGCTCCGGGTAGTACCGCTATCCCCACTCGGTACTCCGTGGTAGTACCCGTAATCCTCATCGGTACTCCGGGGTGGTACCAGTACTCCCACCAGGTACTCCGGGGTAGTACCCGTAACCCTCATCGGTACTCCGGGGTGCTACCTGTACCCGCAACCGTCGCTCCGGGGTGGTACCGGTACCACCACTCGGCACTCCGGGGTGGTACCAGTACCCGCACCCACTACTACAGGGTGCAACTGCTGTCCCTACGGGTGCGCGGCGTTAGACTTGCCCTTACAACCTGACCCTCCGCTTTAGGCCCGGTGTCCCTACCCGACATTCCAGGATGGAACCGGTTCCCCAAACAGTACTATGGGGTTGTAACGGAAGCCTTTGTGATGCGCCGGAGTTCACCTGTTGTCCCTACGGGAGCGCCCTCTTAGACCCGGCCGCACTTCCTGAGCCCCCAGGGTAGGCCTGGTATCCCTACCTGGTGCTCCGGGGAGGCCTGGCATACCTTCCTGACGCTCCGGGGTAGTACAGGTACCCCCACTCGGTACTCCGTCGTAGTAACCGTAATCCTCATCGGTACTCCGTGGTGGTACCAGTACCCCCACCAGGTACTGCGGGGTAGTACCCGTAACCCTCATCGGTCCTCCGGGGTGGTACCTGTACCCGCAACCGGCGCTCCGGGGTAGTACCGGTACCACCACTCGGCACTCCGGGGTGGTACCAGTACCCACACCCAGTACTACAGGGTACAAATGCTGTCCCTACGGGCCCGCGAAGTTAGACTCGCCCTTACAACCTGACCCTCCGCTTTAGGCCCGGTGTCCCTACCCGACGTTCCGGGATAGAACCTGTTCCCCCAACAGTACTATGGGGTTGGACCGGAAACCTTTGTGATGCGCCGGAGTTCACCTGTTGTCCCTACGGGCGCGCCCTTTTAGACCCGGCCTCCCTTCCTGAGCCCCCAGGGTAGGCCTGGTATCCCTACCTGGTGCACCTGCTTAAGCCTGGCGTCCCTTCCCGACGCTCCGGGGTCGTACCGGTACCCCCACTCGGTACTCCGGGGTAGTACCCGCAATCCTCATCGGTACTCCGGGGTGGTACCAGTACTCCCACCAGGTTCTGCGGGGTAGTACCCGTAACCCTCATCGGTACTCCGCGGTGGTACCTGTACCCGCAACCGGCGCTCCGGGGTAGTACCGGTACCAACACCTGGTGCTCCTGGGTGGTACCCATAACCCTCTACGGTATTCCGGGGTGGTACCAGTACTCCCACCAGGTACTCCGGGTACTACCCGTAACCCTCATCGGTACTCCGGGGTGCTACCAGTACCCCCACCCGGTACTACAGGTTACAACTGCTGTCCCTACGGGCGCGCAATGTTAGACTCGCCCTTACTAACTAACCCTCTGCATTAGGACCGGTGTCCCTACCCGACGTTCCGGGATAGAACCTGTTCCCCCAACAGTACTATGGGGTTGTACCGGAAACCTTTGTGATGCGCCAGAGTTCACCTGTTGTCCCTACGGGCGCGCCCTGTTAGGCCCGGCCTCCCTTCCTGAGCCCCCAGGGTAGGCCTGGTATCCCTACCTGGTGCTCCGGGGAGGCCTGGCATACCTTCCTGACGCTCCGGGGTAGTACCGGTACCCCCACTCGGTACTCCGTCGTAGTAACCGTAATCCTCATCGGTACTCCGTGGTGGTACTAGTACCCCCACCCAGTACTACAGGGTACAACTGCTATCCCTACGGGCGCGCGGGGTTACAACCGAGCTTTCTATCTCACCCTCCGCGTTAGGCCCGGTGTCCCTACCCGACGTTCCGGGATAGAACCTGTTCCCCCAACAGTACTATGGGGTTGGACTGGAAAACTTTGTGATGCGCCGGAGTTCACCTGTTGTCCCTACGGGCGCGCCCTGTTAGACCCGGCCTCCCTTCCTGAGCCCCCAGGGTACGCCTGGTATCCCTACCTGGTGCACCTGCTTAAGCCTGGCGTCCCTTCCCGACGCTCCGGGTAGTACCGCTATCCCCACTCGGTACTCCGTGGTAGTACCCGTAATCCTCATCGGTACTCCGGGGTGGTACCAGTACTCCCACCAGGTACTCCGGGGTAGTACCCGTAACCCTCATCGGTACTCCGGGGTGCTACCTGTACCCGCAACCGTCGCTCCGGGGTGGTACCGGTACCACCACTCGGCACTCCGGGGTGGTACCAGTACCCGCACCCACTACTACAGGGTGCAACTGCTGTCCCTACGGGTGCGCGGCGTTAGACTTGCCCTTACAACCTGACCCTCCGCTTTAGGCCCGGTGTCCCTACCCGACATTCCAGGATGGAACCGGTTCCCCAAACAGTACTATGGGGTTGTAACGGAAGCCTTTGTGATGCGCCGGAGTTCACCTGTTGTCCCTACGGGAGCGCCCTCTTAGACCCGGCCGCACTTCCTGAGCCCCCAGGGTAGGCCTGGTATCCCTACCTGGTGCTCCGGGGAGGCCTGGCATACCTTCCTGACGCTCCGGGGTAGTACAGGTACCCCCACTCGGTACTCCGTCGTAGTAACCGTAATCCTCATCGGTACTCCGTGGTGGTACCAGTACCCCCACCAGGTACTGCGGGGTAGTACCCGTAACCCTCATCGGTCCTCCGGGGTGGTACCTGTACCCGCAACCGGCGCTCCGGGGTAGTACCGGTACCACCACTCGGCACTCCGGGGTGGTACCAGTACCCACACCCAGTACTACAGGGTACAAATGCTGTCCCTACGGGCCCGCGAAGTTAGACTCGCCCTTACAACCTGACCCTCCGCTTTAGGCCCGGTGTCCCTACCCGACGTTCCGGGATAGAACCTGTTCCCCCAACAGTACTATGGGGTTGGACCGGAAACCTTTGTGATGCGCCGGAGTTCACCTGTTGTCCCTACGGGCGCGCCCTTTTAGACCCGGCCTCCCTTCCTGAGCCCCCAGGGTAGGCCTGGTATCCCTACCTGGTGCACCTGCTTAAGCCTGGCGTCCCTTCCCGACGCTCCGGGTAGTACGGCTATCGCCACTCGGTACTCCGTGGTAGTACCCATAATCCTCATCGGTACTCCGGGGTGGTACCAGTACTCCCACCAGGTTCTGCGGGGTAGTACCCGTAACCCTCATCGGTACTCCGCGGTGGTACCTGTACCCGCAACCGGCGCTCCGGGGTAGTACCGGTACCAACACCTGGTGCTCCTGGGTGGTACCCATAACCCTCTACGGTACTCCGGGGTGGTACCAGTACTCCCACCAGGTACTCCGGGTACTACCCGTAACCCTCATCGGTACTCCGGGGTGCTACCAGTACCCCCACCCGGTACTACAGGGTACAACTGCTGTCCCTACGGGCGCGCAATGTTAGACTCGCCCTTACTAACTAACCCTCTGCATTAGGACCGGTGTCCCTACCCGACGTTCCGGGATAGAACCTGTTCCCCCAACAGTACTATGGGGTTGTACCGGAAACCTTTGTGATGCGCCAGAGTTCACCTGTTGTCCCTACGGGCGCGCCCTGTTAGGCCCGGCCTCCCTTCCTGAGCCCCCAGGGTAGGCCTGGTATCCCTACCTGGTGCTCCGGGGAGGCCTGGCATACCTTCCTGACGCTCCGGGGTAGTACCGGTACCCCCACTCGGTACTCCGTCGTAGTAACCGTAATCCTCATCGGTACTCCGTGGTGGTACTAGTACCCCCACCCAGTACTACAGGGTACAACTGCTATCCCTACGGGCGCGCGGGGTTACAACCGAGCTTTCTATCTCACCCTCCGCGTTAGGCCCGGTGTCCCTACCCGACGTTCCGGGATAGAACCTGTTCCCCCAACAGTACTATGGGGTTGGACTGGAAAACTTTGTGATGCGCCGGAGTTCACCTGTTGTCCCTACGGGCGCGCCCTGTTAGACCCGGCCTCCCTTCCTGAGCCCCCAGGGTACGCCTGGTATCCCTACCTGGTGCACCTGCTTAAGCCTGGCGTCCCTTCCCGACGCTCCGGGTAGTACCGCTATCCCCACTCGGTACTCCGTGGTAGTACCCGTAATCCTCATCGGTACTCCGGGGTGGTACCAGTACTCCCACCAGGTACTCCGGGGTAGTACCCGTAACCCTCATCGGTACTCCGGGGTGCTACCTGTACCCGCAACCGTCGCTCCGGGGTGGTACCGGTACCACCACTCGGCACTCCGGGGTGGTACCAGTACCCGCACCCACTACTACAGGGTGCAACTGCTGTCCCTACGGGTGCGCGGCGTTAGACTTGCCCTTACAACCTGACCCTCCGCTTTAGGCCCGGTGTCCCTACCCGACGTTCCGGGATGGAACCGGTTCCCCAAACAGTACTATGGGGTTGTAACGGAAGCCTTTGTGATGCGCCGGAGTTCACCTGTTGTCCCTACGGGCGCGCCCTTTTAGACCCGGCCTCCCTTCCTGAGCCCCCAGGGTAGGCCTGGTATCCCTACCTGGTGCACCTGCTTAAGCCTGGCGTCCCTTCCCGACGCTCCGGGTAGTACGGCTATCGCCACTCGGTACTCCGTGGTAGTACCCATAATCCTCATCGGTACTCCGGGGTGGTACCAGTACTCCCACCAGGTTCTGCGGGGTAGTACCCGTAACCCTCATCGGTACTCCGCGGTGGTACCTGTACCCGCAACCGGCGCTCCGGGGTAGTACCGGTACCAACACCTGGTGCTCCTGGGTGGTACCCATAACCCTCTACGGTACTCCGGGGTGGTACCAGTACTCCCACCAGGTACTCCGGGTACTACCCGTAACCCTCATCGGTACTCCGGGGTGCTACCAGTACCCCCACCCGGTACTACAGGGTACAACTGCTGTCCCTACGGGCGCGCAATGTTAGACTCGCCCTTACTAACTAACCCTCTGCATTAGGACCGGTGTCCCTACCCGACGTTCCGGGATAGAACCTGTTCCCCCAACAGTACTATGGGGTTGTACCGGAAACCTTTGTGATGCGCCAGAGTTCACCTGTTGTCCCTACGGGTGCGCCCTGTTAGGCCCGGCCTCCCTTCCTAGAGCCCCCAGGGTAGGCCTGGTATCCCTACCTGGTGCTCCGGGGAGGCCTGGCATACCTTCCTGACGCTCCGGGGTAGTACCGGTACCCCCACTCGGTACTCCGTCGTAGTAACCGTAATCCTCATCGGTACTCCGTGGTGCTACTAGTACCCCCACCCAGTACTACAGGGTACAACTGCTATCCCTACGGGCGCGCGGGGTTACAACCGAGCTTTCTATCTCACCCTCCGCGTTAGGCCCGGTGTCCCTACCCGACGTTCCGGGATAGAACCTGTTCCCCCAACAGTACTATGGGGTTGGACTGGAAAACTTTGTGATGCGCCGGAGTTCACCTGTTGTCCCTACGGGCGCGCCCTGTTAGACCCGGCCTCCCTTCCTGAGCCCCCAGGGTACGCCTGGTATCCCTACCTGGTGCACCTGCTTAAGCCTGGCGTCCCTTCCCGACGCTCCGGGTAGTACCGCTATCCCCACTCGGTACTCCGTGGTAGTACCCGTAATCCTCATCGGTACTCCGGGGTGGTACCAGTACTCCCACCAGGTACTCCGGGGTAGTACCCGTAACCCTCATCGGTACTCCGGGGTGCTACCTGTACCCGCAACCGTCGCTCCGGGGTGGTACCGGTACCACCACTCGGCACTCCGGGGTGGTACCAGTACCCGCACCCACTACTACAGGGTGCAACTGCTGTCCCTACGGGTGCGCGGCGTTAGACTTGCCCTTACAACCTGACCCTCCGCTTTAGGCCCGGTGTCCCTACCCGACATTCCAGGATGGAACCGGTTCCCCAAACAGTACTATGGGGTTGTAACGGAAGCCTTTGTGATGCGCCGGAGTTCACCTGTTGTCCCTACGGGAGCGCCCTCTTAGACCCGGCCGCACTTCCTGAGCCCCCAGGGTAGGCCTGGTATCCCTACCTGGTGCTCCGGGGAGGCCTGGCATACCTTCCTGACGCTCCGGGGTAGTACAGGTACCCCCACTCGGTACTCCGTCGTAGTAACCGTAATCCTCATCGGTACTCCGTGGTGGTACCAGTACCCCCACCAGGTACTGCGGGGTAGTACCCGTAACCCTCATCGGTCCTCCGGGGTGGTACCTGTACCCGCAACCGGCGCTCCGGGGTAGTACCGGTACCACCACTCGGCACTCCGGGGTGGTACCAGTACCCACACCCAGTACTACAGGGTACAAATGCTGTCCCTACGGGCCCGCGAAGTTAGACTCGCCCTTACAACCTGACCCTCCGCTTTAGGCCCGGTGTCCCTACCCGACGTTCCGGGATAGAACCTGTTCCCCCAACAGTACTATGGGGTTGGACCGGAAACCTTTGTGATGCGCCGGAGTTCACCTGTTGTCCCTACGGGCGCGCCCTTTTAGACCCGGCCTCCCTTCCTGAGCCCCCAGGGTAGGCCTGGTATCCCTACCTGGTGCACCTGCTTAAGCCTGGCGTCCCTTCCCGACGCTCCGGGTAGTACGGCTATCGCCACTCGGTACTCCGTGGTAGTACCCATAATCCTCATCGGTACTCCGGGGTGGTACCAGTACTCCCACCAGGTTCTGCGGGGTAGTACCCGTAACCCTCATCGGTACTCCGCGGTGGTACCTGTACCCGCAACCGGCGCTCCGGGGTAGTACCGGTACCAACACCTGGTGCTCCTGGGTGGTACCCATAACCCTCTACGGTACTCCGGGGTGGTACCAGTACTCCCACCAGGTACTCCGGGTACTACCCGTAACCCTCATCGGTACTCTGGGGTGCTACCAGTACCCCCACCCGGTACTACAGGGTACAACTGCTGTCCCTACGGGCGCGCAATGTTAGACTCGCCCTTACTAACTAACCCTCTGCATTAGGACCGGTGTCCCTACCCGACGTTCCGGGATAGAACCTGTTCCCCCAACAGTACTATGGGGTTGTACCGGAAACCTTTGTGATGCGCCAGAGTTCACCTGTTGTCCCTACGGGCGCGCCCTGTTAGGCCCGGCCTCCCTTCCTGAGCCCTCAGGGTAGGCCTGGTATCCCTACCTGGTGCACCTGCTTAAGCCTGGCGTCCCTTCCCGACGCTCCGGGGTAGTACCGGTACCCCCACTCGGTACTCCGTGGTAGTAACCGCAATCCTCAGCGGTACTCCGGGCTGGTACCTGTACCCGCAACCGGCGCTCCGGGGTAGTACCGGTAACACAACTCGGCGCTCCGGGTTGGTACCAGTACCCCCACCCAGTACTACAGGGTGCAACTGCTGTCCCTACGGGCGCGCGGGGTTACACCCGCCCTTACTACCTGACCCTCTGCATTAGGCCCAGTGTCCCTACCCGACGTTCCGGGATAGAACCTGTTCCCCCAACAGTACTATGGGGTTGTACCGGAAACCTTTGTGATGCGCCGGAGTTCACCTGTTGTCCCTACGGGCGCGCCCTGTTAGATCCGGCCTCCCTTCCTGAGCCCCCAGGGTACGCCTGGTATCCCTACCTGGTGCACCTGCTTAAGCCTGGCGTCCCTTCCCGACGCTCCGGGTAGTACCGCTATCCCCACTCGGTACTCCGTGGTAGTACCCGTAATCCTAATCGGTACTCCGGGGTGGTACCAGTACTCCCACCAGGTACTCCGGGGTAGTACCCGTAACCCTCATCGGTACTCCGGGGTGCTACCTGTACCCGCAACCGTCGCTCCGGGGTAGTACCGGTACCACCACTCGGCACTCCGGGGTGGTACCAGTACCCGCACCCACTACTACAGGGTACAACTGCTGTCCCTACGGGTGCGCGGCGTTAGACTCGCCCTTACAACCTGACCCTCCGCTTTAGGCCCGGTGTCCCTACCCGACATTCCAGGATGGAACCGGTTCCCCCAACAGTACTATGGGGTTGTAACGGAAGCCTTTGTGATGCGCCGGAGTTCACCTGTTGTCCCTACGGGAGCGCCCTGTTAGACCCGGCCGCCCTTCCTGAGCCCCCAGGGTAGGCCTGGTATCCCTACCTGGTGCTCCGGGGAGGCCTGGCATACCTTCCTGACGCTCCGGGGTAGTACCGGTACCCCCACTCGGTACTCCGTGGTAGTACCCGCAATCCTCATCGGTACTCCGGGTTAGTACCCGTGACCCCACCAGGTTCTGCGGGGTACTACCCGTAACCCTCATCGGTACTCCGGGGTGGTACCTGTACCCGCAACCGGCGCTCCGGGGTAGTACCGGTACCACCACCTGGTGCTCCTGGGTGGTACCCATAACCCTCTACGGTACTCCAGGGTGGTACCAGTACTCCCACCAGGTACTCCGGGTACTACCCGTAACCCTCATCGGTACTCCGGGGTGGCACCAGTACCCCCACCCAGTACTACAGGGTACAACTGCTGTCCCTACGGGCGTGCAATGTTAGACTCGCCCTTACTAACTAACCCTCTGCATTAGGACCTGTGTCCCTACCCGACGTTCCGGGATAGAACCTGTTCCCCCAACAGTACTATGGGCTTGTACCGGAAACCTTTGTGATGCGCCAGAGTTCACCTCTTGTCCCTACGGGCGCGCCCTTTAGACCCGGCCTCCCTTCCTGAGCCCCCAGGGTAGGCCTGGTATCCCTACCTGGTGCCCCGGGAAGGCCTGGCGTCCCTTCCCGACGCAACGGGGTAGTACCGGTACCCCCACTCGGTACTCCGTGGTAGTAACCGCAATCCTCAGCGGTACTCCGGGCTGGTACCGGTACCCACAACCGGCTCTCCGGGGTAGTACCGGTACCACCACTCGGCACTCCGGGGTGGTACCAGTAACCCCACCCACTACTACAGGGTGCAACTGCTGTCCCTACGGGCGCGCGGGGTTACACTTGCCCTTACTACCTGACCCTCTGCATTAGGCCCGGTGTCCCTACCCGACGTTCCGGGATAGAAGCTGTTCCCCCAACAGTACTATGGGGTTGTACCGGAAACCTTTGTGATGCGCCGGAGTTCACCTCTTGTCCCTACGGGAGCGCCCTCTTAGACCCGGCCGCCCTTCCTGAGCCCCCAGGGTAGGCCTGGTATCCCTACCTGGTGCTCCGGGGAGGCCTGGCATACCTTCCTGACGCTCCGGGGTAGTACCGGTACCCCCACTCGGTACTCCGTGGTAGTCCCCGCAATCCTCATCGGTACTCCGGGTTAGTACCCGTGCCCCCACCAGGTTCTGCGGGGTAGTACCCGTAACCCTCATCGGTACTCCGGGGTGGTACCTGTACCCGCAACCGGCGCTCCGGGGTAGTACCGGTACCCCCACATGGTGCTCCTGGGTGGTACCCATAACCCTCTACGGTACTCCGGGGTGGTACCAGTACTCCCACCAGGTACTCCGGGTACTACCCGTAACCCTCATCGGTACTCCGGGGTGGCACCAGTACCCCCACCCAGTACTACAGGGTACAACTGCTGTCCCTACGGGCGTGCAATGTTAGACTCGCCCTTACAAACTAACCCTCTGCATTAGGCCCGGTGTCCCTACCCGACGTTCCGGGATAGAACCTGTTCCCCCAACAGTACTATGGGGTTGGACCGGAAACCTTTGTGATGCGCCGGAGTTCACCTGTTGTCCCTACGGGCGCGCCCTTTTAGACCCGGCCTCCCTTCCTGAGCCCCCAGGGTAGGCCTGGTATCCCTACCTGGTGCACCTGCTTAAGCCTGGCGTCCCTTCCCGACGCTCCGGGTAGTACGGCTATCGCCACTCGGTACTCCGTGGTAGTACCCATAATCCTCATCGGTACTCCGGGGTGGTACCAGTACTCCCACCAGGTTCTGCGGGGTAGTACCCGTAACCCTCATCGGTACTCCGCGGTGGTACCTGTACCCGCAACCGGCGCTCCGGGGTAGTACCGGTACCAACACCTGGTGCTCCTGGGTGGTACCCATAACCCTCTACGGTACTCCGGGGTGGTACCAGTACTCCCACCAGGTACTCCGGGTACTACCCGTAACCCTCATCGGTACTCCGGGGTGCTACCAGTACCCCCACCCGGTACTACAGGGTACAACTGCTGTCCCTACGGGCGCGCAATGTTAGACTCGCCCTTACTAACTAACCCTCTGCATTAGGACCGGTGTCCCTACCCGACGTTCCGGGATAGAACCTGTTCCCCCAACAGTACTATGGGGTTGTACCGGAAACCTTTGTGATGCGCCAGAGTTCACCTGTTGTCCCTACGGGCGCGCCCTGTTAGACCCGGCCTCCCTTTCTGAGCCCCCAGGGTAGGCCTGGTATCCCTACCTGGTGCTCCGGGGAGGCCTGGCATACCTTCCTGACGCTCCGGGGTAGTACCGGTACCCCCACTCGGTACTCCGTCGTAGTAACCGTAATCCTCATCGGTACTCCTTGGTGGTACTAGTACACCCCCCCCAGTACTACAGGGTACAACTGCTATCCCTACGGGCGCGCGGGGTTACAACCGAGCTTTCTATCTCACCCTCCGCGTTAGGCCCGGTGTCCCTACCCGACGTTCCGGGATAGAACCTGTTCCCCCAACAGTACTATGGGGTTGTAATGGAAGCCTTTGTGATGCGCCAGAGTTCACCTATTGTCCCTACGGGCGCCCCCTGTTAGACCCGGCCTCCCTTCCTGAGCCCCCAGGGTAGGCCTGGTATCCCTACCTGGTGCACCTGCTTAAGCCTGGCGTCCCTTCCCGACGTTCCGGCGTAGTACCGGTACCCCCACTCGGTACTCCGTGGTAGTAACCGCAATCCTCATCGGTACTCCGGGCTGGTACCTGTACCCGCAACCGGCGCTCCGGGGTAGTACCGGTAACACCACTCGGCGCTCCGGGGTGGTACCAGTACCCCCACCCAGTACTACAGGGTGCAACTGCTGTCCCTACGGGCGCGCGGGGTTACACCCGCCCTTACTACCTGACCCTCTGCATTAGGCCCAGTGTCCCTACCCGACGTTCCGGGATAGAACCTGTTCCCCCAACAGTACTATGGGGTTGTACCGGAAACCTTTGTGATGCGCCGGAGTTCACCTGTTGTCCCTACGGGCGCGCCCTGTTAGACCCGGCCTCCCTTCCTGAGCCCCCAGGGTACGCCTGGTATCCCTACCTGGTGCACCTGCTTAAGCCTGGCGTCCCTTCCCGACGCTCCGGGTAGTACCGCTATCCCCACTCGGTACTCCGTGGTAGTACCCGCAATCCTCATCGGTACTCCGGGGTGGTACCAGTACTCCCACCAGGTACTCCGGGGTAGTACCCGTAACCCTCATCGGTACTCCGGGGTGCTACCTGTACCCGCAACCGTCGCTCCGGGGTGGTACCGGTACCACCACTCGGCACTCCGGGGTGGTACCAGTACCCGCACCCACTACTACAGGGTACAACTGCTGTCCCTACGGGTGCGCGGCGTTAGACTCGCCCTTACAACCTGACCCTCCGCTTTAGGCCCGGTCTCCCTACCCGACATTCCAGGATGGAACCGGTTCCCCCAACAGTACTATGGGGTTGTAACGGAAGCCTTTGTGATGCGCCGGAGTTCACCTCTTGTCCCTACGGGAGCGCCCTCTTAGACCCGGCCGCCCTTCCTGAGCCCCCAGGGTAGGCCTGGTATCCCTACCTTGTGCTCCGGGGAGGCCTGGCATACCTTCCTGACGCTCCGGGGTAGTACCGGTACCCCCACTCGGTACTCCGTGGTAGTCCCCGCAATCCTCATCGGTACTCCGGGTTAGTACCCGTGCCCCCACCAGGTTCTGCGGGGTACTACCCGTAACCCTCATCGGTACTCCGGGGTGGTACCTGTACCCGCAACCGGCGCTCCGGGGTAGTACCGGTACCCCCACATGGTGCTCCTGGGTGGTACCCATAACCCTCTACGGTACTCCGGGGTGGTACCAGTACTCCCACCAGGTACTCCGGGTACTACCCGTAACCCTCATCGGTACTCCGGGGTGGCACCAGTACCCCCACCCGGTACTACAGGGTACAACTGCTGTCCCTACGGGCGTGCAATGTTAGACTCGCCCTTACTAACTAACCCTCTGCATTAGGACCTGTGTCCCTACCCGACGTTCCGGGATAGAACCTGTTCCCCCAACAGTACTATGGGCTTGTACCGGAAACCTTTGTGATGCGCCAGAGTTCACCTCTTGTCCCTACGGGCGCGCCCTTTAGACCCGGCCTCCCTTCCTGAGCCCCCAGGGTAGGCCTGGTATCCCTACCTGGTGCTCCGGGAAGGCCTGGCGTCCCTTCCCGACGCACCGGGGTAGTACCGGTACCCCCACTCGGTACTCCGTGGTAGTAACCGCAATCCTCAGCGGTACTCCGGGCTGGTACCGGTACCCACAACCGGCTCTCCGGGGTAGTACCGGTACCACCACTCGGCACTCCGGGGTGCTACCAGTAACCCCACCCACTACTACAGGGTGCAACTGCTGTCCCTACGGGCGCGCGGGGTTACACTTGCCCTTACTACCTGACCCTCTGCATTAGGCCCGGTGTCCCTACCCGACGTTCCGGGATAGAAGCTGTTCCCCCAACAGTACTATGGGGTTGTACCGGAAACCTTTGTGATGCGCCGGAGTTCACCTGTTGTCCCTACGGGAGCGCCCTCTTAGACCCGGCCGCCCTTCCTGAGCCCCCAGGGTAGGCCTGGTATCCCTACCTGGTGCTCCGGGGAGGCCTGGAATACCTTCCTGACGCTCCGGGGTAGTACCGGTACCCCCACTCGGTACTCCGTGGTAGTCCCCGCAATCCTCATCGGTACTCCGGGTTAGTACCCGTGCCCCCACCAGGTTCTGCGGGGTAGTACCCGTAAACCTCATCGGTACTCCGGGGTGGTACCTGTACCCGCAACCGGCGCTCCGGGGTAGTACCGGTACCACCACCTGGTGCTCCTGGGTGGTACCCATAACCCTCTACGGTACTCCGGGGTGGTACCAGTACCCCCACCAGGTACTCCGGGTACTACCCGTAACCCTCATCGGTACTCCGGGGTGGTACCAGTACCCCCACCCAGTACTACAGGGTACAACTGCTGTCCCTACGGGCGTGCAATGTTAGACTCGCCCTTACTAACTAACCCTCTGCATTAGGCCCGGTGTCCCTACCCGACGTTCCGGGATAGAACCTGTTCCCCCAACAGTACTATGGGGTTGTACCGGAAACCTTTGTGATGCGCCGGAGTTCACCTGTTGTCCCTACGGGAGCGCCCTCTTAGACCCGGCCGCCCTTCCTGAGCCCCCAGGGTAGGCCTGGTATCCCTACCTGGTGCTCCGGGAAGGCCTGGCGTCCCTTCCCGACGCACCGGGGTAGTACCGGTACCCCCACTCGGTACTCCGTGGCAGTAACCGCAATCCTCAGCGGTACTCCGGGCTGGTACCTGTACCCACAACCGGCGCTCCGGGGTAGTACCGGTACCACCACTCGGCACTCCGGGGTGGTACCAGTAACCCCACCCACTACTACAGGGTGCAACTGCTGTCCCTACGGGCGCGCGGGGTTACACCCGACCTTTCTATCTCACCCTCCGCTTTAGGCCCGGTGTCCCTACCCGACATTCCAGAATGGAACCGGTTCCCCCAACAGTACTATGGGGTTGTACCGGAAACCTTTGTGATGCGCCGGAGTTCACCTCTTGTCCCTACGGGAGCGCCCTCTTAGACCCGGCCGCACTTCCTGAGTCCCCAGGGTAGGCCTGGTATCCCTACCTAGTGCTCCGGGGAGGCCTGGCATACCTTCCTGATGCTCCGGGGTAGTACCGGTACCCCCACTCGGTACTCCGTGGTAGTCCCCGCAATCCTCATCGGTACTCCGGGTTAGTACACGTGCCCCCACCAGGTTCTGCGGGGTAGTACCCGTAACCCTCATCGGTACTCCGGGGTGGTACCTGTACCGGCTACCGGCGCTCCGGGGTACTACCGGTACCACCACCTGGTGCTCCTGGGTGGTACCCATAACCCTCTACGGTACTCCGGGGTGGTACCAGTACCCCCACCCGGTACTACAGGGTTCAACTGCTGTCCCTACGGGCGCGCAATGTTAGACTTGCCCTTACTAACTAACCCTCTGCATGAGGACCGGTGTCCCTACCCGACGTTCCGGGATAGAACCTGTTCCCCCAACAGTACTATGGGGTTGTACCGGAAACCTTTGTGATGCGCCGGAGTTCACCTGTTGTCCCTACGGGCGCGCCCTTTAGACCCGGCCTCCCTTCCTGAGCCCCCAGGGTAGGCCTGGTATCCCTACCTGGTGCTCCGGGAAGGCCTGGCGTCCCTTCCCGACGCACCGGGGTAGTACCGGTACCCCCACTCGGTACTCCGTGGTAGTAACCGCAATCCTCAGCGGTACTCCGGGCTGGTACCTGTACCCACAACCGGCGCTCCGGGGTAGTACCGGTACCACCACTCGGCACTCCGGGGTGGTACCAGTAACCCCACCCACTACTACAGGGTGCAACTGCTGTCCCTACGGGCGTGCGGGGTTACACTTGCCCTTACTACCTGACCCTCTGCATTAGGCCCGGTGTCCCTACCCGACGTTCCGGGATAGAACCGGTTCCCCCAACAGTACTATGTGGTTGTACCGGAAACCTTTGTGATGCGCCGGAGTTCACCTGTTGTCCCTACGGGAGTGCCCTCTTAGACACGGCCTCCCTTCCTGAGCCCCCAGGGTAGGCCTGGTATCCCTACCTGGTGCTCCGGGGAGGCCTGGCATACCTTCCTGACACTCCGGGGTAGTACCGGTACCCCCACTCGGTACTCCGTGGTAGTCCCCGCAATCCTCATCGGTACTCCGGGTTAGTACCCGTGCCCCCACCAGGTACTGCGGGGTAGTACCCGTAACCCTCATCGGTACTCCGGGGTGGTACCTGTACCCGCAACCGGCGCTCCGGGGTAGTACCGGTAACACCACTCGGCGCTCCGGGGTGGTACCAGTACCCCCACCCAGTACTACAGGGTACAAATGCTGTCCCTACGGGCCCGCGAAGTTAGACTCGCCCTTACAACCTGACCCTCCGCTTTAGGCCCGGTGTCCCTACCCGACGTTCCGGGATAGAACCTGTTCCCCCAACAGTACTATGGGGTTGTACCGGAAACCTTTGTGATGCGCCGGAGTTCACCTGTTGTCCCTACGGGCGCGCCCTGTTAGACCCGGCCTCCCTTCCTGAGCCCCCAGGGTACGCCTGGTATCCCTACCTGGTGCACCTGCTTAAGCCTGGCGTCCCTTCCCGACGCTCCGGGTAGTACCGCTATCCCCACTCGGTACTCCGTGGTAGTACCCGTAATCCTCATCGGTACTCCGGGGTGGTACCAGTACTCCCACCAGGTACTCCGGGGTAGTACCCGTAACCCTCATCGGTACTCCGGGGTGCTACCTGTACCCGCAACCGTCGCTCCGGGGTGGTACCGGTACCACCACTCGGCACTCCGGGGTGGTACCAGTACCCGCACCCACTACTACAGGGTGCAACTGCTGTCCCTACGGGTGCGCGGCGTTAGACTCGCCCTTACAACCTGACCCTCCGCTTTAGGCCCGGTGTCCCTACCCGACATTCCAGGATGGAACCGGTTCCCCCAACAGTACTATGGGGTTGTACCGGAAACCTTTGTGATGCGCCGGAGTTCACCTCTTGTCCCTACGGGAGCGCCCTCTTAGACCCGGCCGCACTTCCTGAGTCACCAGGGTAGGCCTGGTATCCCTACCTAGTGCTCCGGGGAGGCCTGGCATACCTTCCTGACGCTCCGGGGTAGTACCGGTACCCCCACTCGGTACTCCGTGGTAGTCCCCGCAATCCTCATCGGTACTCCGGGTTAGTACCCGTGCCCCCACCAGGTTCTGCGGGGTAGTACCCGTAACCCTCATCGGTACTCCGGGGTGGTACCTGTACCGGCAACCGGCGCTCCGGGGTAGTACCGGTACCACCACCTAGTGCTCCTGGGTGGTACCCATAACCCTCTACGGTACTCCGGGGTGGTACCAGTACCCCCACCCGGTACTACAGGGTACAACTGCTGTCCCTACGGGCGCGCAATGTTAGACTCGCCCTTACTAACTAACCCTCTGCATGAGGACCGGTGTCCCTACCCGACGTTCCGGGATAGAACCTGTTCCCCCAACAGTACTATGGGGTTGTACCGGAAACCTTTGTGATGCGCCGGAGTTCACCTGTTGTCCCTACGGGCGCGCCCTTTAGACCCGGCCTCCCTTCCTGAGCCCCCAGGGTAGGCCTGGTATCCCTACCTGGTGCTCCGGGAAGGCCTGGCGTCCCTTCCCGACGCACCGGGGTAGTACCGGTACCCCCACTCGGTACTCCGTGGTAGTAACCGCAATCCTCAGCGGTACTCCGGGCTGGTACCTGTACCCACAACCGGCGCTCCGGGGTAGTACCGGTACCACCACTCGGCACTCCGGGGTGGTACCAGTAACCCCACCCACTACTACAGGGTGCAACTGCTGTCCCTACGGGCGTGCGGGGTTACACTTGCCCTTACTACCTGACCCTCTGCATTAGGCCCGGTGTCCCTACCCGACGTTCCGGGATAGAACCGGTTCCCCCAACAGTACTATGGGGTTGTACCGGAAACCTTTGTGATGCGCCGGAGTTCACCGGTTGTCCCTACGGGAGCGCCCTCTTAGACACGGCCTCCCTTCCTGAGCCCCCAGGGTAGGCCTGGTATCCCTACCTGGTGCTCCGGGGAGGCCTGGCATACCTTCCTGACGCTCCGGGGTAGTACCGGTACCCCCACTCGGTACTCCGTGGTAGTCCCCGCAATCCTCATCGGTACTCCGGGTTAGTACCCGTGCCCCCACCAGGTTCTGCGGGGTAGTACCCGTAACCCTCATCGGTACTCCGGGGTGGTACCTGTACCCGCAACCGGCACTCCGGGGTAGTACCGGTACCACCACCTGGTGCTCCTGGGTGGTACCCATAACCCTCTACGGTACTCCGGGGTGGTACCAGTACTCCCACCAGGTACTCCGGGTACTACCCGTAACCCTCATAGGTACTCCGGGGTGGCACCAGTACCCCCACCCAGTACTACAGGGTACAACTGCTGTCCCTACGGGCGTGCAATGTTAGACTCGCCCTTACTAACTAACCCTCTGCATTAGGACCGGTGTCCCTACCCGACGTTCCGGGATAGAAGCTGTTCCCCCAACAGTACTATGGGCTTGTACCGGAAACCTTTGTGATGCGCCAGAGTTCACCTGTTGTCCCTACGGGAGCGCCCTCTTAGACCCGGCCGCCCTTCCTGAGCCCCCAGGGTAGGCCTGGTATCCCTACCTGGTGCTCCGGGGAGGCCTGGAATACCTTCCTGACGCTCCGGGGTAGTACCGGTACCCCCACTCGGTACTCCGTGGTAGTCCCCGCAATCCTCATCGGTACTCCGGGTTAGTACCCGTGCCCCCACCAGGTTCTGCGGGGTAGTACCCGTAAACCTCATCGGTACTCCGGGGTGGTACCTGTACCCGCAACCGGCGCTCCGGGGTAGTACCGGTACCACCACCTGGTGCTCCTGGGTGGTACCCATAACCCTCTACGGTACTCCGGGGTGGTACCAGTACCCCCACCAGGTACTCCGGGTACTACCCGTAACCCTCATCGGTACTCCGGGGTGGTACCAGTACCCCCACCCAGTACTACAGGGTACAACTGCTGTCCCTACGGGCGTGCAATGTTAGACTCGCCCTTACTAACTAACCCTCTGCATTAGGCCCGGTGTCCCTACCCGACGTTCCGGGATAGAACCTGTTCCCCCAACAGTACTATGGGGTTGTACCGGAAACCTTTGTGATGCGCCGGAGTTCACCTGTTGTCCCTACGGGAGCGCCCTCTTAGACCCGGCCGCCCTTCCTGAGCCCCCAGGGTAGGCCTGGTATCCCTACCTGGTGCTCCGGGAAGGCCTGGCGTCCCTTCCCGACGCACCGGGGTAGTACCGGTACCCCCACTCGGTACTCCGTGGCAGTAACCGCAATCCTCAGCGGTACTCCGGGCTGGTACCTGTACCCACAACCGGCGCTCCGGGGTAGTACCGGTACCACCACTCGGCACTCCGGGGTGGTACCAGTAACCCCACCCACTACTACAGGGTGCAACTGCTGTCCCTACGGGCGTGCGGGGTTACACTTGCCCTTACTACCTGACCCTCTGCATTAGGCCCGGTGTCCCTACCCGACGTTCCGGGATAGAACCGGTTCCCCCAACAGTACTATGTGGTTGTACCGGAAACCTTTGTGATGCGCCGGAGTTCACCTGTTGTCCCTACGGGAGTGCCCTCTTAGACACGGCCTCCCTTCCTGAGCCCCCAGGGTAGGCCTGGTATCCCTACCTGGTGCTCCGGGGAGGCCTGGCATACCTTCCTGACACTCCGGGGTAGTACCGGTACCCCCACTCGGTACTCCGTGGTAGTCCCCGCAATCCTCATCGGTACTCCGGGTTAGTACCCGTGCCCCCACCAGGTACTGCGGGGTAGTACCCGTAACCCTCATCGGTACTCCGGGGTGGTACCTGTACCCGCAACCGGCGCTCCGGGGTAGTACCGGTACCACCACTCGGCACTCCGGGGTGGTACCAGTACCCCCACCCAGTACTACAGGGTACAAATGCTGTCCCTACGGGCCCGCGAAGTTAGACTCGCCCTTACAACCTGACCCTCCGCTTTAGGCCCGGTGTCCCTACCCGACGTTCCGGGATAGAACCTGTTCCCCCAACAGTACTATGGGGTTGTACCGGAAACCTTTGTGATGCGCCGGAGTTCACCTGTTGTCCCTACGGGCGCGCCCTGTTAGACCCGGCCTCCCTTCCTGAGCCCCCAGGGTACGCCTGGTATCCCTACCTGGTGCACCTGCTTAAGCCTGGCGTCCCTTCCCGACGCTCCGGGTAGTACCGCTATCCCCACTCGGTACTCCGTGGTAGTACCCGTAATCCTCATCGGTACTCCGGGGTGGTACCAGTACTCCCACCAGGTACTCCGGGGTAGTACCCGTAACCCTCATCGGTACTCCGGGGTGCTACCAGTACCCGCAACCGTCGCTCCGGGGTGGTACCGGTACCACCACTCGGCACTCCGGGGTGGTACCAGTACCCGCACCCACTACTACAGGGTGCAACTGCTGTCCCTACGGGTGCGCGGCGTTAGACTCGCCCTTACAACCTGACCCTCCGCTTTAGGCCCGGTGTCCCTACCCGACATTCCAGGATGGAACCGGTTCCCCCAACAGTACTATGGGGTTGTACCGGAAACCTTTGTGATGCGCCGGAGTTCACCTCTTGTCCCTACGGGAGCGCCCTCTTAGACCCGGCCGCACTTCCTGAGTCACCAGGGTAGGCCTGGTATCCCTACCTAGTGCTCCGGGGAGGCCTGGCATACCTTCCTGACGCTCCGGGGTAGTACCGGTACCCCCACTCGGTACTCCGTGGTAGTCCCCGCAATCCTCATCGGTACTCCGGGTTAGTACCCGTGCCCCCACCAGGTTCTGCGGGGTAGTACCCGTAACCCTCATCGGTACTCCGGGGTGGTACCTGTACCGGCAACCGGCGCTCCGGGGTAGTACCGGTACCACCACCTGGTGCTCCTGGGTGGTACCCATAACCCTCTACGGTACTCCGGGGTGGTACCAGTACTCCCACCAGGTACTCCGGGTACTACCCGTAACCCTCATAGGTACTCCGGGGTGGCACCAGTACCCCCACCCAGTACTACAGGGTACAACTGCTGTCCCTACGGGCGTGCAATGTTAGACTCGCCCTTACTAACTAACCCTCTGCATTAGGACCGGTGTCCCTACCCGACGTTCCGGGATAGAACCTGTTCCCCCAACAGTACTATGGGCTTGTACCGGAAACCTTTGTGATGCGCCAGAGTTCACCTCTAGTCCCTACGGGCGCGCCCTTTAGACCCGGCCTCCCTTCCTGAGCCCCCAGGGTAGGCCTGGTATCCCTACCTGGTGCTCCGGGAAGGCCTGGCGTCCCTTCCCGACGCACCGGGGTAGTACCGGTACCCCCACTCGGTACTCCGTGGTAGTAACCGCAATCCTCAGCGGTACTCCGGGCTGGTACCTGTACCCACAACCGGCGCTCCGGGGTAGTACCGGTACCACCACTCGGCACTCCGGGGTGGTACCAGTAACCCCACCCACTACTACAGGGTGCAACTGCTGTCCCTACGGGCGTGCGGGGTTACACTTGCCCTTACTACCTGACCCTCTGCATTAGGCCCGGTGTCCCTACCCGACGTTCCGGGATAGAACCGGTTCCCCCAACAGTACTATGTGGTTGTACCGGAAACCTTTGTGATGCGCCGGAGTTCACCTGTTGTCCCTACGGGAGTGCCCTCTTAGACACGGCCTCCCTTCCTGAGCCCCCAGGGTAGGCCTGGTATCCCTACCTGGTGCTCCGGGGAGGCCTGGCATACCTTCCTGACGCTCCGGGGTAGTACCGGTACCCCCACTCGGTACTCCGTGGTAGTCCCCGCAATCCTCATCGGTACTCCGGGTTAGTACCCGTGCCCCCACCAGGTACTGCGGGGTAGTACCCGTAACCCTCATCGGTACTCCGGGGTGGTACCTGTACCCGCAACCGGCGCTCCGGGGTAGTACCGGTACCACCACTCGGCACTCCGGGGTGGTACCAGTACCCCCACCCAGTACTACAGGGTACAAATGCTGTCCCTACGGGCCCGCGAAGTTAGACTCGCCCTTACAACCTGACCCTCCGCTTTAGGCCCGGTGTCCCTACCCGACGTTCCGGGATAGAACCTGTTCCCCCAACAGTACTATGGGGTTGTACCGGAAACCTTTGTGATGCGCCGGAGTTCACCTGTTGTCCCTACGGGCGCGCCCTGTTAGACCCGGCCTCCCTTCCTGAGCCCCCAGGGTACGCCTGGTATCCCTACCTGGTGCACCTGCTTAAGCCTGGCGTCCCTTCCCGACGCTCCGGGTAGTACCGCTATCCCCACTCGGTACTCCGTGGTAGTACCCGTAATCCTCATCGGTACTCCGGGGTGGTACCAGTACTCCCACCAGGTACTCCGGGGTAGTACCCGTAACCCTCATCGGTACTCCGGGGTGCTACCAGTACCCGCAACCGTCGCTCCGGGGTGGTACCGGTACCACCACTCGGCACTCCGGGGTGGTACCAGTACCCGCACCCACTACTACAGGGTGCAACTGCTGTCCCTACGGGTGCGCGGCGTTAGACTCGCCCTTACAACCTGACCCTCCGCTTTAGGCCCGGTGTCCCTACCCGACATTCCAGGATGGAACCGGTTCCCCCAACAGTACTATGGGGTTGTACCGGAAACCTTTGTGATGCGCCGGAGTTCACCTCTTGTCCCTACGGGAGCGCCCTCTTAGACCCGGCCGCACTTCCTGAGTCACCAGGGTAGGCCTGGTATCCCTACCTAGTGCTCCGGGGAGGCCTGGCATACCTTCCTGACGCTCCGGGGTAGTACCGGTACCCCCACTCGGTACTCCGTGG
The DNA here is from genome assembly GCF_947461875.1 of Haliaeetus albicilla. NCBI lineage: Eukaryota > Metazoa > Chordata > Aves > Accipitriformes > Accipitridae > Haliaeetus > Haliaeetus albicilla. Next base: position 2,074,311 of record NC_091494.1, on the reverse strand, counting down.
TAGTCCCCGCAATCCTCATCGGTACTCCGGGTTAGTACCCGTGCCCCCACCAGGTTCTGCGGGGTAGTACCCGTAACCCTCATCGGTACTCCGGGGTGGTACCTGTACCGGCAACCGGCGCTCCGGGGTAGTACCGGTACCACCACCTAGTGCTCCTGGGTGGTACCCATAACCCTCTACGGTACTCCGGGGTGGTACCAGTACCCCCACCCGGTACTACAGGGTACAACTGCTGTCCCTACGGGCGCGCAATGTTAGACTCGCCCTTACTAACTAACCCTCTGCATGAGGACCGGTGTCCCTACCCGACGTTCCGGGATAGAACCTGTTCCCCCAACAGTACTATGGGGTTGTACCGGAAACCTTTGTGATGCGCCGGAGTTCACCTGTTGTCCCTACGGGCGCGCCCTTTAGACCCGGCCTCCCTTCCTGAGCCCCCAGGGTAGGCCTGGTATCCCTACCTGGTGCTCCGGGAAGGCCTGGCGTCCCTTCCCGACGCACCGGGGTAGTACCGGTACCCCCACTCGGTACTCCGTGGTAGTAACCGCAATCCTCAGCGGTACTCCGGGCTGGTACCTGTACCCACAACCGGCGCTCCGGGGTAGTACCGGTACCACCACTCGGCACTCCGGGGTGGTACCAGTAACCCCACCCACTACTACAGGGTGCAACTGCTGTCCCTATGGGCGTGCGGGGTTACACTTGCCCTTACTACCTGACCCTCTGCATTAGGCCCGGTGTCCCTACCCGACGTTCCGGGATAGAACCGGTTCCCCCAACAGTACTATGGGGTTGTACCGGAAACCTTTGTGATGCGCCGGAGTTCACCTGTTGTCCCTACGGGAGCGCCCTCTTAGACACGGCCTCCCTTCCTGAGCCCCCAGGGTAGGCCTGGTATCCCTACCTGGTGCTCCGGGGAGGCCTGGCATACCTTCCTGACGCTCCGGGGTAGTACCGGTACCCCCACTCGGTACTCCGTGGTAGTCCCCGCAATCCTCATCGGTACTCCGGGTAAGTACCCGTGCCCCCACCAGGTTCTGCGGGTTAGTACCCGTAACCCTCATCGGTACTCCGGGGTGGTACCTGTACCCGCAACCGGCACTCCGGGGTAGTACCGGTACCACCACCTGGTGCTCCTGGGTGGTACCCATAACCCTCTACGGTACTCCGGGGTGGTACCAGTACTCCCACCAGGTACTCCGGGTACTACCCGTAACCCTCATAGGTACTCCGGGGTGGCACCAGTACCCCCACCCAGTACTACAGGGTACAACTGCTGTCCCTACGGGCGTGCAATGTTAGACTCGCCCTTACTAACTAACCCTCTGCATTAGGACCGGTGTCCCTACCCGACGTTCCGGGATAGAACCTGTTCCCCCAACAGTACTATGGGCTTGTACCGGAAACCTTTGTGATGCGCCAGAGTTCACCTCTTGTCCCTACGGGCGCGCCCTTTAGACACGGCCTCCCTTCCTGAGCCCCCAGGGTAGGCCTGGTATCCCTACCTGGTGCTCCGGGAAGGCCTGGCGTCCCTTCCCGACGCACCGGGGTAGTACCGGTACCCCCACTCGGTACTCCGTGGCAGTAACCGCAATCCTCAGCGGTACTCCGGGCTGGTACCTGTACCCACAACCGGCGCTCCGGGGTAGTACCGGTACCACCACTCGGCACTCCGGGGTGGTACCAGTAACCCCACCCAGTACTACAGGGTACAACTGCTGTCCCTACGGGCGTGCGGGGTTACACTTGCCCTTACTACCTGACCCTCTGCATTAGGCCCGGTGTCCCTACCCGACGTTCCGGGATAGAAGCTGTTCCCCCAACAGTACTATGGGGTTGTACCGGAAACTTTTGTGATGCACCGGAGTTCACCTGTTGTCCCTACGGGAGCGCCCTCTTAGACCCGGCCGCCCTTCCTGAGCCCCCAGGGTAGGCCTGGTATCCCTACCTGGTGCTCCGGGGAGGCCTGGCATACCTTCCTGACGCTCCGGGGTAGTACCGGTACCCCCACTCGGTACTCCGTGGTAGTCCCCGCAATCCTCATCGGTACTCCGGGTTAGTACCCATGCCCCCACCAGGTTCTGCGGGGTAGTACCCGTAACCCTCATCGGTACTCCGGGGTGGTACCTGTACCCGCAACCGGCGCTCCGGGGTAGTACCGGTACCACCACTCGGCACTCCGGGGTGGTACCAGTACCCCCACCCAGTACTACAGGGTACAAATGCTGTCCCTACGGGCCCGCGAAGTTAGACTCGCCCTTACAACCTGACCCTCCGCTTTAGGCCCGGTGTCCCTACCCGACGTTCCGGGATAGAACCTGTTCCCCCAACAGTACTATGGGGTTGGACCGGAAACCTTTGTGATGCGCCGGAGTTCACCTGTTGTCCCTACGGGCGCGCCCTGTTAGACCCGGCCTCCCTTCCTGAGCCCCCAGGGTACGCCTGGTATCCCTACCTGGTGCACCTGCTTAAGCCTGGCGTCCCTTCCCGACGCTCCGGGTAGTACCGCTATCCCCACTCGGTACTCCGTGGTAGTACCCGTAATCCTCATCGGTACTCCGGGGTGGTACCAGTAACCCCACCAGGTTCTGCGGGGTAGTACCCGTAACCCTCATCGGTACTCCGGGGTGCTACCAGTACCCGCAACCGTCGCTCCGGGGTGGTACCGGTACCACCACTCGGCACTCCGGGGTGGTACCAGTACCCGCACCCACTACTACAGGGTGCAACTGCTGTCCCTACAGGTGCGCGGCGTTAGACTCGCCCTTACAACCTGACCCTCCGCTTTAGGCCCGGTGTCCCTACCCGACATTCCAGGATGGAACCGGTTCCCCCAACAGTACTATGGGGTTGTAACGGAAGCCTTTGTGATGCGCCGGAGTTCACCTGTTGTCCCTACGGGAGCGCCCTCTTAGACCCGGCCGCACTTCCTGAGCCCCCAGGGTAGGCCTGGTATCCCTACCTAGTGCTCCGGGGAGGCCTGGCATACCTTCCTGACGCTCCGGGGTAGTACCGGTACCCCCACTCGGTACTCCGTGGTAGTCCCCGCAATCCTCATCGGTACTCCGGGTTAGTACCCGTGCCCCCACCAGGTTCTGCGGGGTAGTACCCGTAACCCTCATCGGTACTCCGGGGTGGTACCTGTACCCGCAACCGGCGCTCCGGGGTAGTACCGGTACCACCACCTGGTGCTCCTGGGTGGTACCCATAACCCTCTACGGTACTCCGGGGTGGTACCAGTACTCCCACCAGGTACTCTGGGTACTACCCGTAACCCTCATCGGTACTCCGGGGTGGCACCAGTACCCCCACCCAGTACTACAGGGTACCACTGCTGTCCCTACGGGCGTGCAATGTTAGACTCGCCCTTACTAACTAACCCTCTGCATTAGGACCGGTGTCCCTACCCGACGTTCCGGGATAGAACCTGTTCCCCCAACAGTACTATGGGGTTGTACCGGAAACCTTTGTGATGCGCCGGAGTTCACCTGTTGTCCCTACGGGCGCGCCCTGTTAGACCCGGCCTCCCTTCCTGAGCCCCCAGGGTAGGCCTGGTATCCCTACCTGGTGCTCCGGGAAGGCCTGGCGTCCCTTCCCGACGCACCGGGGTAGTACCGGTACCCCCACTCGGTACTCCGTCGTAGTAACCGCAATCCTCAGCGGTACTCCGGGCTGGTACCTGTACCCACAACCGGCGCTCCGGGGTAGTACCGGTACCACCTCTCGGCACTCCGGGGTGGTACCAGTAACCCCACCCACTACTACAGGGTGCAACTGCTGTCCCTACGGGCGTGCGGGGTTACACTTGCCCTTACTACCTGACCCTCTGCATTAGGCCCGGTGTCCCTACCCGACGTTCCGGGATAGAAGCTGTTCCCCCAACAGTACTATGGGGTTGTACCGGAAACCTTTGTGATGCGCCGGAGTTCACCTGTTGTCCCTACGGGAGTGCCCTCTTAGACACGGCCTCCCTTCCTGAGCCCCCAGGGTAGGCCTGGTATCCCTACCTGGTGCTCCGGGGAGGCCTGGCATACCTTCCTGACGCTCCGGGGTAGTACAGGTACCCGCACTCGGTACTCCGTGGTAGTCCCCGCAATCCTCATCGGTACTCCGGGTTAGTACCCGTGCCCCCACCAGGTACTGCGGGGTAGTACCCGTAACCCTCATCGGTACTCCGGGCTGGTACCTGTACCCGCAACCGGCGCTCCGGGGTAGTACCGGTACCACCACTCGGCACTCCGGGGTGGTACCAGTACCCCCACCCAGTACTACAGGGTACAACTGCTGTCCCTACGGGCCCGCGAAGTTAGACTTGCCCTTAAAACCTGACCCTCCGCTTTAGGCCCGGTGTCCCTACCCGACGTTCCGGGATAGAACCTGTTCCCCCAACAGTACTATGGGGTTGGACCGGAAACCTTTGTGATGCGCCGGAGTTCACCTGTTGTCCCTACGGGCGCGCCCTGTTAGACCCGGCCTCCCTTCCTGAGCCCCCAGGGTACGCCTGGTATCCCTACCTGGTGCACCTGCTTAAGCCTGGCGTCTCTTCCCGACGCTCCGGGGTAGTACCGGTACCCCCACTCGGTACTCCGTGGTAGTACCAGCAATCCTCATCGGTACTCCGGGGTGGGACCAGTACTCCCACCAGGTACTCCGGGGTAGTACCCGTAACCCTCATCGGTACTCCGGGGTGGTACCTGTACCCGCAACCGTCGCTCCGGGGTGGTACCGGTACCACCACTCGGCACTCCGGGGTGGTACCAGTACCCGCACCCACTACTACAGGGTACAACTGCTGTCCCTACGGGTGCGCGGCGTTAGACTCGCCCTTACAACCTGACCCTCCGCTTTAGGCCCGGTGTCCCTACCCGACATTCCAGGATGGAACCGGTTCCCCCAACAGTACTATGGGGTTGTAACGGAAGCCTTAGTGATGCGCCGGAGTTCACCTGTTGTCCCTACGGGAGCGCCCTGTTAGACCCGGCCGCCCTTCCTGAAGTCCCCAGGGTAGGCCTGGTATCCCTACCTGGTGCTCCGGGGAGGCCTGGCATACCTTCCTGACGCTCCGGGGTAGTACCGGTACCCCCACCAGGTACTCCATGGTAGTCCCCGCAATCCTCATCGGTACTCCGGGTTAGTACACGTGCCCCCACCAGGTACTGGGGGGTAGTACCCGTAACCCTCATCGGTACTCCGGGGTGGTACCTGTACCCGCAACCGGCGCTCCGGGGTAGTACCGGTACCACCACCTGGTGCTCCTGGGTGGTACCCATAACCCTCTACGGTACTCCGGGGTGGTACCAGTACCCCCACCCGGTACTACAGGGTACAACTGCTGTCCCTACGGGCGCGCAACGTTAGACTCGCCCTTACTAACTAACCCTCCGCTTTAGGCCCGGTGTCCCTACCCGACGTTCCGGGATAGAACCTGTTCCCCCAACAGTACTATGGGGTTGTACCGGAAACCTTTGTGATGCGCCGGAGTTCACCTGTTGTCCCTACGGGCGCGCCCTTTAGACCCGGCCTCCCTTCCTGAGCCCCCAGGTTAGGCCTGGTATCCCTACCTGGTGCTCCGGGAAGGCCTGGCGTCCCTTCCCGACGCACCGGGGTAGTACCGGTACCCCCACTCGGTACTCCGTGGTAGTAACCGCAATCCTCAGCGGTACTCCGGGCTGGTACCTGTACCCACAACCGGCGCTCCGGGGTAGTACCGGTACCACCACTCGGCACTCCGGGGTGGTACCAGTAACCCCACCCACTACTACAGGGTGCAACTGCTGTCCCTACGGGCGCGCGGGGTTACACTTGCCCTTACTACCTGACCCTCTGCATTAGGCCCGGTGTCCCTACCCGATGTTCCAGGATAGAAGCTGTTCCCCCAACAGTACTATGGGGTTGTACCGGAAACCTTTGTGATGCGCCGGAGTTCACCTGTTGTCCCTACGGGAGTGCCCTCTTAGACACGGCCTCCCTTCCTGAGCCCCCAGGGTAGGCCTGGTATCCCTACCTGGTGCTCCGGGGAGGCCTGGCATACCTTCCTGACGCTCCGGGGTAGTACAGGTACCCGCACTCGGTACTCCGTGGTAGTCCCCGCAATCCTCATCGGTACTCCGGGTTAGTACCCGTGCCCCCACCAGGTACTGCGGGGTAGTACCCGTAACCCTCATCGGTACTCCGGGCTGGTACCTGTACCCGCAACCGGCGCTCCGGGGTAGTACCGGTACCACCACTCGGCACTCCGGGGTGGTACCAGTACCCCCACCCAGTACTACAGGGTACAAATGCTGTCCCTACGGGCCCGCGAAGTTAGACTTGCCCTTACAACCTGACCCTCCGCTTTAGGCCCGGTGTCCCTACCCGACGTTCCGGGATAGAACCTGTTCCCCCAACAGTACTATGGGGTTGGACCGGAAACCTTTGTGATGCGCCGGAGTTCACCTGTTGTCCCTACGGGCGCGCCCTGTTAGACCCGGCCTCCCTTCCTGAGCCCCCAGGGTACGCCTGGTATCCCTACCTGGTGCACCTGCTTAAGCCTGGCGTCCCTTCCCGACGCTCCGGGTAGTACCGCTATCCCCACTCGGTACTCCGTGGTAGTACCCGTAATCCTCATCGGTACTCCGGGGTGGTACCAGTACTCCCACCAGGTACTCCGGGGTAGTACCCGTAACCCTCATCGGTACTCTGGGGTGGTACCTGTACCCGCAACCGTCGCTCCGGGGTAGTACCGGTACCACCACCTGGTGCTCCTGGGTGGTACCCATAACCCTCTACGGTACTCCGGGGTGGTACCAGTACTCCCACCAGGTACTCCGGGTACTACCCGTAACCCTCATCGGTACTCCGGGGTGGTACCAGTACCCGCACCCACTACTACAGGGTGCAACTGCTGTCCCTACGGGTGCGCGGCGTTAGACTCTCCCTTACAACCTGACCCTCCGCTTTAGGCCCGGTGTCCCTACCCGACATTCCAGGATGGAACCGGTTCCCCCAACAGTACTATGGGGTTGTAACGGAAGCCTTTGTGATGCGCCGGAGTTCACCTGTTGTCCCTACGGGAGCGCCCTGTTAGACCCGGCCGCCCTTCCTGAGCCCCCAGGGTACGCCTGGTATCCCTACCTGGTGCTCCGGGGAGGCCTGGCATACCTTCCTGACGCTCCGGGGTAGTACCGGTACCCCCACCAGGTACTCCATGGTAGTCCCCGCAATCCTCATCGGTACTCCGGGTTAGTACACGTGCCCCCACCAGGTACTGGGGGGTAGTACCCGTAACCCTCATCGGTACTCCGGGGTGGTACCTGTACCCGCAACCGGCGCTCCGGGGTAGTACCGGTACCACCACCTGGTGCTCCTGGGTGGTACCCATAACCCTCTACGGTACTCCGGGGTGGTACCAGTACTCCCACCAGGTACTCCGGGTACTACCCGTAACCCTCATCGGTACTCCGGGGTGTTACCAGTACCCGCACCCACTACTACAGGGTGCAACTGCTGTCCCTACGGGTGCGCGGCGTTAGACTCTCCCTTACAACCTGACCCTCCGCTTTAGGCCCGGTGTCCCTACCCGACATTCCAGGATGGAACCGGTTCCCCCAACAGTACTATGGGGTTGTACCGGAAACATTTGTGATGTGCCGGAGTTCACCTGTTGTCCCTACGGGCGCGCCCTTTAGACCCGGCCTCCCTTCCTGAGCCCCCAGGGTAGGCCTGGTATCCCTACCTGGTGCTCCGGGAAGGCCTGGCGTCCCTTCCCGACGCACCGGGGTAGTACCGGTACCCCCACTCGGTATTCCGTGGTAGTAACCGCAATCCTCAGCGGTAATCCGGGCTGGTACCTGTACCCGCAACCGGCGCTCCGGGGTAGTACCGGTACCACCACTCGGCACTCCGGGGTGGTACCAGTACCCCCACCCAGTACTACAGGGTGCAACTGCTGTCCCTACGGGTGCGCGAAGTTAGACTCGCCCTTACAACCTGACCCTCCGCTTTAGGCCCGGTGTCCCTACCCGACGTTCCGGGATAGAACCTGTTCCCCCAACAGTACTATGGGGTTGGACCGGAAACCTTTGTGATGCGCCGGAGTTCACCTGTTGTCCCTACGGGCGCGCCCTGTTAGGCCCGGCCTCCCTTCCTGAGCCCCCAGGGTAGGCCTGGTATCCCTACCTGGTGCTCCGGGGAGGCCTGGCATACCTTCCTGACGCTCCGGGGTAGTACAGGTACCCCCACTCGGTACTCCGTCGTAGTAACCGTAATCCTCATCGGTACTCCGTGGTGGTACCAGTACCCCCACCAGGTACTGCGGGGTAGTACCCGTAACCCTCATCGGTCCTCCGGGGTGGTACCTGTACCCGCAACCGGCGCTCCGGGGTAGTACCGGTACCACCACTCGGCACTCCGGGGTGGTACCAGTACCCACACCCAGTACTACAGGGTACAAATGCTGTCCCTACGGGCCCGCGAAGTTAGACTCGCCCTTACAACCTGACCCTCCGCTTTAGGCCCGGTGTCCCTACCCGACGTTCCGGGATAGAACCTGTTCCCCCAACAGTACTATGGGGTTGGACCGGAAACCTTTGTGATGCGCCGGAGTTCACCTGTTGTCCCTACGGGCGCGCCCTTTTAGACCCGGCCTCCCTTCCTGAGCCCCCAGGGTAGGCCTGGTATCCCTACCTGGTGCACCTGCTTAAGCCTGGCATCCCTTCCCGACGCTCCGGGTAGTACGGCTATCGCCACTCGGTACTCCGTGGTAGTACCCATAATCCTCATCGGTACTCCGGGGTGGTACCAGTACTCCCACCAGGTTCTGCGGGGTAGTACCCGTAACCCTCATCGGTACTCCGCGGTGGTACCTGTACCCGCAACCGGCGCTCCGGGGTAGTACCGGTACCAACACCTGGTGCTCCTGGGTGGTACCCATAACCCTCTACGGTACTCCGGGGTGGTACCAGTACTCCCACCAGGTACTCCGGGTACTACCCGTAACCCTCATCGGTACTCCGGGGTGCTACCAGTACCCCCACCCGGTACTACAGGGTACAACTGCTGTCCCTACGGGCGCGCAATGTTAGACTCGCCCTTCCTAACTAACCCTCTGCATTAGGACCGGTGTCCCTACCCGACGTTCCGGGATAGAACCTGTTCCCCCAACAGTACTATGGGGTTGTACCGGAAACCTTTGTGATGCGCCGGAGTTCACCTGTTGTCCCTACGGGCGCGCCCTGTTAGGCCAGGCCTCCCTTCCTGAGCCCCCAGGGTAGGCCTGGTATCCCTACCTGGTGCTCCGGGGAGGCCTGGCATACCTTCCTGACGCTCCGGGGTAGTACCGGTACCCCCACTCGGTACTCCGTCGTAGTAACCGTAATCCTCATCGGTACTCCGTGGTGGTACTAGTACCCCCCCCCCAGTACTACAGGGTACAACTGCTGTCCCTACGGGCGCGCGGGGTTACAACCGAGCTTTCTATCTCACCCTCCGCGTTAGGCCCGGTGTCCCTACCCGACGTTCCGGGATAGAACCTGTTCCCCCAACAGTACTATGGGGTTGGACCGGAAACCTTTGTGATGCGCCGGAGTTCACCTGTTGTCCCTACGGGCGCGCCCTGTTAGGCCCGGCCTCCCTTCCTGAGCCCCCAGGGTAGGCCTGGTATCCCTACCTGGTGCTCCGGGGAGGCCTGGCATACCTTCCTGACGCTCCGGGGTAGTACAGGTACCCCCACTCGGTACTCCGTCGTAGTAACCGTAATCCTCATCGGTACTCCGTGGTGGTACCAGTACCCCCACCAGGTACTGCGGGGTAGTACCCGTAACCCTCATCGGTCCTCCGGGGTGGTACCTGTACCCGCAACCGGCGCTCCGGGGTAGTACCGGTACCACCACTCGGCACTCCGGGGTGGTACCAGTACCCACACCCAGTACTACAGGGTACAAATGCTGTCCCTACGGGCCCGCGAAGTTAGACTCGCCCTTACAACCTGACCCTCCGCTTTAGGCCCGGTGTCCCTACCCGACGTTCCGGGATAGAACCTGTTCCCCCAACAGTACTATGGGGTTGGACCGGAAACCTTTGTGATGCGCCGGAGTTCACCTGTTGTCCCTACGGGCGCGCCCTTTTAGACCCGGCCTCCCTTCCTGAGCCCCCAGGGTAGGCCTGGTATCCCTACCTGGTGCACCTGCTTAAGCCTGGCATCCCTTCCCGACGCTCCGGGTAGTACGGCTATCGCCACTCGGTACTCCGTGGTAGTACCCATAATCCTCATCGGTACTCCGGGGTGGTACCAGTACTCCCACCAGGTTCTGCGGGGTAGTACCCGTAACCCTCATCGGTACTCCGCGGTGGTACCTGTACCCGCAACCGGCGCTCCGGGGTAGTACCGGTACCAACACCTGGTGCTCCTGGGTGGTACCCATAACCCTCTACGGTACTCCGGGGTGGTACCAGTACTCCCACCAGGTACTCCGGGTACTACCCGTAACCCTCATCGGTACTCCGGGGTGCTACCAGTACCCCCACCCGGTACTACAGGGTACAACTGCTGTCCCTACGGGCGCGCAATGTTAGACTCGCCCTTCCTAACTAACCCTCTGCATTAGGACCGGTGTCCCTACCCGACGTTCCGGGATAGAACCTGTTCCCCCAACAGTACTATGGGGTTGTACCGGAAACCTTTGTGATGCGCCGGAGTTCACCTGTTGTCCCTACGGGCGCGCCCTGTTAGGCCAGGCCTCCCTTCCTGAGCCCCCAGGGTAGGCCTGGTATCCCTACCTGGTGCTCCGGGGAGGCCTGGCATACCTTCCTGACGCTCCGGGGTAGTACCGGTACCCCCACTCGGTACTCCGTCGTAGTAACCGTAATCCTCATCGGTACTCCGTGGTGGTACTAGTACCCCCCCCCCAGTACTACAGGGTACAACTGCTGTCCCTACGGGCGCGCGGGGTTACAACCGAGCTTTCTATCTCACCCTCCGCGTTAGGCCCGGTGTCCCTACCCGACGTTCCGGGATAGAACCTGTTCCCCCAACAGTACTATGGGGTTGGACCGGAAACCTTTGTGATGCGCCGGAGTTCACCTGTTGTCCCTACGGGCGCGCCCTGTTAGGCCCGGCCTCCCTTCCTGAGCCCCCAGGGTAGGCCTGGTATCCCTACCTGGTGCTCCGGGGAGGCCTGGCATACCTTCCTGACGCTCCGGGGTAGTACAGGTACCCCCACTCGGTACTCCGTCGTAGTAACCGTAATCCTCATCGGTACTCCGTGGTGGTACCAGTACCCCCACCAGGTACTGCGGGGTAGTACCCGTAACCCTCATCGGTCCTCCGGGGTGGTACCTGTACCCGCAACCGGCGCTCCGGGGTAGTACCGGTACCACCACTCGGCACTCCGGGGTGGTACCAGTACCCACACCCAGTACTACAGGGTACAAATGCTGTCCCTACGGGCCCGCGAAGTTAGACTCGCCCTTACAACCTGACCCTCCGCTTTAGGCCCGGTGTCCCTACCCGACGTTCCGGGATAGAACCTGTTCCCCCAACAGTACTATGGGGTTGGACCGGAAACCTTTGTGATGCGCCGGAGTTCACCTGTTGTCCCTACGGGCGCGCCCTTTTAGACCCGGCCTCCCTTCCTGAGCCCCCAGGGTAGGCCTGGTATCCCTACCTGGTGCACCTGCTTAAGCCTGGCATCCCTTCCCGACGCTCCGGGTAGTACGGCTATCGCCACTCGGTACTCCGTGGTAGTACCCATAATCCTCATCGGTACTCCGGGGTGGTACCAGTACTCCCACCAGGTTCTGCGGGGTAGTACCCGTAACCCTCATCGGTACTCCGCGGTGGTACCTGTACCCGCAACCGGCGCTCCGGGGTAGTACCGGTACCAACACCTGGTGCTCCTGGGTGGTACCCATAACCCTCTACGGTACTCCGGGGTGGTACCAGTACTCCCACCAGGTACTCCGGGTACTACCCGTAACCCTCATCGGTACTCCGGGGTGCTACCAGTACCCCCACCCGGTACTACAGGGTACAACTGCTGTCCCTACGGGCGCGCAATGTTAGACTCGCCCTTCCTAACTAACCCTCTGCATTAGGACCGGTGTCCCTACCCGACGTTCCGGGATAGAACCTGTTCCCCCAACAGTACTATGGGGTTGTACCGGAAACCTTTGTGATGCGCCGGAGTTCACCTGTTGTCCCTACGGGCGCGCCCTGTTAGGCCAGGCCTCCCTTCCTGAGCCCCCAGGGTAGGCCTGGTATCCCTACCTGGTGCTCCGGGGAGGCCTGGCATACCTTCCTGACGCTCCGGGGTAGTACCGGTACCCCCACTCGGTACTCCGTCGTAGTAACCGTAATCCTCATCGGTACTCCGTGGTGGTACTAGTACCCCCCCCCCAGTACTACAGGGTACAACTGCTGTCCCTACGGGCGCGCGGGGTTACAACCGAGCTTTCTATCTCACCCTCCGCGTTAGGCCCGGTGTCCCTACCCGACGTTCCGGGATAGAACCTGTTCCCCCAACAGTACTATGGGGTTGTAACGGAAGCCTTTGTGATGCGCCGGAGTTCACCTATTGTCCCTACGGGCGCCCCCTGTTAGACCCGGCCTCCCTTCCTGAGCCCCCAGGGTAGGCCTGGTATCCCTACCTGGTGCACCTGCTTAAGCCTGGCGTCCCTTCCCGACGTTCCGGCGTAGTACCGGTACCCCCACTAGGTACTCCGTGGTAGTAACCGCAATCCTCATCGGTACTCCGGGCTGGTACCTGTACCCGCAACCGGCGCTCCGGGGTAGTACCGGTAACACCACTCGGCGCTCCGGGGTGGTACCAGTACCCCCACCCAGTACTACAGGGTGCAACTGCTGTCCCTACGGGCGCGCGGGGTTACACCCGCCCTTACTACCTGACCCTCTGCATTAGGCCCAGTGTCCCTACCCGACGTTCCGGGATAGAACCTGTTCCCCCAACAGTACTATGGGGTTGTACCGGAAACCTTTGTGATGCGCCGGAGTTCACCTGTTGTCCCTACGGGCGCGCCCTGTTAGACCCGGCCTCCCTTCCTGAGCCCCCAGGGTAGGCCTGGTATCCCTACCTGGTGCTCCGGGGAGGCCTGGCATACCTTCCTGACGCTCCGGGGTAGTACCGGTACCCCCACTCTGTACTCCGTGGTAGTCCCCGCAATCCTCATCGGTACTCCGGGTTAGTACCCGTGCCCCCACCAGGTACTGCGGGGTAGTACCCGTAACCCTCATCGGTACTCCGGGGTGGTACCTGTACCCGCAACCGGCGCTCCGGGGTAGTACCGGTACCACCACTCGGCGCTCCGGGGTGGTACCAGTACCCCCACCCAGTACTACAGGGTACAACTGCTGTCCCTACGGGCCCGCGAAATTAGACTCGCCCTTACAACCTGACCCTCCGCTTTAGGCCCGGTGTCCCTACCCGACGTTCCGGGATAGAACCTGTTCCCCCAACAGTACTATGGGGTTGGACCGGAAACCTTTGTGATGCGCCGGAGTTCACCTGTTGTCCCTACGGGCGCGCCCTGTTAGACCCGGCCTCCCTTCCTGAGCCCCCAGGGTAGGCCTGGTATCCCTACCTGGTGCACCTGCTTAAGCCTGGCGTCCCTTCCCGACGCTCCGGGTAGTACCGCTATCCCCACTCGGTACTCCGTGGCAGTACCCGTAATCCTCATCGGTACTCCGGGGTGGTACCAGTACTCCCACCAGGTACTCTGGGGTAGTACCCGTAACCCTCATCGGTACTCCGGGGTGCTACCAGTACCCGCAACCGTCGCTCCGGGGTGGTACCGGTACCACCACTCGGCACTCCGGGGTGGTACCAGTACCCGCACCCACTACTACAGGGTGCAACTGCTGTCCCTACGGGTGCGCGGCGTTAGACTCGCCCTTACAACCTGACCCTCCGCTTTAGGCCCGGTGTCCCTACCCGACGTTCCGGGATAGAAGCTGTTCCCCCAACAGTACTATGGGGTTGTACCGGAAACCTTTGTGATGCGCCGGAGTTCACCTTTTGTCCCTACGGGTCGCCCTCTTAGACCCGGCCGCCCTTCCTGAGCCCCCAGGGTAGGCCTGGTATCCCTACCTGGTGCTCCGGGGAGGCCTGGCATACCTTCCTGACGCTCCAGGGTAGTACCGGTACCCCCACTCGGTACTCCGTGGTAGTCCCCGCAATCCTCATCGGTACTCCGGGTTAGTACCCGTGCCCCCACCAGGTACTGCGGGGTAGTACCCGTAACCCTCATCGGTACTCCGGGGTGGTACCTGTACCCGCAACCGGCGCTCCGGGGTAGTACCGGTACCACCACCTGGTGCTCCTGGGTGGTACCCATAACCCTCTACGGTACTCCGGGGTGGTACCAGTACTCCCACCAGGTACTCTGGGTACTACCCGTAACCCTCATCGGTACTCCGGGGTGGCACCAGTACCCCCACCCAGTACTACAGGGTACCACTGCTGTCCCTACGGGCGTGCAATGTTAGACTCGCCCTTACTAACTAACCCTCTGCATTAGGACCGGTGTCCCTACCCGACGTTCCGGGATAGAACCTGTTCCCCCAACAGTACTATGGGGTTGTACCGGAAACCTTTGTGATGCGCCGGAGTTCACCTGTTGTCCCTACGGGCGCGCCCTGTTAGACCCGGCCTCCCTTCCTGAGCCCCCAGGGTAGGCCTGGTATCCCTACCTGGTGCTCCGGGAAGGCCTGGCGTCCCTTCCCGACGCACCGGGGTAGTACCGGTACCCCCACTCGGTACTCCGTCGTAGTAACCGCAATCCTCAGCGGTACTCCGGGCTGGTACCTGTACCCACAACCGGCGCTCCGGGGTAGTACCGGTACCACCTCTCGGCACTCCGGGGTGGTACCAGTAACCCCACCCACTACTACAGGGTGCAACTGCTGTCCCTACGGGCGTGCGGGGTTACACTTGCCCTTACTACCTGACCCTCTGCATTAGGCCCGGTGTCCCTACCCGACGTTCCGGGATAGAACCTGTTCCCCCAACAGTACTATGGGGTTGTACCGGAAACCTTTGTGATGCGCCGGAGTTCACCTGTTGTCCCTACGGGAGTGCCCTCTTAGACACGGCCTCCCTTCCTGAGCCCCCAGGGTAGGCCTGGTATCCCTACCTGGTGCTCCGGGGAGGCCTGGCATACCTTCCTGACGCTCCGGGGTAGTACAGGTACCCGCACTCGGTACTCCGTGGTAGTCCCCGCAATCCTCATCGGTACTCCGGGTTAGTACCCGTGCCCCCACCAGGTACTGCGGGGTAGTACCCGTAACCCTCATCGGTACTCCGGGCTGGTACCTGTACCCGCAACCGGCGCTCCGGGGTAGTACCGGTACCACCACTCGGCACTCCGGGGTGGTACCAGTACCCCCACCCAGTACTACAGGGTACAAATGCTGTCCCTACGGGCCCGCGAAGTTAGACTTGCCCTTACAACCTGACCCTCCGCTTTAGGCCCGGTGTCCCTACCCGACGTTCCGGGATAGAACCTGTTCCCCCAACAGTACTATGGGGTTGGACCGGAAACCTTTGTGATGCGCCGGAGTTCACCTGTTGTCCCTACGGGCGCGCCCTGTTAGACCCGGCCTCCCTTCCTGAGCCCCCAGGGTACGCCTGGTATCCCTACCTGGTGCACCTGCTTAAGCCTGGCGTCCCTTCCCGACGCTCCGGGTAGTACCGCTATCCCCACTCGGTACTCCGTGGTAGTACCCGTAATCCTCATCGGTACTCCGGGGTGGTACCAGTACTCCCACCAGGTACTCCGGGGTAGTACCCGTAACCCTCATCGGTACTCCGGGGTGGTACCAGTACTCCCACCAGGTACTCCGGGTACTACCAGTAACCCTCATCGGTACTCCGGGGTGGTACCAGTACCCGCACCCACTACTACAGGGTGCAACTGCTGTCCCTACGGGTGCGCGGCGTTAGACTCGCCCTTACAACCTGACCCTCCGCTTTAGGCCCGGTCTCCCTACCCGACATTCCAGGATGGAACCGGTTCCCCCAACAGTACTATGGGGTTGTAACGGAAGCCTTTGTGATGCGCCGGAGTTCACCTGTTGTCCCTACGGGAGCGCCCTCTTAGACCCGGCCGCACTTCCTGAGCCCCCAGGGTAGGCCTGGTATCCCTACCTGGTGCTCCGGGGAGGCCTGGCATACCTTCCTGACGCTCCGGGGTAGTACCGGTACCCCCACTCTGTACTCCGTGGTAGTCCCCGCAATCCTCATCGGTACTCCGGGTTAGTACCCGTGCCCCCACCAGGTACTGCGGGGTAGTACCCGTAACCCTCATCGGTACTCCGGGGTGGTACCTGTACCCGCAACCGGCGCTCCGGGGTAGTACCGGTACCACCACTCGGCGCTCCGGGGTGGTACCAGTACCCCCACCCAGTACTACAGGGTACAACTGCTGTCCCTACGGGCCCGCGAAATTAGACTCGCCCTTACAACCTGACCCTCCGCTTTAGGCCCGGTGTCCCTACCCGACGTTCCGGGATAGAACCTGTTCCCCCAACAGTACTATGGGGTTGGACCGGAAACCTTTGTGATGCGCCGGAGTTCACCTGTTGTCCCTACGGGCGCGCCCTGTTAGACCCGGCCTCCCTTCCTGAGCCCCCAGGGTAGGCCTGGTATCCCTACCTGGTGCACCTGCTTAAGCCTGGCGTCCCTTCCCGACGCTCCGGGTAGTACCGCTATCCCCACTCGGTACTCCGTGGCAGTACCCGTAATCCTCATCGGTACTCTGGGGTGGTACCAGTACTCCCACCAGGTACTCCGGGGTAGTACCCGTAACCCTCATCGGTACTCC
This sequence comes from Haliaeetus albicilla, assembly GCF_947461875.1. Lineage (NCBI taxonomy): Eukaryota > Metazoa > Chordata > Aves > Accipitriformes > Accipitridae > Haliaeetus > Haliaeetus albicilla. The sequence goes on along the minus strand of NC_091494.1, from coordinate 2,057,496 downwards.
GGGGTGCTACCAGTACCCGCAACCGTCGCTCCGGGGTGGTACCGGTACCACCACTCGGCACTCCGGGGTGGTACCAGTACCCGCACCCACTACTACAGGGTGCAACTGCTGTCCCTACGGGTGCGCGGCGTTAGACTCGCCCTTACAACCTGACCCTCCGCTTTAGGCCCGGTGTCCCTACCCGACGTTCCGGGATAGAAGCTGTTCCCCCAACAGTACTATGGGGTTGTACCGGAAACCTTTGTGATGCGCCGGAGTTCACCTTTTGTCCCTACGGGTCGCCCTCTTAGACCCGGCCGCCCTTCCTGAGCCCCCAGGGTAGGCCTGGTATCCCTACCTGGTGCTCCGGGGAGGCCTGGCATACCTTCCTGACGCTCCAGGGTAGTACCGGTACCCCCACTCGGTACTCCGTGGTAGTCCCCGCAATCCTCATCGGTACTCCGGGTTAGTACCCGTGCCCCCACCAGGTTCTGCGGGGTAGTACCCGTAACCCTCATCGGTACTCCGGGGTGGTACCTGTACCCGCAACCGGCGCTCCGGGGTAGTACCGGTACCACCACCTGGTGCTCCTGGGTGGTACCCATAACCCTCTACGGTACTCCGGGGTGGTACCAGTACTCCCACCAGGTACTCTGGGTACTACCCGTAACCCTCATCGGTACTCCGGGGTGGCACCAGTACCCCCACCCAGTACTACAGGGTACCACTGCTGTCCCTACGGGCGTGCAATGTTAGACTCGCCCTTACTAACTAACCCTCTGCATTAGGACCGGTGTCCCTACCCGACGTTCCGGGATAGAACCTGTTCCCCCAACAGTACTATGGGGTTGTACCGGAAACCTTTGTGATGCGCCGGAGTTCACCTGTTGTCCCTACGGGCGCGCCCTGTTAGACCCGGCCTCCCTTCCTGAGCCCCCAGGGTAGGCCTGGTATCCCTACCTGGTGCTCCGGGAAGGCCTGGCGTCCCTTCCCGACGCACCGGGGTAGTACCGGTACCCCCACTCGGTACTCCGTCGTAGTAACCGCAATCCTCAGCGGTACTCCGGGCTGGTACCTGTACCCACAACCGGCGCTCCGGGGTAGTACCGGTACCACCTCTCGGCACTCCGGGGTGGTACCAGTAACCCCACCCACTACTACAGGGTGCAACTGCTGTCCCTACGGGCGTGCGGGGTTACACTTGCCCTTACTACCTGACCCTCTGCATTAGGCCCGGTGTCCCTACCCGACGTTCCGGGATAGAAGCTGTTCCCCCAACAGTACTATGGGGTTGTACCGGAAACCTTTGTGATGCGCCGGAGTTCACCTGTTGTCCCTACGGGAGTGCCCTCTTAGACACGGCCTCCCTTCCTGAGCCCCCAGGGTAGGCCTGGTATCCCTACCTGGTGCTCCGGGGAGGCCTGGCATACCTTCCTGACGCTCCGGGGTAGTACAGGTACCCGCACTCGGTACTCCGTGGTAGTCCCCGCAATCCTCATCGGTACTCCGGGTTAGTACCCGTGCCCCCACCAGGTACTGCGGGGTAGTACCCGTAACCCTCATCGGTACTCCGGGCTGGTACCTGTACCCGCAACCGGCGCTCCGGGGTAGTACCGGTACCACCACTCGGCACTCCGGGGTGGTACCAGTACCCCCACCCAGTACTACAGGGTACAAATGCTGTCCCTACGGGCCCGCGAAGTTAGACTTGCCCTTACAACCTGACCCTCCGCTTTAGGCCCGGTGTCCCTACCCGACGTTCCGGGATAGAACCTGTTCCCCCAACAGTACTATGGGGTTGGACCGGAAACCTTTGTGATGCGCCGGAGTTCACCTGTTGTCCCTACGGGCGCGCCCTGTTAGACCCGGCCTCCCTTCCTGAGCCCCCAGGGTACGCCTGGTATCCCTACCTGGTGCACCTGCTTAAGCCTGGCGTCCCTTCCCGACGCTCCGGGTAGTACCGCTATCCCCACTCGGTACTCCGTGGTAGTACCCGTAATCCTCATCGGTACTCCGGGGTGGTACCAGTACTCCCACCAGGTACTGCGGGGTAGTACCCGTAACCCTCATCGGTACTCCGGGGTGGTACCAGTACTCCCACCAGGTACTCCGGGTACTACCCGTAACCCTCATCGGTACTCCGGGGTGGTACCAGTACCCGCACCCACTACTACAGGGTGCAACTGCTGTCCCTACGGGTGCGCGGCGTTAGACTCGCCCTTACAACCTGACCCTCCGCTTTAGGCCCGGTGTCCCTACCCGACATTCCAGGATGGAACCGGTTCCCCCAACAGTACTATGGGGTTGTAACGGAAGCCTTTGTGATGCGCCGGAGTTCACCTGTTGTCCCTACGGGAGCGCCCTCTTAGACCCGGCCGCACTTCCTGAGTCCCCAGGGTAGGCCTGGTATCCCTACCTGGTGCTCCGGGGAGGCCTGGCATACCTTCCTGACGCTCCGGGGTAGTACCGGTACCCCCACTCGGTACTCCGTGGTAGTCCCCGCAATCCTCATCGGTACTCCGGGTTAGTACCCGTGCCCCCACCAGGTTCTGCGGGGTAGTCCCCGTAACCCTCATCGGTACTCCGGGGTGGTACCTGTACCCGCAACCGGCGCTCCGGGGTAGTACCGGTACCACCACCTGTTGCTCCTGGGTGGTACCCATAACCCTCTACGGTACTCCGGGGTGGTACCAGTACCCCCACCCGGTACTCCGGGTACTACCCGTAACACTCATCGGTACTCCGGGGTGGTACCAGTACCCCGAACCCAGTACTACAGGGTACAAATGCTGTCCCTACGGGCGCGCAAAGTTAGACTCGCCCTTACAACCTGACCCTCCGCTTTAGGCCCGGTGTCCCTACCCGACGTTCCGGGATAGAACCTGTTCCCCCAACAGTACTATGGGGTTGTACCGGAAACCTTTGTGATGCGCCGGAGTTCACCTGTTGTCCCTACGGGCGCGCCCTGTTAGGCCCGGCCTCCCTTCCTGAGCCCCCAGGGTAGGCCTGGTATCCCTACCTGGTGCACCTGCTTAAGCCTGGCGTCTCTTCCCGACGCTCCGGGGTAGTACCGGTACCCCCACTCGGTACTCCGTGGTAGTACCAGCAATCCTCATCGGTACTCCGGGGTGGGACCAGTACTCCCACCAGGTACTCCGGGGTAGTACCCGTAACCCTCATCGGTACTCCGGGGTGGTACCTGTACCCGCAACCGTCGCTCCGGGGTGGTACCGGTACCAACACTCGGCACTCCGGGGTGGTACCAGTACCCGCACCCACTACTACAGGGTACAACTGCTGTCCCTACGGGTGCGCGGCGTTAGACTCGCCCTTACAACCTGACCCTCCGCTTTAGGCCCGGTGTCCCTACCCGACATTCCAGGATGGAACCGGTTCCCCCAACAGTACTATGGGGTTGTAACGGAAGCCTTAGTGATGCGCCGGAGTTCACCTGTTGTCCCTACGGGAGCGCCCTGTTAGACCCGGCCGCCCTTCCTGAGTCCCCAGGGTAGGCCTGGTATCCCTACCTGGTGCTCCGGGGAGGCCTGGCATACCTTCCTGACGCTCCGGGGTAGTACCGGTACCCCCACCAGGTACTCCATGGTAGTCCCCGCAATCCTCATCGGTACTCCGGGTTAGTACACGTGCCCCCACCAGGTACTGGGGGGTAGTACCCGTAACCCTCATCGGTACTCCGGGGTGGTACCTGTACCCGCAACCGGCGCTCCGGGGTAGTACCGGTACCACCACCTGGTGCTCCTGGGTGGTACCCATAACCCTCTACGGTACTCCGGGGTGGTACCAGTACCCCCACCCGGTACTACAGGGTACAACTGCTGTCCCTACGGGCGCGCAATGTTAGACTCGCCCTTACTAACTAACCCTCCGCTTTAGGCCCGGTGTCCCTACCCGACGTTCCGGGATAGAACCTGTTCCCCCAACAGTACTATGGGGTTGTACCGGAAACCTTTGTGATGCGCCGGAGTTCACCTGTTGTCCCTACGGGCGCGCCCTTTAGACCCGGCCTCCCTTCCTGAGCCCCCAGGTTAGGCCTGGTATCCCTACCTGGTGCTCCGGGAAGGCCTGGCGTCCCTTCCCGACGCACCGGGGTAGTACCGGTACCCCCACTCGGTACTCCGTGGTAGTAACCGCAATCCTCAGCGGTACTCCGGGCTGGTACCTGTACCCACAACCGGCGCTCCGGGGTAGTACCGGTACCACCACTCGGCACTCCGGGGTGGTACCAGTAACCCCACCCACTACTACAGGGTGCAACTGCTGTCCCTACGGGCGCGTGGGGTTACACTTGCCCTTACTACCTGACCCTCTGCATTAGGCCCGGTGTCCCTACCCGATGTTCCGGGATAGAAGCTGTTCCCCCAACAGTACTATGGGGTTGTACCGGAAACCTTTGTGATGCGCCGGAGTTCACCTGTTGTCCCTACGGGAGTGCCCTCTTAGACACGGCCTCCCTTCCTGAGCCCCCAGGGTAGGCCTGGTATCCCTACCTGGTGCTCCGGGGAGGCCTGGCGTACCTTCCTGACGCTCCGGGGTAGTACAGGTACCCGCACTCGGTACTCCGTGGTAGTCCCCGCAATCCTCATCGGTACTCCGGGTTAGTACCCGTGCCCCCACCAGGTACTGCGGGGTAGTACCCGTAACCCTCATCGGTACTCCGGGCTGGTACCTGTACCCGCAACCGGCGCTCCGGGGTAGTACCGGTACCACCACTCGGCACTCCGGGGTGGTACCAGTACCCCCACCCAGTACTACAGGGTACAAATGCTGTCCCTACGGGCCCGCGAAGTTAGACTTGCCCTTACAACCTGACCCTCCGCTTTAGGCCCGGTGTCCCTACCCGACGTTCCGGGATAGAACCTGTTCCCCCAACAGTACTATGGGGTTGGACCGGAAACCTTTGTGATGCGCCGGAGTTCACCTGTTGTCCCTACGGGCGCGCCCTGTTAGACCCGGCCTCCCTTCCTGAGCCCCCAGGGTACGCCTGGTATCCCTACCTGGTGCACCTGCTTAAGCCTGGCGTCCCTTCCCGACGCTCCGGGTAGTACCGCTATCCCCACTCGGTACTCCGTGGTAGTACCCGTAATCCTCATCGGTACTCCGGGGTGGTACCAGTACTCCCACCAGGTACTCCGGGGTAGCACCCGTAACCCTCATCGGTACTCCGGGGTGGTACCTGTACCCGCAACCGGCGCTCCGGGGTAGTACCGGTACCACCACCTGGTGCTCCTGGGTGGTACCCATAACCCTCTACGGTACTCCGGGGTGGTACCAGTACCCCCACCCGGTACTACAGGGTACAACTGCTGTCCCTACGGGCGCGCAATGTTAGACTCGCCCTTACTAACTAACCCTCCGCTTTAGGCCCGGTGTCCCTACCCGACGTTCCGGGATAGAACCTGTTCCCCCAACAGTACTATGGGGTTGTACCGGAAACCTTTGTGATGCGCCGGAGTTCACCTGTTGTCCCTACGGGCGCGCCCTTTAGACCCGGCCTCCCTTCCTGAGCCCCCAGGTTAGGCCTGGTATCCCTACCTGGTGCTCCGGGAAGGCCTGGCGTCCCTTCCCGACGCACCGGGGTAGTACCGGTACCCCCACTCGGTACTCCGTGGTAGTAACCGCAATCCTCAGCGGTACTCCGGGCTGGTACCTGTACCCACAACCGGCGCTCCGGGGTAGTACCGGTACCACCACTCGGCACTCCGGGGTGGTACCAGTAACCCCACCCACTACTACAGGGTGCAACTGCTGTCCCTACGGGCGCGTGGGGTTACACTTGCCCTTACTACCTGACCCTCTGCATTAGGCCCGGTGTCCCTACCCGATGTTCCGGGATAGAAGCTGTTCCCCCAACAGTACTATGGGGTTGTACCGGAAACCTTTGTGATGCGCCGGAGTTCACCTGTTGTCCCTACGGGAGTGCCCTCTTAGACACGGCCTCCCTTCCTGAGCCCCCAGGGTAGGCCTGGTATCCCTACCTGGTGCTCCGGGGAGGCCTGGCATACCTTCCTGACGCTCCGGGGTAGTACAGGTACCCGCACTCGGTACTCCGTGGTAGTCCCCGCAATCCTCATCGGTACTCCGGGTTAGTACCCGTGCCCCCACCAGGTACTGCGGGGTAGTACCCGTAACCCTCATCGGTACTCCGGGCTGGTACCTGTACCCGCAACCGGCGCTCCGGGGTAGTACCGGTACCACCACTCGGCACTCCGGGGTGGTACCAGTACCCCCACCCAGTACTACAGGGTACAAATGCTGTCCCTACGGGCCCGCGAAGTTAGACTTGCCCTTACAACCTGACCCTCCGCTTTAGGCCCGGTGTCCCTACCCGACGTTCCGGGATAGAACCTGTTCCCCCAACAGTACTATGGGGTTGGACCGGAAACCTTTGTGATGCGCCGGAGTTCACCTGTTGTCCCTACGGGCGCGCCCTGTTAGACCCGGCCTCCCTTCCTGAGCCCCCAGGGTACGCCTGGTATCCCTACCTGGTGCACCTGCTTAAGCCTGGCGTCCCTTCCCGACGCTCCGGGTAGTACCGCTATCCCCACTCGGTACTCCGTGGTAGTACCCGTAATCCTCATCGGTACTCCGGGGTGGTACCAGTACTCCCACCAGGTACTCCGGGGTAGTACCCGTAACCCTCATCGGTACTCCGGGGTGGTACCTGTACCCGCAACCGTCGCTCCGGGGTAGTACCGGTACCACCACCTGGTGCTCCTGGGTGGTACCCATAACCCTCTACGGTACTCCGGGGTGGTACCAGTACTCCCACCAGGTACTCCGGGTACTACCCGTAACCCTCATCGGTACTCCGGGGTGGTACCAGTACCCGCACCCACTACTACAGGGTGCAACTGCTGTCCCTACGGGTGCGCATCGTTAGACTCTCCCTTACAACCTGACCCTCCGCTTTAGGCCCGGTGTCCCTACCCGACATTCCAGGATGGAACCGGTTCCCCCAACAGTACTATGGGGTTGTAACGGAAGCCTTTGTGATGCGCCGGAGTTCACCTGTTGTCCCTACGGGAGCGCCCTGTTAGACCCGGCCGCCCTTCCTGAGCCCCCAGGGTACGCCTGGTATCCCTACCTGGTGCTCCGGGGAGGCCTGGCATACCTTCCTGACGCTCCGGGGTAGTACCGGTACCCCCACCAGGTACTCCATGGTAGTCCCCGCAATCCTCATCGGTACTCCGGGTTAGTACACGTGCCCCCACCAGGTACTGGGGGGTAGTACCCGTAACCCTCATCGGTACTCCGGGGTGGTACCTGTACCCGCAACCGGCGCTCCGGGGTAGTACCGGTACCACCACCTGGTGCTCCTGGGTGGTACCCATAACCCTCTACGGTACTCCGGGGTGGTACCAGTACCCCCACCCGGTACTACAGGGTACAACTGCTGTCCCTACGGGCGCGCAATGTTAGACTCGCCCTTACTAACTAACCCTCCGCTTTAGGCCCGGTGTCCCTACCCGACGTTCTGGGATAGAACCTGTTCCCCCAACAGTACTATGGGGTTGTACCGGAAACATTTGTGATGTGCCGGAGTTCACCTGTTGTCCCTACGGGCGCGCCCTTTAGACCCGGCCTCCCTTCCTGAGCCCCCAGGGTAGGCCTGGTATCCCTACCTGGTGCTCCGGGAAGGCCTGGCGTCCCTTCCCGACGCACCGGGGTAGTACCGGTACCCCCACTCGGTATTCCGTGGTAGTAACCGCAATCCTCAGCGGTACTCCGGGCTGGTACCTGTACCCGCAACCGGCGCTCCGGGGTAGTACCGGTACCACCACTCGGCACTCCGGGGTGGTACCAGTACCCCCACCCAGTACTACAGGGTGCAACTGCTGTCCCTACGGGTGCGCGAAGTTAGACTCGCCCTTACAACCTGACCCTCCGCTTTAGGCCCGGTGTCCCTACCCGACGTTCCGGGATAGAACCTGTTCCCCCAACAGTACTATGGGGTTGGACCGGAAACCTTTGTGATGCGCCGGAGTTCACCTGTTGTCCCTACGGGCGCGCCCTGTTAGGCCCGGCCTCCCTTCCTGAGCCCCCAGGGTAGGCCTGGTATCCCTACCTGGTGCTCCGGGGAGGCCTGGCATACCTTCCTGACGCTCCGGGGTAGTACAGGTACCCCCACTCGGTACTCCGTCGTAGTAACCGTAATCCTCATCGGTACTCCGTGGTGGTACCAGTACCCCCACCAGGTACTGCGGGGTAGTACCCGTAACCCTCATCGGTCCTCCGGGGTGGTACCTGTACCCGCAACCGGCGCTCCGGGGTAGTACCGGTACCACCACTCGGCACTCCGGGGTGGTACCAGTACCCACACCCAGTACTACAGGGTACAAATGCTGTCCCTACGGGCCCGCGAAGTTAGACTCGCCCTTACAACCTGACCCTCCGCTTTAGGCCCGGTGTCCCTACCCGACGTTCCGGGATAGAACCTGTTCCCCCAACAGTACTATGGGGTTGGACCGGAAACCTTTGTGATGCGCCGGAGTTCACCTGTTGTCCCTACGGGCGCGCCCTTTTAGACCCGGCCTCCCTTCCTGAGCCCCCAGGGTAGGCCTGGTATCCCTACCTGGTGCACCTGCTTAAGCCTGGCATCCCTTCCCGACGCTCCGGGTAGTACGGCTATCGCCACTCGGTACTCCGTGGTAGTACCCATAATCCTCATCGGTACTCCGGGGTGGTACCAGTACTCCCACCAGGTTCTGCGGGGTAGTACCCGTAACCCTCATCGGTACTCCGCGGTGGTACCTGTACCCGCAACCGGCGCTCCGGGGTAGTACCGGTACCAACACCTGGTGCTCCTGGGTGGTACCCATAACCCTCTACGGTACTCCGGGGTGGTACCAGTACTCCCACCAGGTACTCCGGGTACTACCCGTAACCCTCATCGGTACTCCGGGGTGCTACCAGTACCCCCACCCGGTACTACAGGGTACAACTGCTGTCCCTACGGGCGCGCCATGTTAGACTCGCCCTTCCTAACTAACCCTCTGCATTAGGACCGGTGTCCCTACCCGACGTTCCGGGATAGAACCTGTTCCCCCAACAGTACTATGGGGTTGTACCGGAAACCTTTGTGATGCGCCGGAGTTCACCTGTTGTCCCTACGGGCGCGCCCTGTTAGGCCAGGCCTCCCTTCCTGAGCCCCCAGGGTAGGCCTGGTATCCCTACCTGGTGCTCCGGGGAGGCCTGGCATAACTTCCTGACGCTCCGGGGTAGTACCGGTACCCCCACTCGGTACTCCGTCGTAGTAACCGTAATCCTCATCGGTACTCCGTGGTGGTACTAGTACCCCCCCCCCAGTACTACAGGGTACAACTGCTGTCCCTACGGGCGCGCGGGGTTACAACCGAGCTTTCTATCTCACCCTCCGCGTTAGGCCCGGTGTCCCTACCCGACGTTCCGGGATAGAACCTGTTCCCCCAACAGTACTATGGGGTTGTAACGGAAGCCTTTGTGATGCGCCGGAGTTCACCTATTGTCCCTACGGGCGCCCCCTGTTAGACCCGGCCTCCCTTCCTGAGCCCCCAGGGTAGGCCTGGTATCCCTACCTGGTGCACCTGCTTAAGCCTGGCGTCCCTTCCCGACGTTCCGGCGTAGTACCGGTACCCCCACTCGGTACTCCGTGGTAGTAACCGCAATCCTCATCGGTACTCCGGGCTGGTACCTGTACCCGCAACCGGCGCTCCGGGGTAGTACCGGTAACACCACTCGGCGCTCCGGGGTGGTACCAGTACCCCCACCCAGTACTACAGGGTGCAACTGCTGTCCCTACGGGCGCGCGGGGTTACACCCGCCCTTACTACCTGACCCTCTGCATTAGGCCCAGTGTCCCTACCCGACGTTCCGGGATAGAACCTGTTCCCCCAACAGTACTATGGGGTTGTACCGGAAACCTTTGTGATGCGCCGGAGTTCACCTGTTGTCCCTACGGGCGCGCCCTGTTAGACCCGGCCTCCCTTCCTGAGCCCCCAGGGTACGCCTGGTATCCCTACCTGGTGCACCTGCTTAAGCCTGGCGTCCCTTCCCGACGCTCCGGGTAGTACCGCTATCCCCACTCGGTACTCCGTGGTAGTACCCGTAATCCTCATCGGTACTCCGGGGTGGTACCAGTAACCCCACCAGGTACTCCGGGGTAGTACCCGTAACCCTCATCGGTACTCCGGGGTGCTACCTGTACCCGCAACCGTCGCTCCGGGGTGGTACCGGTACCACCACTCGGCACTCCGGGGTGGTACCAGTACCCCCACCCGGTACTACAGGGTACAACTGCTGTCCCTACGGGCCCGCGAAGTTAGACTCGCCCTTACAACCTGACCCTCCGCTTTAGGCCCGGTCTCCCTACCCGACATTCCAGGATGGAACCGGTTCCCCCAACAGTACTATGGGGTTGTAACGGAAGCCTTTGTGATGCGCCGGAGTTCACCTGTTGTCCCTACGGGCGCGCCCTGTTAGACCCGGCCTCCCTTCCTGAGCCCCCAGGGTAGGCCTGGTATCCCTACCTTGTGCTCCGGGGAGGCCTGGCATACCTTCCTGACGCTCCGGGGTAGTACCGGTACCCCCACTCGGTACTCCGTGGTAGTACCCGCAATCCTCATCGGTACTCCGGGTTAGTACCCGTGCCCCCACCAGGTTCTGCGGGGTACTACCCGTAACCCTCATCGGTACTCCGGGGTGGTACCTGTACCCGCAACCGGCGCTCCGGTGTAGTACCGGTACCCCCACCTGGTGCTCCTGGGTGGTACCCATAACCCTCTACGGTACTCCGGGGTGGTACCAGTACTCCCACCAGGTACTCCGGGTACTACCCGTAACCCTCATCGGTACTCCGGGGTGGTACCAGTACCCCCACCCGGTACTACAGGGTACAACTGCTGTCCCTACGGGCGCGCAATGTTAGACTCGCCCTTACTAACTAACCCTCTGCATTAGGCCCGGTGTCCCTACCCGACGTTCCGGGATAGAACCTGTTCCCCCAACAGTACTATGGGGTTGGACCGGAAACCTTTGTGATGCGCCGGAGTTCACCTGTTGTCCCTACGGGCGCGCCCTGTTAGACCCGGCCTCCCTTCCTGAGCCCCCAGGGTAGGCCTGGTATCCCTACCTGGTGCACCTGCTTAAGCCTGGCGTCCCTTCCCGACGCTCCGGGTAGTACCGCTATCCCCACTCGGTACTCCGTGGTAGTACCCGTAATCCTCATCGGTACTCCGGGGTGGTACCAGTACTCCCACCAGGTTCTGCGGGGTAGTACCCGTAAACCTCATCGGTACTCCGGGGTGGTACCTGTACCCGCAACCGGCGCTCCGGGGTAGTACCGGTACCACCACCTGGTGCTCCTGGGTGGTACCCATAACCCTCTACGGTACTCCGGGGTGGTACCAGTACTCCCACCAGGTACTCCGGGTACTACCCGTAACCCTCATCGGTACTCCGGGGTGCTACCAGTACCCCCACCCGGTACTACAGGGTACAACTGCTGTCCCTACGGGCGCGCAATGTTAGACTCGCCCTTCCTAACTAACCCTCTGCATTAGGACCGGTGTCCCTACCCGACGTTCCGGGATAGAACCTGTTCCCCCAACAGTACTATGGGCTTGTACCGGAAACCTTTGTGATGCGCCAGAGTTCACCTGTTGTCCCTACGGGCGCGCCCTGTTAGGCCCGGCCTCCCTTCCTGAGCCCCCAGGGTAGGCCTGGTATCCCTACCTGGTGCTCCGGGGAGGCCTGGCATACCTTCCTGACGCTCCGGGGTAGTACCGGTACCCCCACTCGGTACTCCGTCGTAGTAACCGTAATCCTCATCGGTACTCCGTGGTGCTACTAGTACCCCCCCCCAGTACTACAGGGTACAACTGCTATCCCTACGGGCGCGCGGTGTTACAACCGAGCTTTCTATCTCACCCTCCGCGTTAGGCCCGGTGTCCCTACCCGACGTTCCGGGATAGAACCTGTTCCCCCAACAGTACTACGAGGTTCTACCGGAAACCTTTGTGATGCGCCGGAGTTCACCTGTTGTCCCTACGGGAGCGCCCTGTTAGACCCGGCCGCCCTTCCTGAGTCCCCAGGGTAGGCCTGGTATCCCTACCTGGTGCTCCGGGGAGGCCTGGCATACCTTCCTGACGCTCCGGGGTAGTACCGGTACCCCCACCAGGTACTCCGTGGTAGTCCCCGCAATCCTCATCGGTACTCCGGGTTAGTACCCGTGCCCCCACCAGGTACTGCGGGGTAGTACCCGTAACCCTCATCGGTACTCCGGGGTGGTACCTGTACCCGCAACCGGTGCTCCGGGGTAGTACCGGTACCACCACCTGGTGCTCCTGGGTGGTACCCATAACCCTCTACGGTACTCCGGGGTGGTACCAGTACCCCCACCCGGTACTACAGGGTACAACTGCTGTCCCTACGGGCGCGCAATGTTAGACTCGCCCTTACTAACTAACCCTCTGCATGAGGAGCGGTGTCCCTACCCGACGTTCCGGGATAGAACCTGTTCCCCCAACAGTACTACGAGGTTCTACCGGAAACCTTTGTGATGCGCCGGAGTTCACCTGTTGTCCCTACGGGCGCACCCTTTTAGACCAGGCCTCCCTTCCTGAGCCCCCAGGGTAGGCCTGGTATCCCTACCTGGTGCACCTGCTTAAGCCTGGCGTCCCTTCCCGACGCTCCGGGTAGTACCGCTATCCCCACTAGGTACTCCGTGGTAGTAACCGTAATCCTCATCGGTACTCCGGGGTGGTACCAGTACTCCCACCAGGTACTCCGGGGTAGTACCCGTAACCCTCATCCGTACTCCGGGGTGGTACCTGTACCTGCAACCGGCGCTCCGGGGTCTTACCGGTACCACCACTCGGCACTCCGGGGTGGTACCAGTACCCCCACCGAGTACTACTACGGGGTACAACTGCTGTCCCTACGGGCGCGCAATGTTAGACTCGCCCTTACTAACTAACCCTCTGCATGAGGACCGGTGTCCCTACCCGACGTTCCGGGATAGAACCTGTTCCCCCAACAGTACTATGGGGTTGTACCGGAAACCTTTGTGATGCGCCGGAGTTCACCTGTTGTCCCTACGGGCGCGCCCTTTAGACCCGGCCTCCCTTCCTGAGCCCCCAGGGTAGGCCTGGTATCCCTACCTGGTGCTCCGGGAAGGCCTGGCATACCTTCCCGACGCACCGGGGTAGTACCGGTACCCCCACTCGGTACTCCGTGGTAGTAACCGCAATCCTCAGCGGTACTCCGGGCTGGTACCTGTACCCGCAACCGGCGCTCCGGGGTAGTACCGGTACCACCACTCGGCACTCCGGGGTGGTACCAGTACCCCCACCCAGTACTACAGGGTGCAACTGCTGTCCCTACGGGCGCGCGGGGTTAGACTCGCCCTTACTACCTGACCCTCTGCATTAGGCCCAGTGTCCCTACCCGACGTTCCGGGATAGAACCTGTTCCCCCAACAGTACTATGGGGTTGTACCGGAAAACTTTGTGATGCGCCGGAGTTCACCTGTTGTCCCTACGGGAGCGCCCTCTTAGACCCGGCCGCACTTCCTGAGTCCCCAGGGTAGGCCTGGTATCCCTACCTGGTGCTCCGGGGAGGCCTGGCATACCTTCCTGACGCTCCGGGGTAGTACCGGTACCCCCACTCGGTACTCCGTGGTAGTCCCCGCAATCCTCATCGGTTCTCCGGGTTAGTACCCGTGCCCCCACCAGGTTCTGCGGGGTAGTACCCGTAACCCTCATCAGTACTCCGGGGTGGTACCTGTACCCGCAACCGGCGCTCCGGGGTAGTACCGGTACCACCACCTGGTGCTCCTGGGTGGTACCCATAACCCTCTACGGTACTCCGGGGTGGTACCAGTACTCCCACCAGGTACTCCGGGTACTACCCGTAACCCTCATCGGTACTCCGGGGTGGTACCAGTACCCCGAACCCAGTACTACAGGGTACAAATGCTGTCCCTACGGGCGCGCAAAGTTAGACTCGCCCTTACAACCTGACCCTCCGCTTTAGGCCCGGTGTCCCTACCCGACGTTCCGGGATAGAACCTGTTCCCCCAACAGTACTATGGGCTTGTACCGGAAACCTTTGTGATGCGCCGGAGTTCACCTGTTATCCCTACGGGCGTGCCCTGTTAGGCCCGGCCTCCCTTCCTGAGCCCCCAGGGTAGGCCTGGTATCCCTACCTGGTGCACCTGCTTAAGCCTGGCGTCCCTTCCCGACGCTCCGGGGTAGTACCGGTACCCCCACTCGGTACTCCGTCGTAGTAACCGTAATCCTCATCGGTACTCCGTGGTGGTACCAGCACTCCCACCAGGTACTCCGGGGTAGTACCCGTAACCCTCATCGGTCCTCCGGGGTGGTACCTGTACCCGCAACCGGCGCTCCGGGGTAGTACCGGTACCACCACTCGGCGCTCCGGGGTGGTACCAGTACCCCCACCCAGTACTACAGGGTGCAACGGCTGTCCCTACGGGCGCGCGGGGTTAGACTCGCCCTTACTACCTTACCCTCTGCATTAGGCCCAGTGTCCCTACCCGACGTTCCGGGATAGAACCTGTTCCCCCAACAGTACTATGGGGTTGTAACGGAAGCCTTTGTGATGCGCCGGAGTTCACCTGTTGTCCCTACGGGAGCGCCCTGTTAGACCCGGCCTCCCTTCCTGAGCCCCCAGGGTAGGCCTGGTATCCCTACCTGGTGCACCTGCTTAAGCCTGGCGTCCCTTCCCGACGCTCCGGGGTAGTACCGGTACCCCCACTCGGTACTCCGTGGTAGTACCCGTAATCCTCATCGGTACTCCGGGGTGGTACCAGTACTCCCACCAGGTACTCCGGGTTTAGTACCCGTAACCCTCATCGGTACTCCGGGGTGCTACCTGTACCCGCAACCGTCGCTCCGGGGTGGTACCGGTGCCACCACTCGGCACTCCGGGGTGGTACCAGTACCCGCACCCGGTACTACAGGGTACAACTGCTGTCCCTACGGGTGCGCGGCGTTAGACTCGCCCTTACAACCTGACCCTCCGCTTTAGGCCCGGTCTCCCTACCCGACATTCCAGGATGGAACCGGTTCCCCCAACAGTACTATGGGGTTGTAACGGAAGCCTTTGTGATGCGCCGGAGTTCACCTGTTGTCCCTACGGGCGTGCCCTGTTAGGCCCGGCCTCCCTTCCTGAGCCCCCAGGGTAGGCCTGGTATCCCTACCTGGTGCTCCGGGGAGGCCTGGCATACCTTCCTGACGCTCCGGGGTAGTACAGGTACCCCCACTCGGTACTCCGTCGTAGTAACCGTAATCCTCATCGGTACTCCGTGGTGGTACCAGTACTCCCACCAGGTACTCCGGGGTAGTACCCGTAACCCTCATCGGTCCTCCGGGGTGGTACCTGTACCCGCAACCGGCGCTCCGGGGTAATACCGGTACCACCACTCGGCACTCCGGGGTGGTACCAGTACCCCCACCCAGTACTACAGGGTTCAACTGCTGTCCCTACGGGCGCGCGGGGTTAGACTCGCCCTTACTACCTGACCCTCCGCATTAGGCCCGGTGTCCCTACCCGACGTTCCGGGATAGAACCTGTTCCCCCAACAGTACTATGGGGTTGGACCGGAAACCTTTGTGATGCGCCGGAGTTCACCTGTTGTCCCTACGGGCGCGCCCTTTTAGACCCGGCCTCCCTTCCTGAGCCCCCAGGGTAGGCCTGGTATCCCTACCTGGTGCACCTGCTTAAGCCTGGCGTCCCTTCCCGACGCTCCGGGTAGTACCGCTATCGCCACTCGGTACTCCGTGGTAGTACCCGTAATCCTCATCGGTACTCCGGGGTGGTACCAGTACTCCCACCAGGTTCTGCGGGGTAGTACCCGTAACCCTCATCGGTACTCCGCGGTGGTACCTGTACCTGCAACCGGCGCTCCGGGGTAGTACCGGTACCAACACCTGGTGCTCCTGGGTGGTACCCATAACCCTCTAGGGTACTCCGGGGTGGTACCAGTACTCCCACCAGGTACTCCGGGTACTACCCGTAACCCTCATCGGTACTCCGGGGTGCTACCAGTACCCCCACCCGGTACTACAGGGTACAACTGCTGTCCCTACGGGCGCGCAATGTTAGACTCGCCCTTACTAACTAACCCTCTGCATTAGGCCCGGTGTCCCTACCCGACGTTCCGGGATAGAACCTGTTCCCCCAACAGTACTATGGGCTTGTACCGGAAACCTTTGTGATGCGCCAGAGTTCACCTGTTGTCCCTACGGGCGTGCCCTGTTAGGCCCGGCCTCCCTTCCTGAGCCCCCAGGGTACGCCTGGTATCCCTACCTGGTGCACCTGCTTAAGCCTGGCGTCCCTTCCCGACGCTCCGGGGTAGTACCGGTACCCCCACTCGGTACTCCGTGGTAGTACCCGTAATCCTCATCGGTACTCCGGGGTGGTACCAGTACTCCCACCAGGTACTCCGGGGTAGTACCCGTAACCCTCATCGGTACTCCGGGGTGCTACCAGTACCCGCAACCGTCGCTCCGGGGTGGTACCGGTACCACCACTCGGCACTCCGGGGTGGTACCAGTACCCGCACCCACTACTACAGGGTACAACTGCTGTCCCTACGGGTGCGCGGCGTTAGACTCGCCCTTACAACCTGACCCTCCGCTTTAGGCCCGGTGTCCCTACCCGACATTCCAGGATGGAACCGGTTCCCCCAACAGTACTATGGGGTTGTAACGGAAGCCTTTGTGATGCGCCGGAGTTCACCTGTTGTCCCTACGGGAGCGCCCTGTTAGACCCGGCCGCCCTTCCTGAGTCCCCAGGGTAGGCCTGGTATCCCTACCTGGTGCTCCGGGGAGGCCTGGCATACCTTCCTGACGCTCCGGGGTAGTACCGGTACCCCCACCAGGTACTCCGTGGTAGTCCCCGCAATCCTCATCGGTACTCCGGGTTAGTACCCGTGCCCCCAACAGGTACTGCGGGGTAGTACCCGTAACCCTCATCGGTACTCCGGGGTGGTACCTGTACCCGCAACCGGCGCTCCGGGGTAGTACCGGTACCACCACCTGGTGCTCCTGGGTGGTACCCATAACCCTCTACGGTACTCCGGGGTGGTACCAGTACTCCCACCAGGTACTCCGGGTACTACCCGTAACCCTCATCGGTACTCCGGGGTGGTACCAGTACCCCGAACCCAGTACTACAGGGTACAAATGCTGTCCCTACGGGCGCGCAAAGTTAGACTCGCCCTTACAACCTGACCCTCCGCTTTAGGCCCGGTGTCCCTACCCGACGTTCCGGGATAGAACCTGTTCCCCCAACAGTACTATGGGCTTGTACCGGAAACCTTTGTGATGCGCCGGAGTTCACCTGTTATCCCTACGGGCGTGCCCTGTTAGGCCCGGCCTCCCTTCCTGAGCCCCCAGGGTAGGCCTGGTATCCCTACCTGGTGCACCTGCTTAAGCCTGGCGTCCCTTCCCGACGCTCCGGGGTAGTACCGGTACCCCCACTCGGTACTCCGTCGTAGTAACCGTAATCCTCATCGGTACTCCGTGGTGGTACCAGCACTCCCACCAGGTACTCCGGGGTAGTACCCGTAACCCTCATCGGTCCTCCGGGGTGGTACCTGTACCCGCAACCGGCGCTCCGGGGTAGTACCGGTACCACCACTCGGCGCTCCGGGGTGGTACCAGTACCCCCACCCAGTACTACAGGGTGCAACGGCTGTCCCTACGGGCGCGCGGGGTTAGACTCGCCCTTACTACCTTACCCTCTGCATTAGGCCCAGTGTCCCTACCCGACGTTCCGGGATAGAACCTGTTCCCCCAACAGTACTATGGGGTTGTAACGGAAGCCTTTGTGATGCGCCGGAGTTCACCTGTTGTCCCTACGGGAGCGCCCTGTTAGACCCGGCCTCCCTTCCTGAGCCCCCAGGGTAGGCCTGGTATCCCTACCTGGTGCACCTGCTTAAGCCTGGCGTCCCTTCCCGACGCTCCGGGGTAGTACCGGTACCCCCACTCGGTACTCCGTGGTAGTACCCGTAATCCTCATCGGTACTCCGGGGTGGTACCAGTACTCCCACCAGGTACTCCGGGTTTAGTACCCGTAACCCTCATCGGTACTCCGGGGTGCTACCTGTACCCGCAACCGTCGCTCCGGGGTGGTACCGGTACCACCACTCGGCACTCCGGGGTGGTACCAGTACCCCCACCCGGTACTACAGGGTACAACTGCTGTCCCTACGGGCCCGCGAAGTTAGACTTGCCCTTACAACCTGACCCTCCGCTTTAGGCCCGGTCTCCCTACCCGACATTCCAGGATGGAACCGGTTCCCCCAACAGTACTATGGGGTTGTAACGGAAGCCTTTGTGATGCGCCGGAGTTCACCTGTTGTCCCTACGGGCGCGCCCTGTTAGACCCGGCCTCCCTTCCTGAGCCCCCAGGGTAGGCCTGGTATCCCTACCTGGTGCTCCGGGGAGGCCTGGCATACCTTCCTGACGCTCCGGGGTAGTACAGGTACCCCCACTCGGTACTCCGTCGTAGTAACCGTAATCCTCATCGGTACTCCGTGGTGGTACCAGTACTCCCACCAGGTACTCCGGGGTAGTACCCGTAACCCTCATCGGTCCTCCGGGGTGGTACCTGTACCCGCAACCGGCGCTCCGGGGTAATACCGGTACCACCACTCGGCACTCCGGGGTGGTACCAGTACCCCCACCCAGTACTACAGGGTGCAACTGCTGTCCCTACGGGCGCGCGGGGTTAGACTCGCCCTTACTACCTGACCCTCCGCATTAGGCCCGGTGTCCCTACCCGACGTTCCGGGATAGAACCTGTTCCCCCAACAGTACTATGGGGTTGGACCGGAAACCTTTGTGATGCGCCGGAGTTCACCTGTTGTCCCTACGGGCGCGCCCTTTTAGACCCGGCCTCCCTTCCTGAGCCCCCAGGGTAGGCCTGGTATCCCTACCTGGTGCACCTGCTTAAGCCTGGCGTCCCTTCCCGACGCTCCGGGTAGTACCGGTACCCCCACTCGGTACTCCGTGGTAGTACCCGTAACCCTCATCGGTACTCCGGGGTGGTACCAGTACTCCCACCAGGTTCTGCGGGGTAGTACCCGTAACCCTCATCGGTACTCCGCGGTGGTACCTGTACCTGCAACCGGCGCTCCGGGGTAGTACCGGTACCAACACCTGGTGCTCCTGGGTGGTACCCATAACCCTCTAGGGTACTCCGGGGTGGTACCAGTACTCCCACCAGGTACTCCGGGTACTACCCGTAACCCTCATCGGTACTCCGGGGTGCTACCAGTACCCCCACCCGGTACTACAGGGTACAACTGCTGTCCCTACGGGCGCGCAATGTTAGACTCGCCCTTACTAACTAACCCTCTGCATTAGGCCCGGTGTCCCTACCCGACGTTCCGGGATAGAACCTGTTCCCCCAACAGTACTATGGGCTTGTACCGGAAACCTTTGTGATGCGCCAGAGTTCACCTGTTGTCTCTACGGGCGCGCCCTGTTAGGCCCGGCCTCCCTTCCTGAGCCCCCAGGGTAGGCCTGGTATCCCTACCTGGTGCACCTGCTTAAGCCTGGCGTCCCTTCCCGACGCTCCGGGGTAGTACCGGTACCCCCACTCGGTACTCCGTGGTAGTACCCTTAATCCTCATCGGTACTCCGTGGTGGTACCAGTACTCCCACCAGGTACTCCGGGGTAGTACCCGTAACCCTCATCGGTACTCCGGGGTGCTACCAGTACCCGCAACCGTCGCTCCGGGGTGGTACCGGTACCACCACTCGGCACTCCGGGGTGGTACCAGTACCCGCACCCACTACTACAGGGTACAACTGCTGTCCCTACGGGTGCGCGGCGTTAGACTCGCCCTTACAACCTGACCCTCCGCTTTAGGCCCGGTGTCCCTACCCGACATTCCAGGATGGAACCGGTTCCCCCAACAGTACTATGGGGTTGTAACGGAAGCCTTTGTGATGCGCCGGAGTTCACCTGTTGTCCCTACGGGAGCGCCCTGTTAGACCCGGCCGCCCTTCCTGAGTCCCCAGGGTAGGCCTGGTATCCCTACCTGGTGCTCCGGGGAGGCCTGGCATACCTTCCTGACGCTCCGGGGTAGTACCGGTACCCCCACCAGGTACTCCGTGGTAGTCCCCGCAATCCTCATCGGTACTCCGGGTTAGTACCCGTGCCCCCACCAGGTACTGCGGGGTAGTACCCGTAACCCTCATCGGTACTCCGGGGTGGTACCTGTACCCGCAACCGGCGCTCCGGGGTAGTACCGGTACCACCACCTGGTGCTCCTGGGTGGTACCCATAACCCTCTAGGGTACTCCGGGGTGGTACCAGTACTCCCACCAGGTACTCCGGGTACTACCCGTAACACTCATCGGTACTCCGGGGTGGTACCAGTACCCCGAACCCAGTACTACAGGGTACAAATGCTGTCCCTACGGGCGCGCAAAGTTAGACTCGCCCTTACAACCTGACCCTCCGCTTTAGGCCCGGTGTCCCTACCCGACGTTCCGCGATAGAACCTGTTCCCCCAACAGTACTATGGGCTTGTACCGGAAACCTTTGTGATGCGCCGGAGTTCACCTGTTATCCCTACGGGCGCGCCCTGTTAGGCCCGGCCTCCCTTCCTGAGCCCCCAGGGTAGGCCTGGTATCCCTACCTGGTGCACCTGCTTAAGCCTGGCGTCCCTTCCCGACGCTCCGGGGTAGTACCGGTACCCCCACTCGGTACTCCGTCGTAGTAACCGTAATCCTCATCGGTACTCCGTGGTGGTACCAGTACTCCCACCAGGTACTCCGGGGTAGTACCCGTAACCTTCATCGGTCCTCCGGGGCGGTACCTGTACACGCAACCGGCGCTCCGGGGTAGTACCGGTACCACCACTCGGCACTCCGGGGTGGTACCAGTACCCACACCCAGTACTACAGGGTACAAATGTTGTCCCTACGGGCCCGCGAAGTTAGACTCGCCCTTACAACCTGACCCTCCGCTTTAGGCCCGATGTCCCTACCCGACGTTCCGGGATAGAACCTGTTCCCCCAACAGTACTATGGGGTTGTAACGGAAGCCTTTGTGATGCGCCGGAGTTCACCTGTTGTCCCTACGGGAGCACCCTTTTAGACCCGGCCTCCCTTCCTGAGCCCCCAGGGTAGGCCTGGTATCCCTACCTGGTGCACCTGCTTAAGCCTGGCGTCCCTTCCCGACGCTCCGGGGTAGTACCGGTACCCCCACTCGGTACTCCGTGGTAGTACCCTTAATCATCATCGGTACTCCGGGGTGGTACCAGTACTCCCACCAGGTACTCCGGGGTAGTACCCGTAACCCTCATCGGTACTCCGGGGTGGTACCTGTACCCGCAACCGTCGCTCCGGGGTGGTACCGGTACCACCACTCGGCACTCCGGGGTGGTACCAGTACCCCCACCCACTACTACAGGGTACAACTGCTGTCCCTACGGGCGCGCGGCGTTAGACTCGCCCTTACAACCTGACCCTCCGCTTTAGGCCCGGTGTCCCTACCCGACGTTCCGGGATAGAACCTGTTCCCCCAACAGTACTATGGGGTTGTAACGGAAACCTTTGTGATGCGCCGGAGTTCACCTGTTGTCCCTACGGGAGCGCCCTGTTAGACCCGGCCGCCCTTCCTGAGTCCCCAGGGTAGGCCTGGTATCCCTACCTGGTGCTCCGGGGAGGCCTGGCATACCTTCCTGACGCTCCGGGGTAGTACCGGTACCCCGACTCGGTACTCCATGGTAGTCCCCGCGATCCTCATCGGTACTCCGGGTTAGTACCCGTGCCCCCACCAGGTACTGCGGGGTAGTACCCGTAACCCTCATCGGTACTCCGGGGTGGTACCTGTACCCGCAACCGGCGCTCCGGGGTAGTACCGGTACCACCACTCGGCACTCCGGGGTGGTACCAGTACCCCCACCCAGTACTACAGGGTACAACTGCTGTCCCTACGGGCCCGCGAAGTTAGACTCGCCCTTACAACCTGACCCTCCGCTTTAGGCCCGGTGTCCCTACCCGACGTTCCGGGATAGAACCTGTTCCCCCAACAGTACTATGGGGTTGGACCGGAAACCTTTGTGATGCGCCGGAGTTCACCTGTTGTCCCTACGGGCGCGCCCTGTTAGACCCGGCCTCCCTTCCTGAGCCCCCAGGGTAGGCCTGGTATCCCTACCTGGTGCACCTGCTTAAGCCTGGCGTCCCTTCCCGACGCTCCGGGTAGTACCGCTATCCCCACTCGGTACTCCGTGGTAGTCCCCGCAATCCTCATCGGTACTCCGGGTTAGTACCCGTGCCCCCACCAGGTTCTGCGGGGTAGTACCCGTAACCCTCATCGGTACTCCGGGGTGGTACCTGTACCCGCAACCGGCGCTCCGGGGTAGTACCGGTTCCCCCACCTGGTGCTCCTGGGTGGTACCCATAACCCTCTACGGTACTCCGGGGTGGTACCAGTACTCCCACCAGGTACTCCGGGTACTACCCGTAACCCTCATCGGTACTCCGGGGTGGTACCAGTACCCCCACCCAGTACTACAGGGTACAACTGCTGTCCCTACGGGCGCGCAATGTTAGACTCGCCCTTACTAACTAACCCTCTGCATGAGGACCGGTGTCCCTACCCGACGTTCCGGGATAGAACCTGTTCCCCCAACAGTACTATGGGGTTGTACCGGAAACCTTTGTGATGCGCCGGAGTTCACCTGTTGTCCCTACGGGCGCGCCCTTTAGACCCGGCCTCCCTTCCTGAGCCCCCAGGGTAGGCCTGGTATCCCTACCTGGTGCTCCGGGAAGGCCTGGCGTCCCTTCCCGACGCACCGGGGTAGTACCGGTACCCCCACTCGGTACTCCGTGGTAGTAACCGCAATCCTCAGCGGTACTCCGGGCTGGTACCTGTACCCACAACCGGCGCTCCGGGGTAGTACCGGTACCACCACTCGGCACTCCGGGGTGGTACCAGTACCCGCACCCACTACTACAGGGTACAACTGCTGTCCCTACGGGCCCGCGAAGTTAGACTCGCCCTTACAACCTGACCCTCCGCTTTAGGCCCGGTGTCCCTACCCGACGTTCCGGGATAGAACCTGTTCCCCCAACAGTACTATGGGGTTGTACCGGAAACCTTTGTGATGCGCCGGAGTTCACCTGTTGTCCCTACGGGCGCGCCCTGTTAGACCCGGCCTCCCTTCCTGAGCCCCCAGGGTACGCCTGGTATCCCTACCTGGTGCACCTGCTTAAGCCTGGCGTCCCTTCCCAACGCTCCGGGTAGTACCGCTATCCCCACTCGGTACTCCGTGGTAGTACCCGTAATCCTCATCGGTACTCCGGGGTGGTACCAGTACTCCCACCAGGTACTCCGGGTTTAGTACCCGTAACCCTCATCGGTACTCCGGGGTGCTACCAGTACCCGCAACCGGCGCTCCGGGGTAGTACCGGTACCCCCACCTGGTGCTCCTGGGTGGTACCCATAACCCTCTACGGTACTCCGGGGTGGTACCAGTACTCCCACCAGGTACTCCGGGTACTACCCGTAACCCTCATCGGTACTCCGGGGTGGTACCAGTACCCCCACCCGGTACTACAGGGTACAACTGCTGTCCCTACGGGCGCGCAATGTTAGACTCGCCCTTACTAACTAACCCTCTGCATTAGGACCGGTGTCCCTACCCGACGTTCCGGGATAGAACCTGTTCCCCCAACAGTACTATGGGGTTGTACCGGAAACCTTTGTGATGCGCCGGAGTTCACCTGTTGTCCCTACGGGCGCGCCCTGTTAGACCCGGCCTCCCTTCCTGAGCCCCCAGGGTACGCCTGGTATCCCTACCTGGTGCACCTGCTTAAGCCTGGCGTCCCTTCCCGACGCTCCGGGTAGTACCGCTATCCCCACTCGGTACTCCGTGGTAGTCCCCGCAATCCTCATCGGTACTCCGGGTTAGTACCCGTGCCCCCACCAGGTACTGCGGGGTAGTACCCGTAACCCTCATCGGTACTCCGGGGTGCTACCAGTACCCGCAACCGTCGCTCCGGGGTGGTACCGGTACCACCACTCGGCACTCCGGGGTGGTACCAGTACCCGCACCCACTACTACAGGGTACAACTGCTGTCCCTACGGGTGCGCGGCGTTAGACTCGCCCTTACAACCTGACCCTCCGCTTTAGGCCCGGTGTCCCTACCCGACATTCCAGGATGGAACCGGTTCCCCCAACAGTACTATGGGGTTGTAACGGAAGCCTTTGTGATGCGCCGGAGTTCACCTGTTGTCCCTACGGGAGCGCCCTGTTAGACCCGGCCGCCCTTCCTGAGTCCCCAGGGTAGGCCTGGTATCCCTACCTGGTGCTCCGGGGAGGCCTGGCATACCTTCCTGACGCTCCGGGGTAGTACCGGTACCCCGACTCGGTACTCCGTGGTAGTCCCCGCAATCCTCATCGGTACTCCGGGTTAGTACCCGTGCCCCCACCAGGTACTGCGGGGTAGTACCCGTAACCCTCATCGGTACTCCGGGGTGGTACCTGTACCCGCAACCGGCGCTCCGGGGTAGTACCGGTACCACCACTCGGCACTCCGGGGTGGTACCAGTACCCCCACCCGGTACTACAGGGTACAACTGCTGTCCCTACGGGCCCGCGAAGTTAGACTCGCCCTTACAACCTGACCCTCCGCTTTAGGCCCGGTGTCCCTACCCGACGTTCCGGGATAGAACCTGTTCCCCCAACAGTACTATGGGGTTGGACCGGAAACCTTTGTGATGCGCCGGAGTTCACCTGTTGTCCCTACGGGCGCGCCCTGTTAGACCCGGCCTCCCTTCCTGAGCCCCCAGGGTAGGCCTGGTATCCCTACCTGGTGCACCTGCTTAAGCCTGGCGTCCCTTCCCAACGCTCCGGGTAGTACCGCTATCCCCACTCGGTACTCCGTGGTAGTACCCGTAATCCTCATCGGTACTCCGGGGTGGTACCAGTACTCCCACCAGGTACTCCGGGGTAGTACCCGTAACCCTCATCGGTACTCCGGGGTGCTACCAGTACCCGCAACCGGCGCTCCGGGGTAGTACCGGGACCCCCACCTGGTGCTCCTGGGTGGTACCCATAACCCTCTACGGTACTCCGGGGTGGTACCAGTACTCCCACCAGGTACTCCGGGTACTACCCGTAACCCTCATCGGTACTCCGGGGTGGTACCAGTACCCCCACCCGGTACTACAGGGTACAACTGCTGTCCCTACGGGCGCGCAATGTTAGACTCGCCCTTACTAACTAACCCTCTGCATTAGGACCGGTGTCCCTACCCGACGTTCCGGGATAGAACCTGTTCCCCCAACAGTACTATGGGGTTGTACCGGAAACCTTTGTGATGCGCCGGAGTTCACCTGTTGTCCCTACGGGCGCGCCCTTTAGACCCGGCCTCCCTTCCTGAGCCCCCAGGGTAGGCCTGGTATCCCTACCTGGTGCCCCGGGAAGGCCTGGCGTCCCTTCCCGACGCACCGGGGTAGTACCGGTACCCCCACTCGGTACTCCGTGGTAGTAACCGCAATCCTCAGCGGTACTCCGGGCTGGTACCTGTACCCACAACCGGCGCTCCGGGGTAGTACCGGTACCACCACTCGGCACTCCGGGGTGGTACCAGTACCCGCACCCACTACTACAGGGTGCAACTGCTGTCCCTACGGGTGCGCGGCGTTAGACTTGCCCTTACAACCTGACCCTCCGCTTTAGGCCCGGTGTCCCTACCCGACATTCCAGGATGGAACCGGTTCCCCCAACAGTACTATGGGGTTGTAACGGAAGCCTTTGTGATGCGCCGGAGTTCACCTGTTGTCCCTACGGGAGCGCCCTCTTAGACCCGGCCGCACTTCCTGAGTCCCCAGGGTAGGCCTGGTATCCCTACCTGGTGCTCCGGGGAGGCCTGGCATACCTTCCTGACGCTCCGGGGTAGTACCGGTACCCCCACTCGGTACTCCGTGGTAGTCCCCGCAATCCTCATCGGTACTCCGGGTTAGTACCCGTGCCCCCACCAGGTACTGCGGGGTAGTACCCGTAACCCTCATCGGTACTCCGGGGTGGTACCTGTACCCGCAACCGGCGCTCCGGGGTAGTACCGGTACCACCACCTGGTGCTCCTGGGTGGTACCCATAACCCTCTACGGTACTCCGGGGTGGTACCAGTACTCCCACCAGGTACTCCGGGTACTACCCGTAACCCTCATCGGTACTCCGGGGTGGTACCAGTACCCCGAACCCAGTACTACAGGGTACAACTGCTGTCCCTACGGGCGCGCAAAGTTAGACTCGCCCTTACAACCTGACCCTCCGCTTTAGGCCCGGTGTCCCTACCCGACGTTCCGGGATAGAACCTGTTCCCCCAACAGTACTATGGGCTTGTACCGGAAACCTTTGTGATGCGCCGGAGTTCACCTGTTATCCCTACGGGCGCGCCCTGTTAGGCCCGGCCTCCCTTCCTGAGCCCCCAGGGTAGGCCTGGTATCCCTACCTGGTGCACCTGCTTAAGCCTGGCGTCCCTTCCCGACGCTCCGGGGTAGTACCGGTACCCCCACTCGGTACTCCGTCGTAGTAACCGTAATCCTCATCGGTACTCCGTGGTGGTACCAGTACTCCCACCAGGTACTCCGGGGTAGTACCCGTAACCTTCATCGGTCCTCCGGGGCGGTACCTGTACACGCAACCGGCGCTCCGGGGTAGTTCCGGTACCACCACTCGGCACTCCGGGGTGGTACCAGTACCCACACCCAGTACTACAGGGTACAAATGTTGTCCCTACGGGCCCGCGAAGTTAGACTCGCCCTTACAACCTGACCCTCCGCTTTAGGCCCGATGTCCCTACCCGACGTTCCGGGATAGAACCTGTTCCCCCAACAGTACTATGGGGTTGTAACGGAAGCCTTTGTGATGCGCCGGAGTTCACCTGTTGTCCCTACGGGAGCGCCCTTTTAGACCCGGCCTCCCTTCCTGAGCCCCCAGGGTAGGCCTGGTATCCCTACCTGGTGCACCTGCTTAAGCCTGGCGTCCCTTCCCGACGCTCCGGGGTAGTACCGGTACCCCCACTCGGTACTCCGTGGTAGTACCCTTAATCATCATCGGTACTCCGGGGTGGTACCAGTACTCCCACCAGGTACTCCGGGGTAGTACCCGTAACCCTCATCGGTACTCCGGGGTGGTACCTGTACCCGCAACCGTCGCTCCGGGGTGGTACCGGTACCACCACTCGGCACTCCGGGGTGGTACCAGTACCCGCACCCACTACTACAGGGTGCAACTGCTGTCCCTACGGGTGCGCGGCGTTAGACTCGCCCTTACAACCTGACCCTCCGCTTTAGGCCCGGTCTCCCTACCCGACATTCCAGGATGGAACCGGTTCCCCCAACAGTACTATGGGGTTGTACCGGAAACCTTTGTGATGCGTCGGAGTTCACCTGTTGTCCCTACGGGCGTGCCCTGTTAGGCCCGGCCTCCCTTCCTGAGCCCCCAGGGTAGGCCTGGTATCCCTACCTGGTGCTCCGGGGAGGCCTGGCATACCTTCCTGACGCTCCGGGGTAGTACAGGTACCCCCACTCGGTACTCCGTCGTAGTAACCGTAATCCTCATCGGTACTCCGTGGTGGTACCAGTACTCCCACCAGGTACTCCGGGGTAGTAACCATAATCCTCATCGGTACTCCGGGGTGGTACCTGTACCCGCAACCGGCGCTCCGGGGTAGTACCGGTACCACCACTCGGCACTCCGGGGTGGTACCAGTACCCCCACCCAGTACTACAGGGTACAACTGCTGTCCCTACGGGCGCGCAATGTTAGACTCGCCCTTACTATCTAACCCTCTGCATTAGGACCGGTGTCCCTACCCGACGTTCCGGGATAGAACCTGTTCCCCCAACAGTACTATGGGGTTGGACCGGAAACCTTTGTGATGCGCCGGAGTTCACCTGTTGTCCCTACGGGCGCGCCCTGTTAGACCCGGCCTCCCTTCCTGAGCCCCCAGGGTAGGCCTGGTATCCCTACCTGGTGCACCTGCTTAAGCCTGGCGTCCCTTCCCGACGCTCCGGGTAGTACGGCTATCGCCACTCGGTACTCCGTGGTAGTACCCGTAATCCTCATCGGTACTCCGGGGTGGTACCAGTACTCCCACCAGGTACTGCGGGGTAGTACCCGTAACCCTCATCGGTACTCCGCGGTGGTACCTGTACCCGCAACCGGCGCTCCGGGGTAGTACCGGTACCAACACCTGGTGCTCCTGGGTGGTACCCATAACCCTCTACGGTACTCCGGGGTGGTACCAGTACTCCCACCAGGTACTCCGGGTACTACCCGTAACCCTCATCGGTACTCCGGGGTGCTACCAGTACCCCCACCCGGTACTACAGGGTACAACTGCTGTCCCTACGGGCGCGCAATGTTAGACTCGCCCTTACTAACTAACCCTCTGCATTAGGTCCGGTGTCCCTACCCGACGTTCCGGGATAGAACCTGTTCCCCCAACAGTACTATGGGCTTGTACCGGAAACCTTTGTGATGCGCCAGAGTTCACCTGTTGTCCCTACGGGCGCGCCCTGTTAGGCCCGGCCTCCCTTCCTGAGCCCCCAGGGTAGGCCTGGTATCCCTACCTGGTGCACCTGCTTAAGCCTGGCGTCCCTTCCCGACGCTCCGGGGTAGTACCGGTACCCCCACTCGGTACTCCATCGTAGTAACCGTAATCCTCATCGGTACTCCGTGGTGGTACTAGTACCCCCCCCCAGTACTACAGGGTACAACTGCTATCCCTACGGGCGCGCGGGGTTACAACCGAGCTTTCTATCTCACCCTCCGCGTTAGGCCCGGTGTCCCTACCCAACGTTCCGGGATAGAACCTGTTCCCCCAACAGTACTATGGGGTTGTACCGGAAACCTTTGTGATGCGCCGGAGTTCACCTCTTGTCCCTACGGGAGCGCCCTTTTAGACCCGGCCTCCCTTCCTGAGCCCCCAGGGTAGGCCTGGTATCCCTACCTGGTGCACCTGCTTAAGCCTGGCGTCCCTTCCCGACGCTCCGGGGTAGTACCGGTACCCCCACTCGGTACTCCGTGGTAGTACCCTTAATCCTCATCGGTACTCCGTGGTGGTACCAGTACTCCCACCAGGTACTCCGGGGTAGTACCCGTAACCCTCATCGGTACTCCGGGGTGGTACCAGTACCCGCAACCGTCGCTCCGGGGTGGTACCGGTACCACCACTCGGCACTCCGGGGTGGTACCAGTACCCGCACCCACTACTACAGGGTACAACTGCTGTCCCTACGGGTGCGCGGCGTTAGACTCGCCCTTACAACCTGACCCTCCGCTTTAGGCCCGGTGTCCCTACCCGACATTCCAGGATGGAACCGGTTCCCCCAACAGTACTATGGGGTTGTAACGGAAGCCTTTGTGATGCGCCGGAGTTCACCTGTTGTCCCTACGGGAGCGCCCTGTTAGACCCGGCCGCCCTTCCTGAGTCCCCAGGGTAGGCCTGGTATCCCTACCTGGTGCTCCGGGGAGGCCTGGCATACCTTCCTGACGCTCCGGGGTAGTACCGGTACCCCCACCAGGTACTCCGTGGTAGTCCCCGCAATCCTCATCGGTACTCCGGGTTAGTACCCGTGCCCCCACCAGGTTCTGCGGGGTAGTACCCGTAACCCTCATCGGTACTCCGGGGTGGTACCTGTACCCGCAACCGGCGCTCCGGGGTAGTACCGGTACCACCACCTGGTGCTCCTGGGTGGTACCCATAACCCTCTACGGTACTCCGGGGTGGTACCAGTACTCCCACCAGGTACTCCGGGTACTACCCGTAACCCTCATCGGTACTCCGGGGTGGTACCAGTACCCCGAACCCAGTACTACAGGGTACAAATGCTGTCCCTACGGGCGCGCAAAGTTAGACTCGCCCTTACAACCTGACCCTCCGCTTTAGGCCCGGTGTCCCTACCCGACGTTCCGGGATAGAACCTGTTCCCCCAACAGTACTATGGGCTTGTACCGGAAACCTTTGTGATGCGCCGGAGTTCACCTGTTATCCCTACGGGCGCGCCCTGTTAGGCCCGGCCTCCCTTCCTGAGCCCCCAGGGTAGGCCTGGTATCCCTACCTGGTGCACCTGCTTAAGCCTGGCGTCCCTTCCCGACGCTCCGGGGTAGTACCGGTACCCCCACTCGGTACTCCGTCGTAGTAACCGTAATCCTCATCGGTACTCCGTGGTGGTACCAGTACTCCCACCAGGTACTCCGGGGTAGTACCCGTAACCTTCATCGGTACTCCGGGGTGGTAGCAGTACCCGCAACCGGCGCTCCGGGGTAGTACCGGTACCACCACTCGGCACTCCGGGGTGGTACCAGTACCCACACCCAGTACTACAGGGTACAAATGTTGTCCCTACGGGCCCGCGAAGTTAGACTCGCCCTTACAACCTGACCCTCCGCTTTAGGCCCGATGTCCCTACCCGACGTTCCGGGATAGAACCTGTTCCCCCAACAGTACTATGGGGTTGTAACGGAAGCCTTTGTGATGCGCCGGAGTTCACCTGTTGTCCCTACGGGAGCACCCTTTTAGACCCGGCCTCCCTTCCTGAGCCCCCAGGGTAGGCCTGGTATCCCTACCTGGTGCACCTGCTTAAGCCTGGCGTCCCTTCCCAACGCTCCGGGTAGTACCGCTATCCCCACTCGGTACTCCGTGGTAGTACCCGTAATCCTCATCGGTACTCCGGGGTGGTACCAGTACTCCCACCAGGTACTCCGGGGTAGTACCCGTAACCCTCATCGGTACTCCGGGGTGCTACCAGTACCCGCAACCGGCGCTCCGGGGTAGTACCGGTACCCCCACCTGGTGCTCCTGGGTGGTACCCATAACCCTCTACGGTACTCCGGGGTGGTACCAGTACTCCCACCAGGTACTCCGGGTACTACCCGTAACCCTCATCGGTACTCCGGGGTGGTACCAGTACCCCCACCCGGTACTACAGGGTACAACTGCTGTCCCTACGGGCGCGCAATGTTAGACTCGCCCTTACTAACTAACCCTCTGCATTAGGACCGGTGTCCCTACCCGACGTTCCGGGATAGAACCTGTTCCCCCAACAGTACTATGGGGTTGTACCGGAAACCTTTGTGATGCGCCGGAGTTCACCTGTTGTCCCTACGGGCGCGCCCTGTTAGACCCGGCCTCCCTTCCTGAGCCCCCAGGGTAGGCCTGGTATCCCTACCTGGTGCACCTGCTTAAGCCTGGCGTCCCTTCCCGACGCTCCGGGTAGTACCGCTATCCCCACTCGGTACTCCGTGGTAGTCCCCGCAATCCTCATCGGTACTCCGGGTTAGTACCCGTGCCCCCACCAGGTACTGCGGGGTAGTACCCGTAACCCTCATCGGTACTCCGGGGTGCTACCAGTACCCGCAACCGTCGCTCCGGGGTGGTACCGGTACCACCACTCGGCACTCCGGGGTGGTACCAGTACCCGCACCCACTACTACAGGGTACAACTGCTGTCCCTACGGGTGCGCGGCGTTAGACTCGCCCTTACAACCTGACCCTCCGCTTTAGGCCCGGTGTCCCTACCCGACATTCCAGGATGGAACCGGTTCCCCCAACAGTACTATGGGGTTGTAACGGAAGCCTTTGTGATGCGCCGGAGTTCACCTGTTGTCCCTACGGGAGCGCCCTGTTAGACCCGGCCGCCCTTCCTGAGTCCCCAGGGTAGGCCTGGTATCCCTACCTGGTGCTCCGGGGAGGCCTGGCATACCTTCCTGACGCTCCGGGGTAGTACCGGTACCCCGACTCGGTACTCCGTGGTAGTCCCCGCAATCCTCATCGGTACTCCGGGTTAGTACCCGTGCCCCCACCAGGTACTGCGGGGTAGTACCCGTAACCCTCATCGGTACTCCGGGGTGGTACCTGTACCCGCAACCGGCGCTCCGGGGTAGTACCGGGACCACCACTCGGCACTCCGGGGTGGTACCAGTACCCCCACCCGGTACTACAGGGTACAACTGCTGTCCCTACGGGCCCGCGAAGTTAGACTCGCCCTTACAACCTGACCCTCCGCTTTAGGCCCGGTGTCCCTACCCGACGTTCCGGGATAGAACCTGTTCCCCCAACAGTACTATGGGGTTGGACCGGAAACCTTTGTGATGCGCCGGAGTTCACCTGTTGTCCCTACGGGCGCGCCCTGTTAGACCCGGCCTCCCTTCCTGAGCCCCCAGGGTAGGCCTGGTATCCCTACCTGGTGCACCTGCTTAAGCCTGGCGTCCCTTCCCAACGCTCCGGGTAGTACCGCTATCCCCACTCGGTACTCCGTGGTAGTACCCGTAATCCTCATCGGTACTCCGGGGTGGTACCAGTACTCCCACCAGGTACTCCGGGGTAGTACCCGTAACCCTCATCGGTACTCCGGGGTGCTACCAGTACCCGCAACCGGCGCTCCGGGGTAGTACCGGTACCCCCACCTGGTGCTCCTGGGTGGTACCCATAACCCTCTACGGTACTCCGGGGTGGTACCAGTACTCCCACCAGGTACTCCGGGTACTACCCGTAACCCTCATCGGTACTCCGGGGTGGTACCAGTACCCCCACCCGGTACTACAGGGTACAACTGCTGTCCCTACGGGCGCGCAATGTTAGACTCGCCCTTACTAACTAACCCTCTGCATTAGGACCGGTGTCCCTACCCGACGTTCCGGGATAGAACCTGTTCCCCCAACAGTACTATGGGGTTGTACCGGAAACCTTTGTGATGCGCCGGAGTTCACCTGTTGTCCCTACGGGCGCGCCCTTTAGACCCGGCCTCCCTTCCTGAGCCCCCAGGGTAGGCCTGGTATCCCTACCTGGTGCCCCGGGAAGGCCTGGCGTCCCTTCCCGACGCACCGGGGTAGTACCGGTACCCCCACTCGGTACTCCGTGGTAGTAACCGCAATCCTCAGCGGTACTCCGGGCTGGTACCTGTACCCACAACCGGCGCTCCGGGGTAGTACCGGTACCACCACTCGGCACTCCGGGGTGGTACCAGTACCCCCACCCACTACTACAGGGTGCAACTGCTGTCCCTACGGGTGCGCGGCGTTAGACTTGCCCTTACAACCTGACCCTCCGCTTTAGGCCCGGTGTCCCTACCCGACATTCCAGGATGGAACCGGTTCCCCCAACAGTACTATGGGGTTGTAACGGAAGCCTTTGTGATGCGCCGGAGTTCACCTGTTGTCCCTACGGGAGCGCCCTCTTAGACCCGGCCGCACTTCCTGAGTCCCCAGGGTAGGCCTGGTATCCCTACCTGGTGCTCCGGGGAGGCCTGGCATACCTTCCTAACGCTCCGGGGTAGTACCGGTACCCCCACTCGGTACTCCGTGGTAGTCCCCGCAATCCTCATCGGTACTCCGGGTTAGTACCCGTGCCCCCACCAGGTACTGCGGGGTAGTACCCGTAACCCTCATCGGTACTCCGGGGTGGTACCTGTACCCGCAACCGGCGCTCCGGGGTAGTACCGGTACCACCACCTGGTGCTCCTGGGTGGTACCCATAACCCTCTACGGTACTCCGGGGTGGTACCAGTACTCCCACCAGGTACTCCGGGTACTACCCGTAACCCTCATCGGTACTCCGGGGTGGTACCAGTACCCCGAACCCAGTACTACAGGGTACAACTGCTGTCCCTACGGGCGCGCAAAGTTAGACTCGCCCTTACAACCTGACCCTCCGCTTTAGGCCCGGTGTCCCTACCCGACGTTCCGGGATAGAACCTGTTCCCCCAACAGTACTATGGGCTTGTACCGGAAACCTTTGTGATGCGCCGGAGTTCACCTGTTATCCCTACGGGCGCGCCCTGTTAGGCCCGGCCTCCCTTCCTGAGCCCCCAGGGTAGGCCTGGTATCCCTACCTGGTGCACCTGCTTAAGCCTGGCGTCCCTTCCCGACGCTCCGGGGTAGTACCGGTACCCCCACTCGGTACTCCGTCGTAGTAACCGTAATCCTCATCGGTACTCCGTGGTGGTACCAGTACTCCCACCAGGTACTCCGGGGTAGTACCCGTAACCTTCATCGGTCCTCCGGGGCGGTACCTGTACACGCAACCGGCGCTCCGGGGTAGTTCCGGTACCACCACTCGGCACTCCGGGGTGGTACCAGTACCCACACCCAGTACTACAGGGTACAAATGTTGTCCCTACGGGCCCGCGAAGTTAGACTCGCCCTTACAACCTGACCCTCCGCTTTAGGCCCGATGTCCCTACCCGACGTTCCGGGATAGAACCTGTTCCCCCAACAGTACTATGGGGTTGTAACGGAAGCCTTTGTGATGCGCCGGAGTTCACCTGTTGTCCCTACGGGAGCGCCCTTTTAGACCCGGCCTCCCTTCCTGAGCCCCCAGGGTAGGCCTGGTATCCCTACCTGGTGCACCTGCTTAAGCCTGGCGTCCCTTCCCGACGCTCCGGGGTAGTACCGGTACCCCCACTCGGTACTCCGTGGTAGTACCCTTAATCATCATCGGTACTCCGGGGTGGTACCAGTACTCCCACCAGGTACTCCGGGGTAGTACCCGTAACCCTCATCGGTACTCCGGGGTGGTACCTGTACCCGCAACCGTCGCTCCGGGGTGGTACCGGTACCACCACTCGGCACTCCGGGGTGGTACCAGTACCCGCACCCACTACTACAGGGTGCAACTGCTGTCCCTACGGGTGCGCGGCGTTAGACTCGCCCTTACAACCTGACCCTCCGCTTTAGGCCCGGTCTCCCTACCCGACATTCCAGGATGGAACCGGTTCCCCCAACAGTACTATGGGGTTGTACCGGAAACCTTTGTGATGCGTCGGAGTTCACCTGTTGTCCCTACGGGCGTGCCCTGTTAGGCCCGGCCTCCCTTCCTGAGCCCCCAGGGTAGGCCTGGTATCCCTACCTGGTGCTCCGGGGAGGCCTGGCATACCTTCCTGACGCTCCGGGGTAGTACAGGTACCCCCACTCGGTACTCCGTCGTAGTAACCGTAATCCTCATCGGTACTCCGTGGTGGTACCAGTACTCCCACCAGGTACTCCGGGGTAGTACCCATAATCCTCATCGGTACTCCGGGGTGGTACCTGTACCCGCAACCGGCGCTCCGGGGTAGTACCGGTACCACCACTCGGCACTCCGGGGTGGTACCAGTACCCCCACCCAGTACTACAGGGTACAACTGCTGTCCCTACGGGCGCGCAATGTTAGACTCGCCCTTACTATCTAACCCTCTGCATTAGGACCGGTGTCCCTACCCGACGTTCCGGGATAGAACCTGTTCCCCCAACAGTACTATGGGGTTGGACCGGAAACCTTTGTGATGCGCCGGAGTTCACCTGTTGTCCCTACGGGCGCGCCCTGTTAGACCCGGCCTCCCTTCCTGAGCCCCCAGGGTAGGCCTGGTATCCCTACCTGGTGCACCTGCTTAAGCCTGGCGTCCCTTCCCAACGCTCCGGGTAGTACGGCTATCGCCACTCGGTACTCCGTGGTAGTACCCGTAATCCTCATCGGTACTCCGGGGTGGTACCAGTACTCCCACCAGGTACTGCGGGGTAGTACCCGTAACCCTCATCGGTACTCCGCGGTGGTACCTGTACCCGCAACCGGCGCTCCGGGGTAGTACCGGTACCCCCACCTGGTGCTCCTGGGTGGTACCCATAACCCTCTACGGTACTCCGGGGTGGTACCAGTACTCCCACCAGGTACTCCGGGTACTACCCGTAACCCTCATCGGTACTCCGGGGTGCTACCAGTACCCCCACCCGGTACTACAGGGTACAACTGCTGTCCCTACGGGCGCGCAATGTTAGACTCGCCCTTACTAACTAACCCTCTGCATTAGGCCCGGTGTCCCTACCCGACGTTCCGGGATAGAACCTGTTCCCCCAACAGTACTATGGGCTTGTACCGGAAACCTTTGTGATGCGCCAGAGTTCACCTGTTGTCCCTACGGGCGCGCCCTGTTAGGCCCGGCCTCCCTTCCTGAGCCCCCAGGGTAGGCCTGGTATCCCTACCTGGTGCACCTGCTTAAGCCTGGCGTCCCTTCCCGACGCTCCGGGGTAGTACCGGTACCCCCACTCGGTACTCCATCGTAGTAACCGTAATCCTCATCGGTACTCCGTGGTGGTACTAGTACCCCCCCCCAGTACTACAGGGTACAACTGCTATCCCTACGGGCGCGCGGGGTTACAACCGAGCTTTCTATCTCACCCTCCGCGTTAGGCCCGGTGTCCCTACCCAACGTTCCGGGATAGAACCTGTTCCCCCAACAGTACTATGGGGTTGGACCGGAAACCTTTGTGATGCGCCGGAGTTCACCTCTTGTCCCTACGGGAGCGCCCTTTTAGACCCGGCCTCCCTTCCTGAGCCCCCAGGGTAGGCCTGGTATCCCTACCTGGTGCACCTGCTTAAGCCTGGCGTCCCTTCCCGACGCTCCGGGGTAGTACCGGTACCCCCACTCGGTACTCCGTGGTAGTACCCTTAATCCTCATCGGTACTCCGTGGTGGTACCAGTACTCCCACCAGGTACTCCGGGGTAGTACCCGTAACCCTCATCGGTACTCCGGGGTGGTACCAGTACCCGCAACCGTCGCTCCGGGGTGGTACCGGTACCACCACTCGGCACTCCGGGGTGGTACCAGTACCCGCACCCACTACTACAGGGTACAACTGCTGTCCCTACGGGTGCGCGGCGTTAGACTCGCCCTTACAACCTGACCCTCCGCTTTAGGCCCGGTGTCCCTACCCGACATTCCAGGATGGAACCGGTTCCCCCAACAGTACTATGGGGTTGTAACGGAAGCCTTTGTGATGCGCCGGAGTTCACCTGTTGTCCCTACGGGAGCGCCCTGTTAGACCCGGCCGCCCTTCCTGAGTCCCCAGGGTAGGCCTGGTATCCCTACCTGGTGCTCCGGGGAGGCCTGGCATACCTTCCTGACGCTCCGGGGTAGTACCGGTACCCCCACCAGGTACTCCGTGGTAGTCCCCGCAATCCTCATCGGTACTCCGGGTTAGTACCCGTGCCCCCACCAGGTTCTGCGGGGTAGTACCCGTAACCCTCATCGGTACTCCGGGGTGGTACCTGTACCCGCAACCGGCGCTCCGGGGTAGTACCGGTACCACCACCTGGTGCTCCTGGGTGGTACCCATAACCCTCTACGGTACTCCGGGGTGGTACCAGTACTCCCACCAGGTACTCCGGGTACTACCCGTAACCCTCATCGGTACTCCGGGGTGGTACCAGTACCCCGAACCCAGTACTACAGGGTACAAATGCTGTCCCTACGGGCGCGCAAAGTTAGACTCGCCCTTACAACCTGACCCTCCGCTTTAGGCCCGGTGTCCCTACCCGACGTTCCGGGATAGAACCTGTTCCCCCAACAGTACTATGGGCTTGTACCGGAAACCTTTGTGATGCGCCGGAGTTCACCTGTTATCCCTACGGGCGCGCCCTGTTAGGCCCGGCCTCCCTTCCTGAGCCCCCAGGGTAGGCCTGGTATCCCTACCTGGTGCACCTGCTTAAGCCTGGCGTCCCTTCCCGACGCTCCGGGGTAGTACCGGTACCCCCACTCG
Organism: Haliaeetus albicilla; assembly: GCF_947461875.1. Lineage (NCBI taxonomy): Eukaryota > Metazoa > Chordata > Aves > Accipitriformes > Accipitridae > Haliaeetus > Haliaeetus albicilla. The sequence goes on along the minus strand of NC_091494.1, from coordinate 2,019,939 downwards.
GTACTCCGTCGTAGTAACCGTAATCCTCATCGGTACTCCGTGGTGGTACCAGTACTCCCACCAGGTACTCCGGGGTAGTACCCGTAACCTTCATCGGTCCTCCGGGGCGGTACCTGTACACGCAACCGGCGCTCCGGGGTAGTACCGGTACCACCACTCGGCACTCCGGGGTGGTACCAGTACCCCCACCCAGTACTACAGGGTACAAATGTTGTCCCTACGGGCCCGCGAAGTTAGACTCGCCCTTACAACCTGACCCTCCGCTTTAGGCCCGATGTCCCTACCCGACGTTCCGGGATAGAACCTGTTCCCCCAACAGTACTATGGGGTTGTAACGGAAGCCTTTGTGATGCGCCGGAGTTCACCTGTTGTCCCTACGGGAGCACCCTTTTAGACCCGGCCTCCCTTCCTGAGCCCCCAGGGTAGGCCTGGTATCCCTACCTGGTGCACCTGCTTAAGCCTGGCGTCCCTTCCCGACGCTCCGGGGTAGTACCGGTACCCCCACTCGGTACTCCGTGGTAGTACCCGCAATCATCATCGGTACTCCGGGGTGGTACCAGTACTCCCACCAGGTACTCCGGGGTAGTACCCGTAACCCTCATCGGTACTCCGGGGTGGTACCTGTACCCGCAACCGTCGCTCCGGGGTGGTACCGGTACCACCACTCGGCACTCCGGGGTGGTACCAGTACCCCCACCCACTACTACAGGGTACAACTGCTGTCCCTACGGGCGCGCGGCGTTAGACTCGCCCTTACAACCTGACCCTCCTCTTTAGGCCCGGTGTCCCTACCCGACGTTCCGGGATAGAACCTGTTCCCCCAACAGTACTATGGGGTTGTACCGGAAACCTTTGTGATGCGCCGGAGTTCACCTGTTGTCCCTACGGGAGCGCCCTGTTAGACCCGGCCGCCCTTCCTGAGTCCCCAGGGTAGGCCTGGTATCCCTACCTGGTGCTCCGGGGAGGCCTGGCATACCTTCCTGACGCTCCGGGGTAGTACCGGTACCCCGACTCGGTACTCCATGGTAGTCCCCGCGATCCTCATCGGTACTCCGGGTTAGTACCCGTGCCCCCACCAGGTACTGCGGGGTAGTACCCGTAACCCTCATCGGTACTCCGGGGTGGTACCTGTACCCGCAACCGGCGCTCCGGGGTAGTACCGGTACCACCACTCGGCACTCCGGGGTGGTACCAGTACCCCCACCCAGTACTACAGGGTACAACTGCTGTCCCTACGGGCCCGCGAAGTTAGACTCGCCCTTACAACCTGACCCTCCGCTTTAGGCCCGGTGTCCCTACCCGACGTTCCGGGATAGAACCTGTTCCCCCAACAGTACTATGGGGTTGGACCGGAAACCTTTGTGATGCGCCGGAGTTCACCTGTTGTCCCTACGGGCGCGCCCTGTTAGACCCGGCCTCCCTTCCTGAGCCCCCAGGGTAGGCCTGGTATCCCTACCTGGTGCACCTGCTTAAGCCTGGCGTCCCTTCCCGACGCTCCGGGTAGTACCGCTATCCCCACTCGGTACTCCGTGGTAGTCCCCGCAATCCTCATCGGTACTCCGGGTTAGTACCCGTGCCCCCACCAGGTTCTGCGGGGTAGTACCCGTAACCCTCATCGGTACTCCGGGGTGGTACCTGTACCCGCAACCGGCGCTCCGGGGTAGTACCGGTACCCCCACCTGGTGCTCCTGGGTGGTACCCATAACCCTCTACGGTACTCCGGGGTGGTACCAGTACTCCCACCAGGTACTCCGGGTACTACCCGTAACCCTCATCGGTACTCCGGGGTGGTACCAGTACCCCCACCCGGTACTACAGGGTACAACTGCTGTCCCTACGGGCGCGCAATGTTAGACTCGCCCTTACTAACTAACCCTCTGCATGAGGACCGGTGTCCCTACCCGACGTTCCGGGATAGAACCTGTTCCCCCAACAGTACTATGGGGTTGTACCGGAAACCTTTGTGATGCGCCGGAGTTCACCTGTTGTCCCTACGGGCGCGCCCTTTAGACCCGGCCTCCCTTCCTGAGCCCCCAGGGTAGGCCTGGTATCCCTACCTGGTGCTCCGGGAAGGCCTGGCGTCCATTCCCGACGCACCGGGGTAGTACCGGTACCCCCACTCGGTACTCCGTGGTAGTAACCGCAATCCTCAGCGGTACTCCGGGCTGGTACCTGTACCCACAACCGGCGCTCCGGGGTAGTACCGGTACCACCACTCGGCGCTCCGGGGTGGTACCAGTACCCGCACCCACTACTACAGGGTACAACTGCTGTCCCTACGGGTGCGCGGCGTTAGACTCGCCCTTACAACCTGACCCTCCGCTTTAGGCCCGGTGTCCCTACCCGACATTCCAGGATGGAACCGGTTCCCCCAACAGTACTATGGGGTTGTAACGGAAGCCTTTGTGATGCGCCGGAGTTCACCTGTTGTCCCTACGGGAGCGCCCTGTTAGACCCGGCCGCCCTTCCTGAGTCCCCAGGGTAGGCCTGGTATCCCTACCTGGTGCTCCGGGGAGGCCTGGCATACCTTCCTGACGCTCCGGGGTAGTACCGGTACCCCGACTCGGTACTCCGTGGTAGTCCCCGCAATCCTCATCGGTACTCCGGGTTAGTACCCGTGCCCCCACCAGGTACTGCGGGGTAGTACCCGTAACCCTCATCGGTACTCCGGGGTGGTACCTGTACCCGCAACCGGCGCTCCGGGGTAGTACCGGTACCACCACTCGGCACTCCGGGGTGGTACCAGTACCCCCACCCGGTACTACAGGGTACAACTGCTGTCCCTACGGGCCCGCGAAGTTAGACTCGCCCTTACAACCTGACCCTCCGCTTTAGGCCCGGTGTCCCTACCCGACGTTCCGGGATAGAACCTGTTCCCCCAACAGTACTATGGGGTTGGACCGGAAACCTTTGTGATGCGCCGGAGTTCACCTGTTGTCCCTACGGGCGCGCCCTGTTAGACCCGGCCTCCCTTCCTGAGCCCCCAGGGTAGGCCTGGTATCCCTACCTGGTGCACCTGCTTAAGCCTGGCGTCCCTTCCCAACGCTCCGGGTAGTACCGGTACCCCCACTCGGTACTCCGTGGTAGTACCCGTAATCCTCATCGGTACTCCGGGGTGGTACCAGTACTCCCACCAGGTACTGCGGGGTAGTACCCGTAACCCTCATCGGTACTCCGGGGTGCTACCAGTACCCGCAACCGGCGCTCCGGGGTAGTACCGGTACCCCCACCTGGTGCTCCTGGGTGGTACCCATAACCCTCTACGGTACTCCGGGGTGGTACCAGTACTCCCACCAGGTACTCCGGGTACTACCCGTAACCCTCATCGGTACTCCGGGGTGGTACCAGTACCCCCACCCGGTACTACAGGGTACAACTGCTGTCCCTACGGGCGCGCAATGTTAGACTCGCCCTTACTAACTAACCCTCTGCATTAGGACCGGTGTCCCTACCCGACGTTCCGGGATAGAACCTGTTCCCCCAACAGTACTATGGGGTTGTACCGGAAACCTTTGTGATGCGCCGGAGTTCACCTGTTGTCCCTACGGGCGCGCCCTTTAGACCCGGCCTCCCTTCCTGAGCCCCCAGGGTAGGCCTGGTATCCCTACCTGGTGCCCCGGGAAGGCCTGGCGTCCCTTCCCGACGCACCGGGGTAGTACCGGTACCCCCACTCGGTACTCCGTGGTAGTAACCGCAATCCTCAGCGGTACTCCGGGCTGGTACCTGTACCCACAACCGGCGCTCCGGGGTAGTACCGGTACCACCACTCGGCACTCCGGGGTGGTACCAGTACCCGCACCCACTACTACAGGGTACAACTGCTGTCCCTACGGGCCCGCGAAGTTAGACTCGCCCTTACAACCTGACCCTCCGCTTTAGGCCCGGTGTCCCTACCCGACGTTCCGGGATAGAACCTGTTCCCCCAACAGTACTATGGGGTTGTACCGGAAACCTTTGTGATGCGCCGGAGTTCACCTGTTGTCCCTACGGGCGCGCCCTGTTAGACCCGGCCTCCCTTCCTGAGCCCCCAGGGTACGCCTGGTATCCCTACCTGGTGCACCTGCTTAAGCCTGGCGTCCCTTCCCAACGCTCCGGGTAGTACCGCTATCCCCACTCGGTACTCCGTGGTAGTACCCGTAATCCTCATCGGTACTCCGGGGTGGTACCAGTACTCCCACCAGGTACTGCGGGGTAGTACCCGTAACCCTCATCGGTACTCCGGGGTGCTACCAGTACCCGCAACCGGCGCTCCGGGGTAGTACCGGTACCCCCACCTGGTGCTCCTGGGTGGTACCCATAACCCTCTACGGTACTCCGGGGTGGTACCAGTACTCCCACCAGGTACTCCGGGTACTACCCGTAACCCTCATCGGTACTCCGGGGTGGTACCAGTACCCCCACCCGGTACTACAGGGTACAACTGCTGTCCCTACGGGCGCGCAATGTTAGACTCGCCCTTACTAACTAACCCTCTGCATTAGGACCGGTGTCCCTACCCGACGTTCCGGGATAGAACCTGTTCCCCCAACAGTACTATGGGGTTGTACCGGAAACCTTTGTGATGCGCCGGAGTTCACCTGTTGTCCCTACGGGCGCGCCCTTTAGACCCGGCCTCCCTTCCTGAGCCCCCAGGGTAGGCCTGGTATCCCTACCTGGTGCCCCGGGAAGGCCTGGCGTCCCTTCCCGACGCACCGGGGTAGTACCGGTACCCCCACTCGGTACTCCGTGGTAGTAACCGCAATCCTCAGCGGTACTCCGGGCTGGTAACTGTACCCACAACCGTCGCTCCGGGGTAGTACCGGTACCACCACTCGGCACTCCGGGGTGGTACCAGTACCCGCACCCACTACTACAGGGTACAACTGCTGTCCCTACGGGTGCGCGGCGTTAGACTCGCCCTTACAACCTGACCCTCCGCTTTAGGCCCGGTGTCCCTACCCGACATTCCAGGATGGAACCGGTTCCCCCAACAGTACTATGGGGTTGTACCGGAAACCTTTGTGATGCGCCGGAGTTCACCTGTTGTCCCTACGGGCGCGCCCTGTTAGACCCGGCCTCCCTTCCTGAGCCCCCAGGGTAGGCCTGGTATCCCTACCTGGTGCACCTGCTTAAGCCTGGCGTCCCTTCCCAACGCTCCGGGTAGTACCGCTATCCCCACTCGGTACTCCGTGGTAGTACCCGTAATCCTCATCGGTACTCCGGGGTGGTACCAGTACTCCCACCAGGTACTGCGGGGTAGTACCCGTAACCCTCATCGGTACTCCGGGGTGCTACCAGTACCCGCAACCGGCGCTCCGGGGTAGTACCGGTACCCCCACCTGGTGCTCCTGGGTGGTACCCATAACCCTCTACGGTACTCCGGGGTGGTACCAGTACTCCCACCAGGTACTCCGGGTACTACCCGTAACCCTCATCGGTACTCCGGGGTGGTACCAGTACCCCCACCCGGTACTACAGGGTACAACTGCTGTCCCTACGGGCGCGCAATGTTAGACTCGCCCTTACTAACTAACCCTCTGCATGAGGACCGGTGTCCCTACCCGACGTTCCGGGATAGAACCTGTTCCCCCAACAGTACTATGGGGTTGTACCGGAAACCTTTGTGATGCGCCGGAGTTCACCTGTTGTCCCTACGGGCGCGCCCTTTAGACCCGGCCTCCCTTCCTGAGCCCCCAGGGTAGGCCTGGTATCCCTACCTGGTGCTCCGGGAAGGCCTGGCGTCCATTCCCGACGCACCGGGGTAGTACCGGTACCCCCACTCGGTACTCCGTGGTAGTAACCGCAATCCTCAGCGGTACTCCGGGCTGGTACCTGTACCCACAACCGGCGCTCCGGGGTAGTACCGGTACCACCACTCGGCGCTCCGGGGTGGTACCAGTACCCGCACCCACTACTACAGGGTACAACTGCTGTCCCTACGGGTGCGCGGCGTTAGACTCGCCCTTACAACCTGACCCTCCGCTTTAGGCCCGGTGTCCCTACCCGACATTCCAGGATGGAACCGGTTCCCCCAACAGTACTATGGGGTTGTAACGGAAGCCTTTGTGATGCGCCGGAGTTCACCTGTTGTCCCTACGGGAGCGCCCTGTTAGACCCGGCCGCCCTTCCTGAGTCCCCAGGGTAGGCCTGGTATCCCTACCTGGTGCTCCGGGGAGGCCTGGCATACCTTCCTGACGCTCCGGGGTAGTACCGGTACCCCGACTCGGTACTCCGTGGTAGTCCCCGCAATCCTCATCGGTACTCCGGGTTAGTACCCGTGCCCCCACCAGGTACTGCGGGGTAGTACCCGTAACCCTCATCGGTACTCCGGGGTGGTACCTGTACCCGCAACCGGCGCTCCGGGGTAGTACCGGGACCACCACTCGGCACTCCGGGGTGGTACCAGTACCCCCACCCGGTACTACAGGGTACAACTGCTGTCCCTACGGGCCCGCGAAGTTAGACTCGCCCTTACAACCTGACCCTCCGCTTTAGGCCCGGTGTCCCTACCCGACGTTCCGGGATAGAACCTGTTCCCCCAACAGTACTATGGGGTTGGACCGGAAACCTTTGTGATGCGCCGGAGTTCACCTGTTGTCCCTACGGGCGCGCCCTGTTAGACCCGGCCTCCCTTCCTGAGCCCCCAGGGTAGGCCTGGTATCCCTACCTGGTGCACCTGCTTAAGCCTGGCGTCCCTTCCCAACGCTCCGGGAAGTACCGCTATCCCCACTCGGTACTCCGTGGTAGTACCCGTAATCCTCACCGGTACTCCGGGGTGGTACCAGTACTCCCACCAGGTACTCCGGGGTAGTACCCGTAACCCTCATCGGTACTCCGGGGTGCTACCAGTACCCGCAACCGGCGCTCCGGGGTAGTACCGGTACCCCCACCTGGTGCTCCTGGGTGGTACCCATAACCCTCTACGGTACTCCGGGGTGGTACCAGTACTCCCACCAGGTACTCCGGGTACTACCCGTAACCCTCATCGGTACTCCGGGGTGGTACCAGTACCCCCACCCGGTACTACAGGGTACAACTGCTGTCCCTACGGGCGCGCAATGTTAGACTCGCCCTTACTAACTAACCCTCTGCATTAGGACCGGTGTCCCTACCCGACGTTCCGGGATAGAACCTGTTCCCCCAACAGTACTATGGGGTTGTACCGGAAACCTTTGTGATGCGCCGGAGTTCACCTGTTGTCCCTACGGGCGCGCCCTGTTAGACCCGGCCTCCCTTCCTGAGCCCCCAGGGTAGGCCTGGTATCCCTACCTGGTGCACCTGCTTAAGCCTGGCGTCCCTTCCCGACGCTCCGGGTAGTACCGCTATCCCCACTCGGTACTCCGTGGTAGTCCCCGCAATCCTCATCGGTACTCCGGGTTAGTACCCGTGCCCCCACCAGGTACTGCGGGGTAGTACCCGTAACCCTCATCGGTACTCCGGGGTGCTACCAGTACCCGCAACCGTCGCTCCGGGGTGGTACCGGTACCACCACTCGGCACTCCGGGGTGGTACCAGTACCCGCACCCACTACTACAGGGTACAACTGCTGTCCCTACGGGTGCGCGGCGTTAGACTCGCCCTTACAACCTGACCCTCCGCTTTAGGCCCGGTGTCCCTACCCGACATTCCAGGATGGAACCGGTTCCCCCAACAGTACTATGGGGTTGTAACGGAAGCCTTTGTGATGCGCCGGAGTTCACCTGTTGTCCCTACGGGAGCGCCCTGTTAGACCCGGCCGCCCTTCCTGAGTCCACAGGGTAGGCCTGGTATCCCTAACTGGTGCTCCGGGGAGGCCTGGCATACCTTCCTGACGCTCCGGGGTAGTACCGGTACCCCCACTCGGTACTCCGTGGTAGTCCCCGCAATCCTCATCGGTACTCCGGGTTAGTACCCGTGCCCCCACCAGGTTCTGCGGGGTAGTACCCGTAACCCTCATCGGTACTCCGGGGTGGTACCTGTACCCGCAACCGGCGCTCCGGGGTAGTACAGGTACCACCACCTGGTGCTCCTGGGTGGTACCCATAACCCTCTACGGTACTCCGGGGTGGTACCAGTACTCCCACCAGGTACTCCGGGTACTACCCGTAACCCTCATCGGTACTCCGGGGTGGTACCAGTACCCCCACCCGGTACTACAGGGTACAACTGCTGTCCCTACGGGCGCGCAATGTTAGACTCGCCCTTACTAACTAACCCTCTGCATTAGGACCGGTGTCCCTACCCGACGTTCCGGGATAGAACCTGTTCCCCCAACAGTACTATGGGGTTGTAACGGAAACCTTTGTGATGCGCCGGAGTTCACCTGTTGTCCCTACGGGCGCGCCCTTTAGACCCGGCCTCCCTTCCTGAGCCCCCAGGGTAGGCCTGGTATCCCTACCTGGTGCTCCGGGAAGGCCTGGCGTCCATTCCCGACGCACCGGGGTAGTACCGGTACCCCCACTCGGTACTCCGTGGTAGTAACCGCAATCCTCAGCGGTACTCCGGGCTGGTACCTGTACCCACAACCGGCGCTCCGGGGTAGTACCGGTACCACCACTCGGCGCTCCGGGGTGGTACCAGTACCCGCACCCACTACTACAGGGTACAACTGCTGTCCCTACGGGTGCGCGGCGTTAGACTCGCCCTTACAACCTGACCCTCCGCTTTAGGCCCGGTGTCCCTACCCGACATTCCAGGATGGAACCGGTTCCCCCAACAGTACTATGGGGTTGTAACGGAAGCCTTTGTGATGCGCCGGAGTTCACCTGTTGTCCCTACGGGAGCGCCCTGTTAGACCCGGCCGCCCTTCCTGAGTCCCCAGGGTAGGCCTGGTATCCCTACCTGGTGCTCCGGGGAGGCCTGGCATACCTTCCTGACGCTCCGGGGTAGTACCGGTACCCCGACTCGGTACTCCGTGGTAGTCCCCGCAATCCTCATCGGTACTCCGGGTTAGTACCCGTGCCCCCACCAGGTACTGCGGGGTAGTACCCGTAACCCTCATCGGTACTCCGGGGTGGTACCTGTACCCGCAACCGGCGCTCCGGGGTAGTACCGGTACCACCACTCGGCACTCCGGGGTGGTACCAGTACCCCCACCCGGTACTACAGGGTACAACTGCTGTCCCTACGGGCCCGCGAAGTTAGACTCGCCCTTACAACCTGACCCTCCGCTTTAGGCCCGGTGTCCCTACCCGACGTTCCGGGATAGAACCTGTTCCCCCAACAGTACTATGGGGTTGGACCGGAAACCTTTGTGATGCGCCGGAGTTCACCTGTTGTCCCTACGGGCGCGCCCTGTTAGACCCGGCCTCCCTTCCTGAGCCCCCAGGGTAGGCCTGGTATCCCTACCTGGTGCACCTGCTTAAGCCTGGCGTCCCTTCCCAACGCTCCGGGTAGTACCGCTATCCCCACTCGGTACTCCGTGGTAGTACCCGTAATCCTCATCGGTACTCCGGGGTGGTACCAGTACTCCCACCAGGTACTCCGGGGTAGTACCCGTAACCCTCATCGGTACTCCGGGGTGCTACCAGTACCCGCAACCGGCGCTCCGGGGTAGTACCGGTACCCCCACCTGGTGCTCCTGGGTGGTACCCATAACCCTCTACGGTACTCCGGGGTGGTACCAGTACTCCCACCAGGTACTCCGGGTACTACCCGTAACCCTCATCGGTACTCCGGGGTGGTACCAGTACCCCCACCCGGTACTACAGGGTACAACTGCTGTCCCTACGGGCGCGCAATGTTAGACTCGCCCTTACTAACTAACCCTCTGCATTAGGACCGGTGTCCCTACCCGACGTTCCGGGATAGAACCTGTTCCCCCAACAGTACTATGGGGTTGTACCGGAAACCTTTGTGATGCGCCGGAGTTCACCTGTTGTCCCTACGGGCGCGCCCTTTAGACCCGGCCTCCCTTCCTGAGCCCCCAGGGTAGGCCTGGTATCCCTACCTGGTACCCCGGGAAGGCCTGGCGTCCCTTCCCGACGCACCGGGGTAGTACCGGTACCCCCACTCGGTACTCCGTGGTAGTAACCGCAATCCTCAGCGGTACTCCGGGCTGGTACCTGTACCCACAACCGGCGCTCCGGGGTAGTACCGGTACCACCACTCGGCACTCCGGGGTGGTACCAGTACCCGCACCCACTACTACAGGGTACAACTGCTGTCCCTACGGGTGCGCGGCGTTAGACTCGCCCTTACAACCTGACCCTCCGCTTTAGGCCCGGTGTCCCTACCCGACATTCCAGGATGGAACCGGTTCCCCCAACAGTACTATGGGGTTGTAACGGAAACCTCTGTGATGCGCCGGAGTTCACCTGTTGTCCCTACGGGAGCGCCCTGTTAGACCCGGCCGCCCTTCCTGAGTCCCCAGGGTAGGCCTGGTATCCCTACCTGGTGCTCCGGGGAGGCCTGGCATACCTTCCTGACGCTCCAGGGTAGTACCGGTACCCCCACTCGGTACTCCGTGGTAGTCCCCGCAATCCTCATCGGTACTCCGGGTTAGTACCCGTGCCCCCACCAGGTTCTGCGGGGTAGTACCCGTAACCCTCATCGGTACTCCGGGGTGGTACCTGTACCCGCAACCGGCGCTCCGGGGTAGTACCGGTACCACCACCTGGTGCTCCTGGGTGGTACCCATAACCCTCTACGGTACTCCGGGGTGGTACCAGTACTCCCACCAGGTACTCCGGGTACTACCCGTAACCCTCATCGGTACTCCGGGGTGGTACCAGTACCCCCACCCGGTACTACAGGGTACAACTGCTGTCCCTACGGGCGCGCAATGTTAGACTCGCCCTTACTAACTAACCCTCTGCATTAGGACCTGTGTCCCTACCCGACGTTCCGGGATAGAACCTGTTCCCCCAACAGTACTATGGGGTTGTACCGGAAACCTTTGTGATGCGCCGGAGTTCACCTGTTGTCCCTACGGGCGCGCCCTTTAGACCCGGCCTCCCTTCCTGAGCCCCCAGGGTAGGCCTGGTATCCCTACCTGGTGCCCCGGGAAGGCCTGGCGTCCCTTCCCGACGCACCGGGGTAGTACCGGTACCCCCACTCGGTACTCCGTGGTAGTAACCGCAATCCTCAGCGGTAATCCGGGCTGGTACCTGTACCCGCAACCGGCGCTCCGGGGTAGTACCGGTACCACCACTCGGCACTCCGGGGTGGTACCAGTACCCGCACCCACTACTACAGGGTACAACTGCTGTCCCTACGGGTGCGCGGCGTTAGACTCGCCCTTACAACCTGACCCTCCGCTTTAGGCCCGGTGTCCCTACCCGACATTCCAGGATGGAACCGGTTCCCCCAACAGTACTATGGGGTTGTAACGGAAACCTCTGTGATGCGCCGGAGTTCACCTGTTGTCCCTACGGGAGCGCCCTGTTAGACCCGGCCGCCCTTCCTGAGTCCCCAGGGTAGGCCTGGTATCCCTACCTGGTGCTCCGGGGAGGCCTGGCATACCTTCCTGACGCTCCAGGGTAGTACCGGTACCCCCACTCGGTACTCCGTGGTAGTCCCCGCAATCCTCATCGGTACTCCGGGTTAGTACCCGTGCCCCCACCAGGTTCTGCGGGGTAGTACCCGTAACCCACATCGGTACTCCGGGGTGGTACCTGTACCCGCAACCGGCGCTCCGGGGTAGTACCGGTACCCCCACCTGGTGCTCCTGGGTGGTACCCATAACCCTCTACGGTACTCCGGGGTGGTACCAGTACTCCCACCAGGTACTCCGGGTACTACCCGTAACCCTCATCGGTACTCCGGGGTGGTACCAGTACCCCCACCCGGTACTACAGGGTACAACTGCTGTCCCTACGGGCGCGCAATGTTAGACTCGCCCTTACTAACTAACCCTCTGCATTAGGACCGGTGTCCCTACCCGACGTTCCGGGATAGAACCTGTTCCCCCAACAGTACTATGGGGTTGTACCGGAAACCTTTGTGATGCGCCGGAGTTCACCTGTTGTCCCTACGGGCGCGCCCTTTAGACCCGGCCTCCCTTCCTGAGCCCCCAGGGTAGGCCTGGTATCCCTACCTGGTGCCCCGGGAAGGCCTGGCGTCCCTTCCCGACGCACCGGGGTAGTACCGGTACCCCCACTCGGTACTCCGTGGTAGTACCCGCAATCCTCAGCGGTACTCCGGGCTGGTACCTGTACCCGCAACCGGCGCTCCGGGGTAGTACCGGTACCACCACTCGGCACTCCGGGGTGGTACCAGTACCCCCACCCAGTACTACAGGGTGCAACTGCTGTCCCTACGGGCGCGCGGGGTTAGACTCGCCCTTACTACCTGACCCTCTGCATTAGGCCCGGTGTCCCTACCCGACGTTCCGGGATAGAACCTGTTCCCCCAACAGTACTATGGGGTTGGACCGGAAACCTTTGTGATGCGCCGGAGTTCACCTGTTGTCCCTACGGGCGCGCCCTGTTAGACCCGGCCTCCCTTCCTGAGCCCCCAGGGTAGGCCTGGTATCCCTACCTGGTGCACCTGCTTAAGCCTGGCGTCCCTTCCCGACGCTCCGGGTAGTACCGCTATCCCCACTCGGTACTCCGTGGTAGTCCCCGCAATCCTCATCGGTACTCCGGGTTAGTACCCGTGCCCCCACCAGGTACTGCGGGGTAGTACCCGTAACCCTCATCGGTACTCCGGGGTGGTACCTGTACCCGCAACCGGCGCTCCGGGGTAGTACCGGGACCACCACTCGGCACTCCGGGGTGGTACCAGTACCCCCACCCGGTACTACAGGGTACAACTGCTGTCCCTACGGGCCCGCGAAGTTAGACTTGCCCTTACAACCTGACCCTCCGCTTTAGGCCCGGTGTCCCTACCCGACGTTCCGGGATAGAACCTGTTCCCCCAACAGTACTATGGGGTTGGACCGGAAACCTTTGTGATGCGCCGGAGTTCACCTGTTGTCCCTACGGGCGCGCCCTGTTAGACCCGGCCTCCCTTCCTGAGCCCCCAGGGTAGGCCTGGTATCCCTACCTGGTGCTCCGGGGAGGCCTGGCATACCTTCCTGACGCTCCGGGGTAGTACCGGTACCCCCACTCGGTACTCCGTGGTAGTCCCCGCAATCCTCATCGGTACTCCGGGTTAGTACCCGTGCCCCCACCAGGTTCTGCGGGGTAGTACCCGTAACCCTCATCGGTACTCCGGGGTGGTACCTGTACCCGCAACCGGCGCTCCGGGGTAGTACCGGTACCCCCACCTGGTGCTCCTGGGTGGTACCCATAACCCTCTACGGTACTCCGGGGTGGTACCAGTACTCCCACCAGGTACTCCGGGTACTACCCGTAACCCTCATCGGTACTCCGGGGTGGTACCAGTACCCCCACCCAGTACTACAGGGTACAACTGCTGTCCCTACGGGCGCGCAATGTTAGACTCGCCCTTACTAACTAACCCTCTGCATTAGGACCGGTGTCCCTACCCGACGTTCCGGGATAGAAACTGTTCCCCCAACAGTACTATGGGGTTGGACCGGAAACCTTTGTGATGCGCCGGAGTTCACCTGTTGTCCCTACGGGCGCGCCCTGTTAGACCCGGCCTCCCTTCCTGAGCCCCCAGGGTAGGCCTGGTATCCCTACCTGGTGCACCTGCTTAAGCCTGGCGTCCCTTCCCGACGCTCCGGGTAGTACCGGTACCCCCACTCGGTACTCCGTGGTAGTCCCCGCAATCCTCATCGGTACTCCGGGTTAGTACCCGTGCCCCCACCAGGTACTGCGGGGTAGTACCCGTAACCCTCATCGGTACTCCGGGGTGCTACCAGTACCCGCAACCGTCGCTCCGGGGTGGTACCGGTACCACCACTCGGCACTCCGGGGTGGTACCAGTACCCGCACCCACTACTACAGGGTACAACTGCTGTCCCTACGGGTGCGCGGCGTTAGACTCGCCCTTACAACCTGACCCTCCGCTTTAGGCCCGGTGTCCCTACCCGACATTCCAGGATGGAACCGGTTCCCCCAACAGTACTATGGGGTTGTAACGGAAACCTCTGTGATGCGCCGGAGTTCACCTGTTGTCCCTACGGGAGCGCCCTGTTAGACCCGGCCGCCCTTCCTGAGTCCCCAGGGTAGGCCTGGTATCCCTACCTGGTGCTCCGGGGAGGCCTGGCATACCTTCCTGACGCTCCAGGGTAGTACCGGTACCCCCACTCGGTACTCCGTGGTAGTCCCCGCAATCCTCATCGGTACTCCGGGTTAGTACCCGTGCCCCCACCAGGTTCTGCGGGGTAGTACCCGTAACCCTCATCGGTACTCCGGGGTGGTACCTGTACCCGCAACCGGCGCTCCGGGGTAGTACTGGTACCCCCACCTGGTGCTCCTGGGTGGTACCCATAACCCTCTACGGTACTCCGGGGTGGTACCAGTACTCCCACCAGGTACTCCGGGTACTACCCGTAACCCTCATCGGTACTCCGGGGTGGTACCAGTAACCCCACCCACTACTACAGGGTGCAACTGCTGTCCCTACGGGCGCGCGGGGTTACACTTGCCCTTACTACCTGACCCTCTGCATTAGGACCGGTGTCCCTACCCGACGTTCCGGGATAGAAACGGTTCCCCCAACAGTACTATGGGGTTGTACCGGAAACCTTTGTGATGCGCCGGAGTTCACCTGTTGTCCCTACGGGAGCGCCCTCTTAGACCCGGCCTCCCTTCCTGAGCCCCCAGGGTAGGCCTGGTATCCCTACCTGGTGCTCCGGGGAGGCCTGGCATACCTTCCTGACGCTCCGGGGTAGTACCGGTACCCCCACTCGGTACTCCGTGGTAGTCCCCGCAATCCTCATCGGTACTCCGGGTTAGTACCCGTGCCCCCACCAGGTACTGCGGGGTAGTACCCGTAACCCTCATCGGTACTCCGGGGTGGTACCTGTACCCGCAACCGGCGCTCCGGGGTAGTACCAGTACCCCCACCTGGTGCTCCTGGGTGGTACCCATAACCCTCTACGGTACTCCGGGGTGGTACCAGTACTCCCACCAGGTACTCCGGGTACTACCCGTAACCCTCATCGGTACTCCGGGGTGGTACCAGTACCCCCACCCAGTACTACAGGGTACAACTGCTGTCCCTACGGGCGCGCAATGTTAGACTCGCCCTTACTAACTAACCCTCTGCATTAGGACCGGTGTCCCTACCCGACGTTCCGGGATAGAACCTGTTCCCCCAACAGTACTATGGGGTTGTACCGGAAACCTTTGTGATGCGGCGGAGTTCACCTGTTGTCCCTACGGGCGCGCCCTTTAGACCCGGCCTCCCTTCCTGAGCCCCCAGGGTAGGCCTGGTATCCCTACCTGGTGCCCCGGGAAGGCCTGGCGTCCCTTCCCGACGCACCGGGGTAGTACCGGTACCCCCACTCGGTACTCCGTGGTAGTACCCGCAATCCTCAGCGGTACTCCGGGCTGGTACCTGTACCCGCAACCGGCGCTCCGGGGTAGTACCGGTACCACCACTCGGCACTCCGGGGTGGTACCAGTACCCCCACCCAGTACTACAGGGTGCAACTGCTGTCCCTACGGGCGCGCGGGGTTAGACTCGCCCTTACTACCTGACCCTCTGCATTAGGCCCGGTGTCCCTACCCGACGTTCCGGGATAGAACCTGTTCCCCCAACAGTACTATGGGGTTGGACCGGAAACCTTTGTGATGCGCCGGAGTTCACCTGTTGTCCCTACGGGCGCGCCCTGTTAGACCCGGCCTCCCTTCCTGAGCCCCCAGGGTAGGCCTGGTATCCCTACCTGGTGCACCTGCTTAAGCCTGGCGTCCCTTCCCGACGCTCCGGGTAGTACCGCTATCCCCACTCGGTACTCCGTGGTAGTCCCCGCAATCCTCATCGGTACTCCGGGTTAGTACCCGTGCCCCCACCAGGTACTGCGGGGTAGTACCCGTAACCCTCATCGGTACTCCGGGGTGGTACCTGTACCCGCAACCGTCGCTCCGGGGTAGTACCGGGACCACCACTCGGCACTCCGGGGTGGTACCAGTACCCACACCCGGTACTACAGGGTACAACTGCTGTCCCTACGGGCCCGCGAAGTTAGACTCGCCCTTACAACCTGACCCTCCGCTTTAGGCCCGGTGTCCCTACCCGACGTTCCGGGATAGAACCTGTTCCCCCAACAGTACTATGGGGTTGGACCGGAAACCTTTGTGATGCGCCGGAGTTCACCTGTTGTCCCTACGGGCGCGCCCTGTTAGACCCGGCCTCCCTTCCTGAGCCCCCAGGGTAGGCCTGGTATCCCTACCTGGTGCTCCGGGGAGGCCTGGCATACCTTCCTGACGCTCCGGGGTAGTACCGGTACCCCCACTCGGTACTCCGTGTTAGTCCCCGCAATCCTCATCGGTACTCCGGGTTAGTACCCGTGCCCCCACCAGGTTCTGCGGGGTAGTACCCGTAACCCTCATCGGTACTCCGGGGTGGTACCTGTACCCGCAACCGGCGCTCCGGGGTAGTACTGGTACCCCCACCTGGTGCTCCTGGGTGGTACCCATAACCCTCTACGGTACTCCGGGGTGGTACCAGTACTCCCACCAGGTACTCCGGGTACTACCCGTAACCCTCATCGGTACTCCGGGGTGGTACCAGTACCCCCACCCAGTACTACAGGGTACAACTGCTGTCCCTACGGGCGCGCAATGTTAGACTCGCCCTTACTAACTAACCCTCTGCATTAGGACCGGTGTCCCTACCCGACGTTCCGGGATAGAACCTGTTCCCCCAACAGTACTATGGGGTTGGACCGGAAACCTTTGTGATGCGCCGGAGTTCACCTGTTGTCCCTACGGGCGCGCCCTGTTAGACCCGGCCTCCCTTCCTGAGCCCCCAGGGTAGGCCTGGTATCCCTACCTGGTGCACCTGCTTAAGCCTGGCGTCCCTTCCCGACGCTCCGGGTAGTACCGGTACCCCCACTCGGTACTCCGTGGTAGTCCCCGCAATCCTCATCGGTACTCCGGGTTAGTACCCGTGCCCCCACCAGGTACTGCGGGGTAGTACCCGTAACCCTCATCGGTACTCCGGGGTGCTACCAGTACCCGCAACCGTCGCTCCGGGGTGGTACCGGTACCACCACTCGGCACTCCGGGGTGGTACCAGTACCCCCACCCGGTACTACAGGGTACAACTGCTGTCCCTACGGGCCCGCGAAGTTAGACTCGCCCTTACAACCTGACCCTCCGCTTTAGGCCCGGTGTCCCTACCCGACATTCCAGGATGGAACCGGTTCCCCCAACAGTACTATGGGGTTGTAACGGAAGCCTTTGTGATGCGCCGGAGTTCACCTGTTGTCCCTACGGGAGCGCCCTGTTAGACCCGGCCGCCCTTCCTGAGTCCACAGGGTAGGCCTGGTATCCCTAACTGGTGCTCCGGGGAGGCCTGGCATACCTTCCTGACGCTCCGGGGTAGTACCGGTACCCCCACTCGGTACTCCGTGGTAGTCCCCGCAATCCTCATCGGTACTCCGGGTTAGTACCCGTGCCCCCACCAGGTTCTGCGGGGTAGTACCCGTAACCCTCATCGGTACTCCGGGGTGGTACCTGTACCCGCAACCGGCGCTCCGGGGTAGTACCGGTACCACCACCTGGTGCTCCTGGGTGGTACCCATAACCCTCTACGGTACTCCGGGGTGGTACCAGTACTCCCACCAGGTACTCCGGGTACTACCCGTAACCCTCATCGGTACTCCGGGGTGGTACCAGTACCCCCACCCGGTACTACAGGGTACAACTGCTGTCCCTACGGGCGCGCAATGTTAGACTCGCCCTTACTAACTAACCCTCTGCATTAGGACCGGTGTCCCTACCCGACGTTCCGGGATAGAACCTGTTCCCCCAACAGTACTATGGGGTTGTACCGGAAACCTTTGTGATGCGCCGGAGTTCACCTGTTGTCCCTACGGGCGCGCCCTTTAGACCCGGCCTCCCTTCCTGAGCCCCCAGGGTAGGCCTGGTATCCCTACCTGGTGCCCCGGGAAGGCCTGGCGTCCATTCCCGACGCACCGGGGTAGTACCGGTACCCCCACTCGGTACTCCGTGGTAGTAACCGTAATCCTCAGCGGTACTCCGGGCTGGTACCTGTACCCACAACCGGCGCTCCGGGGTAGTACCGGTACCACCACTCGGCGCTCCGGGGTGGTACCAGTACCCGCACCCACTACTACAGGGTACAACTGCTGTCCCTACGGGTGCGCGGCGTTAGACTCGCCCTTACAACCTGACCCTCCGCTTTAGGCCCGGTGTCCATACCCGACATTCCAGGATGGAACCGGTTCCCCCAACAGTACTATGGGGTTGTAACGGAAGCCTTTGTGATGCGCCGGAGTTCACCTGTTGTCCCTACGGGAGCGCCCTGTTAGACCCGGCCGCACTTCCTGAGTCCCCAGGGTAGGCCTGGTATCCCTACCTGGTGCTCCGGGGAGGCCTGGCATACCTTCCTGACGCTCCGGGGTAGTACCGGTACCCCCACTCGGTACTCCGTGGTAGTCCCCGCAATCCTCATCGGTACTCCGGGTTAGTACCCGTGCCCCCACCAGGTACTGCGGGGTAGTACCCGTAACCCTCATCGGTACTCCGGGGTGGTACCTGTACCCGCAACCGGCGCTCCGGGGTAGTACCGGTACCCCCACCTGGTGCTCCTGGGTGGTACCCATAACCCTCTACGGTACTCCGGGGTGGTACCAGTACTCCCACCAGGTACTCCGGGTACTACCCGTAACCCTCATCGGTACTCCGGGGTGGTACCAGTACCCCCACCCAGTACTACAGGGTACAACTGCTGTCCCTACGGGCGCGCAATGTTAGACTCGCCCTTACTAACTAACCCTCTGCATTAGGACCGGTGTCCCTACCCGACGTTCCGGGATAGAACCTGTTCCCCCAACAGTACTATGGGGTTGTACCGGAAACCTTTGTGATGCGCCGGAGTTCACCTGTTGTCCCTACGGGCGCGCCCTTTAGACCCGGCCTCCCTTCCTGAGCCCCCAGGGTAGGCCTGGTATCCCTACCTGGTGCCCCGGGAAGGCCTGGCGTCCCTTCCCGACGCACCGGGGTAGTACCGGTACCCCCACTCGGTACTCCGTGGTAGTACCCGCAATCCTCAGCGGTACTCCGGGCTGGTACCTGTACCCGCAACCGGCGCTCCGGGGTAGTACCGGTACCACCACTCGGCACTCCGGGGTGGTACCAGTACCCCCACCCAGTACTACAGGGTGCAACTGCTGTCCCTACGGGCGCGCGGGGTTAGACTCGCCCTTACTACCTGACCCTCTGCATTAGGCCCGGTGTCCCTACCCGACGTTCCGGGATAGAACCTGTTCCCCCAACAGTACTATGGGGTTGGACCGGAAACCTTTGTGATGCGCCGGAGTTCACCTGTTGTCCCTACGGGCGCGCCCTGTTAGACCCGGCCTCCCTTCCTGAGCCCCCAGGGTAGGCCTGGTATCCCTACCTGGTGCACCTGCTTAAGCCTGGCGTCCCTTCCCGACGCTCCGGGTAGTACCGCTATCCCCACTCGGTACTCCGTGGTAGTCCCCGCAATCCTCATCGGTACTCCGGGTTAGTACCCGTGCCCCCACCAGGTACTGCGGGGTAGTACCCGTAACCCTCATCGGTACTCCGGGGTGGTACCTGTACCCGCAACCGTCGCTCCGGGGTAGTACCGGGACCACCACTCGGCACTCCGGGGTGGTACCAGTACCCACACCCGGTACTACAGGGTACAACTGCTGTCCCTACGGGCCCGCGAAGTTAGACTCGCCCTTACAACCTGACCCTCCGCTTTAGGCCCGGTGTCCCTACCCGACGTTCCGGGATAGAACCTGTTCCCCCAACAGTACTATGGGGTTGGACCGGAAACCTTTGTGATGCGCCGGAGTTCACCTGTTGTCCCTACGGGCGCGCCCTGTTAGACCCGGCCTCCCTTCCTGAGCCCCCAGGGTAGGCCTGGTATCCCTACCTGGTGCTCCGGGGAGGCCTGGCATACCTTCCTGACGCTCCGGGGTAGTACCGGTACCCCCACTCGGTACTCCGTGTTAGTCCCCGCAATCCTCATCGGTACTCCGGGTTAGTACCCGTGCCCCCACCAGGTTCTGCGGGGTAGTACCCGTAACCCTCATCGGTACTCCGGGGTGGTACCTGTACCCGCAACCGGCGCTCCGGGGTAGTACTGGTACCCCCACCTGGTGCTCCTGGGTGGTACCCATAACCCTCTACGGTACTCCGGGGTGGTACCAGTACTCCCACCAGGTACTCCGGGTACTACCCGTAACCCTCATCGGTACTCCGGGGTGGTACCAGTACCCCCACCCAGTACTACAGGGTACAACTGCTGTCCCTACGGGCGCGCAATGTTAGACTCGCCCTTACTAACTAACCCTCTGCATTAGGACCGGTGTCCCTACCCGACGTTCCGGGATAGAACCTGTTCCCCCAACAGTACTATGGGGTTGGACCGGAAACCTTTGTGATGCGCCGGAGTTCACCTGTTGTCCCTACGGGCGCGCCCTGTTAGACCCGGCCTCCCTTCCTGAGCCCCCAGGGTAGGCCTGGTATCCCTACCTGGTGCACCTGCTTAAGCCTGGCGTCCCTTCCCGACGCTCCGGGTAGTACCGGTACCCCCACTCGGTACTCCGTGGTAGTCCCCGCAATCCTCATCGGTACTCCGGGTTAGTACCCGTGCCCCCACCAGGTACTGCGGGGTAGTACCCGTAACCCTCATCGGTACTCCGGGGTGCTACCAGTACCCGCAACCGTCGCTCCGGGGTGGTACCGGTACCACCACTCGGCACTCCGGGGTGGTACCAGTACCCCCACCCGGTACTACAGGGTACAACTGCTGTCCCTACGGGCCCGCGAAGTTAGACTCGCCCTTACAACCTGACCCTCCGCTTTAGGCCCGGTGTCCCTACCCGACATTCCAGGATGGAACCGGTTCCCCCAACAGTACTATGGGGTTGTAACGGAAGCCTTTGTGATGCGCCGGAGTTCACCTGTTGTCCCTACGGGAGCGCCCTGTTAGACCCGGCCGCCCTTCCTGAGTCCACAGGGTAGGCCTGGTATCCCTAACTGGTGCTCCGGGGAGGCCTGGCATACCTTCCTGACGCTCCGGGGTAGTACCGGTACCCCCACTCGGTACTCCGTGGTAGTCCCCGCAATCCTCATCGGTACTCCGGGTTAGTACCCGTGCCCCCACCAGGTTCTGCGGGGTAGTACCCGTAACCCTCATCGGTACTCCGGGGTGGTACCTGTACCCGCAACCGGCGCTCCGGGGTAGTACCGGTACCACCACCTGGTGCTCCTGGGTGGTACCCATAACCCTCTACGGTACTCCGGGGTGGTACCAGTACTCCCACCAGGTACTCCGGGTACTACCCGTAACCCTCATCGGTACTCCGGGGTGGTACCAGTACCCCCACCCGGTACTACAGGGTACAACTGCTGTCCCTACGGGCGCGCAATGTTAGACTCGCCCTTACTAACTAACCCTCTGCATTAGGACCGGTGTCCCTACCCGACGTTCCGGGATAGAACCTGTTCCCCCAACAGTACTATGGGGTTGTACCGGAAACCTTTGTGATGCGCCGGAGTTCACCTGTTGTCCCTACGGGCGCGCCCTTTAGACCCGGCCTCCCTTCCTGAGCCCCCAGGGTAGGCCTGGTATCCCTACCTGGTGCCCCGGGAAGGCCTGGCGTCCATTCCCGACGCACCGGGGTAGTACCGGTACCCCCACTCGGTACTCCGTGGTAGTAACCGTAATCCTCAGCGGTACTCCGGGCTGGTACCTGTACCCACAACCGGCGCTCCGGGGTAGTACCGGTACCACCACTCGGCGCTCCGGGGTGGTACCAGTACCCGCACCCACTACTACAGGGTACAACTGCTGTCCCTACGGGTGCGCGGCGTTAGACTCGCCCTTACAACCTGACCCTCCGCTTTAGGCCCGGTGTCCATACCCGACATTCCAGGATGGAACCGGTTCCCCCAACAGTACTATGGGGTTGTAACGGAAGCCTTTGTGATGCGCCGGAGTTCACCTGTTGTCCCTACGGGAGCGCCCTGTTAGACCCGGCCGCCCTTCCTGAGTCCCCAGGGTAGGCCTGGTATCCCTACCTGGTGCTCCGGGGAGGCCTGGCATACCTTCCTGACGCTCCGGGGTAGTACCGGTACCCCCACTCGGTACTCCGTGGTAGTCCCCGCAATCCTCATCGGTACTCCGGGTTAGTACCCGTGCCCCCACCAGGTACTGCGGGGTAGTACCCGTAACCCTCATCGGTACTCCGGGGTGGTACCTGTACCCGCAACCGGCGCTCCGGGGTAGTACCGGTACCCCCACCTGGTGCTCCTGGGTGGTACCCATAACCCTCTACGGTACTCCGGGGTGGTACCAGTACTCCCACCAGGTACTCCGGGTACTACCCGTAACCCTCATCGGTACTCCGGGGTGGTACCAGTACCCCCACCCAGTACTACAGGGTACAACTGCTGTCCCTACGGGCGCGCAATGTTAGACTCGCCCTTACTAACTAACCCTCTGCATTAGGACCGGTGTCCCTACCCGACGTTCCGGGATAGAACCTGTTCCCCCAACAGTACTATGGGGTTGTACCGGAAACCTTTGTGATGCGCCGGAGTTCACCTGTTGTCCCTACGGGCGCGCCCTTTAGACCCGGCCTCCCTTCCTGAGCCCCCAGGGTAGGCCTGGTATCCCTACCTGGTGCCCCGGGAAGGCCTGGCGTCCCTTCCCGACGCACCGGGGTAGTACCGGTACCCCCACTCGGTACTCCGTGGTAGTACCCGCAATCCTCAGCGGTACTCCGGGCTGGTACCTGTACCCGCAACCGGCGCTCCGGGGTAGTACCGGTACCACCACTCGGCACTCCGGGGTGGTACCAGTACCCCCACCCAGTACTACAGGGTGCAACTGCTGTCCCTACGGGCGCGCGGGGTTAGACTCGCCCTTACTACCTGACCCTCTGCATTAGGCCCGGTGTCCCTACCCGACGTTCCGGGATAGAACCTGTTCCCCCAACAGTACTATGGGGTTGTACCGGAAACCTTTGTGATGCGCCGGAGTTCACCTGTTGTCCCTACGGGCGCGCCCTGTTAGACCCGGCCTCCCTTCCTGAGCCCCCAGGGTAGGCCTGGTATCCCTACCTGGTGCACCTGCTTAAGCCTGGCGTCCCTTCCCGACGCTCCGGGTAGTACCGGTACCCCCACTCGGTACTCCGTGGTAGTCCCCGCAATCCTCATCGGTACTCCGGGTTAGTACCCGTGCCCCCACCAGGTACTGCGGGGTAGTACCCGTAACCCTCATCGGTACTCCGGGGTGCTACCAGTACCCGCAACCGTCGCTCCGGGGTGGTACCGGTACCACCACCTGGTGCTCCTGGGTGGTACCCATAACCCTCTACGGTACTCCGGGGTGGTACCAGTACTCCCACCAGGTACTCCGGGTACTACCCGTAACCCTCATCGGTACTCCGGGGTGGTACCAGTACCCCCACCCGGTACTACAGGGTACAACTGCTGTCCCTACGGGCGCGCAATGTTAGACTCGCCCTTACTAACTAACCCTCTGCATTAGGACCGGTGTCCCTACCCGACGTTCCGGGATAGAACCTGTTCCCCCAACAGTACTATGGGGTTGTACCGGAAACCTTTGTGATGCGCCGGAGTTCACCTGTTGTCCCTACGGGCGCGCCCTTTAGACCCGGCCTCCCTTCCTGAGCCCCCAGGGTAGGCCTGGTATCCCTACCTGGTGCCCCGGGAAGGCCTGGCGTCCCTTCCCGACGCACCGGGGTAGTACCGGTACCCCCACTCGGTACTCCGTGGTAGTACCCGCAATCCTCAGCGGTACTCCGGGCTGGTACCTGTACCCGCAACCGTCGCTCCGGGGTAGTACCGGGACCACCACTCGGCACTCCGGGGTGGTACCAGTACCCACACCCGGTACTACAGGGTACAACTGCTGTCCCTACGGGCCCGCGAAGTTAGACTCGCCCTTACAACCTGACCCTCCGCTTTAGGCCCGGTGTCCCTACCCGACGTTCCGGGATAGAACCTGTTCCCCCAACAGTACTATGGGGTTGGACCGGAAACCTTTGTGATGCGCCGGAGTTCACCTGTTGTCCCTACGGGCGCGCCCTGTTAGACCCGGCCTCCCTTCCTGAGCCCCCAGGGTAGGCCTGGTATCCCTACCTGGTGCTCCGGGGAGGCCTGGCATACCTTCCTGACGCTCCGGGGTAGTACCGGTACCCCCACTCGGTACTCCGTGTTAGTCCCCGCAATCCTCATCGGTACTCCGGGTTAGTACCCGTGCCCCCACCAGGTTCTGCGGGGTAGTACCCGTAACCCTCATCGGTACTCCGGGGTGGTACCTGTACCCGCAACCGGCGCTCCGGGGTAGTACTGGTACCCCCACCTGGTGCTCCTGGGTGGTACCCATAACCCTCTACGGTACTCCGGGGTGGTACCAGTACTCCCACCAGGTACTCCGGGTACTACCCGTAACCCTCATCGGTACTCCGGGGTGGTACCAGTACCCCCACCCAGTACTACAGGGTACAACTGCTGTCCCTACGGGCGCGCAATGTTAGACTCGCCCTTACTAACTAACCCTCTGCATTAGGACCGGTGTCCCTACCCGACGTTCCGGGATAGAACCTGTTCCCCCAACAGTACTATGGGGTTGGACCGGAAACCTTTGTGATGCGCCGGAGTTCACCTGTTGTCCCTACGGGCGCGCCCTGTTAGACCCGGCCTCCCTTCCTGAGCCCCCAGGGTAGGCCTGGTATCCCTACCTGGTGCACCTGCTTAAGCCTGGCGTCCCTTCCCGACGCTCCGGGTAGTACCGCTATCCCCACTCGGTACTCCGTGGTAGTCCCCGCAATCCTCATCGGTACTCCGGGTTAGTACCCGTGCCCCCACCAGGTACTGCGGGGTAGTACCCGTAACCCTCATCGGTACTCCGGGGTGCTACCAGTACCCGCAACCGTCGCTCCGGGGTGGTACCGGTACCACCACTCGGCACTCCGGGGTGGTACCAGTACCCCCACCCGGTACTACAGGGTACAACTGCTGTCCCTACGGGCCCGCGAAGTTAGACTCGCCCTTACAACCTGACCCTCCGCTTTAGGCCCGGTGTCCCTACCCGACATTCCAGGATGGAACCGGTTCCCCCAACAGTACTATGGGGTTGTAACGGAAGCCTTTGTGATGCGCCGGAGTTCACCTGTTGTCCCTACGGGAGCGCCCTGTTAGACCCGGCCGCCCTTCCTGAGTCCACAGGGTAGGCCTGGTATCCCTAACTGGTGCTCCGGGGAGGCCTGGCATACCTTCCTGACGCTCCGGGGTAGTACCGGTACCCCCACTCGGTACTCCGTGGTAGTCCCCGCAATCCTCATCGGTACTCCGGGTTAGTACCCGTGCCCCCACCAGGTTCTGCGGGGTAGTACCCGTAACCCTCATCGGTACTCCGGGGTGGTACCTGTACCCGCAACCGGCGCTCCGGGGTAGTACCGGTACCACCACCTGGTGCTCCTGGGTGGTACCCATAACCCTCTACGGTACTCCGGGGTGGTACCAGTACTCCCACCAGGTACTCCGGGTACTACCCGTAACCCTCATCGGTACTCCGGGGTGGTACCAGTACCCCCACCCGGTACTACAGGGTACAACTGCTGTCCCTACGGGCGCGCAATGTTAGACTCGCCCTTACTAACTAACCCTCTGCATTAGGACCGGTGTCCCTACCCGACGTTCCGGGATAGAACCTGTTCCCCCAACAGTACTATGGGGTTGTACCGGAAACCTTTGTGATGCGCCGGAGTTCACCTGTTGTCCCTACGGGCGCGCCCTTTAGACCCGGCCTCCCTTCCTGAGCCCCCAGGGTAGGCCTGGTATCCCTACCTGGTGCCCCGGGAAGGCCTGGCGTCCATTCCCGACGCACCGGGGTAGTACCGGTACCCCCACTCGGTACTCCGTGGTAGTAACCGTAATCCTCAGCGGTACTCCGGGCTGGTACCTGTACCCACAACCGGCGCTCCGGGGTAGTACCGGTACCACCACTCGGCGCTCCGGGGTGGTACCAGTACCCGCACCCACTACTACAGGGTACAACTGCTGTCCCTACGGGTGCGCGGCGTTAGACTCGCCCTTACAACCTGACCCTCCGCTTTAGGCCCGGTGTCCATACCCGACATTCCAGGATGGAACCGGTTCCCCCAACAGTACTATGGGGTTGTAACGGAAGCCTTTGTGATGCGCCGGAGTTCACCTGTTGTCCCTACGGGAGCGCCCTGTTAGACCCGGCCGCACTTCCTGAGTCCCCAGGGTAGGCCTGGTATCCCTACCTGGTGCTCCGGGGAGGCCTGGCATACCTTCCTGACGCTCCGGGGTAGTACCGGTACCCCCACTCGGTACTCCGTGGTAGTCCCCGCAATCCTCATCGGTACTCCGGGTTAGTACCCGTGCCCCCACCAGGTACTGCGGGGTAGTACCCGTAACCCTCATCGGTACTCCGGGGTGGTACCTGTACCCGCAACCGGCGCTCCGGGGTAGTACCGGTACCCCCACCTGGTGCTCCTGGGTGGTACCCATAACCCTCTACGGTACTCCGGGGTGGTACCAGTACTCCCACCAGGTACTCCGGGTACTACCCGTAACCCTCATCGGTACTCCGGGGTGGTACCAGTACCCCCACCCAGTACTACAGGGTACAACTGCTGTCCCTACGGGCGCGCAATGTTAGACTCGCCCTTACTAACTAACCCTCTGCATTAGGACCGGTGTCCCTACCCGACGTTCCGGGATAGAACCTGTTCCCCCAACAGTACTATGGGGTTGTACCGGAAACCTTTGTGATGCGCCGGAGTTCACCTGTTGTCCCTACGGGCGCGCCCTTTAGACCCGGCCTCCCTTCCTGAGCCCCCAGGGTAGGCCTGGTATCCCTACCTGGTGCCCCGGGAAGGCCTGGCGTCCCTTCCCGACGCACCGGGGTAGTACCGGTACCCCCACTCGGTACTCCGTGGTAGTACCCGCAATCCTCAGCGGTACTCCGGGCTGGTACCTGTACCCGCAACCGGCGCTCCGGGGTAGTACCGGTACCACCACTCGGCACTCCGGGGTGGTACCAGTACCCCCACCCAGTACTACAGGGTGCAACTGCTGTCCCTACGGGCGCGCGGGGTTAGACTCGCCCTTACTACCTGACCCTCTGCATTAGGCCCGGTGTCCCTACCCGACGTTCCGGGATAGAACCTGTTCCCCCAACAGTACTATGGGGTTGGACCGGAAACCTTTGTGATGCGCCGGAGTTCACCTGTTGTCCCTACGGGCGCGCCCTGTTAGACCCGGCCTCCCTTCCTGAGCCCCCAGGGTAGGCCTGGTATCCCTACCTGGTGCACCTGCTTAAGCCTGGCGTCCCTTCCCGACGCTCCGGGTAGTACCGCTATCCCCACTCGGTACTCCGTGGTAGTCCCCGCAATCCTCATCGGTACTCCGGGTTAGTACCCGTGCCCCCACCAGGTACTGCGGGGTAGTACCCGTAACCCTCATCGGTACTCCGGGGTGGTACCTGTACCCGCAACCGTCGCTCCGGGGTAGTACCGGGACCACCACTCGGCACTCCGGGGTGGTACCAGTACCCACACCCGGTACTACAGGGTACAACTGCTGTCCCTACGGGCCCGCGAAGTTAGACTCGCCCTTACAACCTGACCCTCCGCTTTAGGCCCGGTGTCCCTACCCGACGTTCCGGGATAGAACCTGTTCCCCCAACAGTACTATGGGGTTGGACCGGAAACCTTTGTGATGCGCCGGAGTTCACCTGTTGTCCCTACGGGCGCGCCCTGTTAGACCCGGCCTCCCTTCCTGAGCCCCCAGGGTAGGCCTGGTATCCCTACCTGGTGCTCCGGGGAGGCCTGGCATACCTTCCTGACGCTCCGGGGTAGTACCGGTACCCCCACTCGGTACTCCGTGTTAGTCCCCGCAATCCTCATCGGTACTCCGGGTTAGTACCCGTGCCCCCACCAGGTTCTGCGGGGTAGTACCCGTAACCCTCATCGGTACTCCGGGGTGGTACCTGTACCCGCAACCGGCGCTCCGGGGTAGTACTGGTACCCCCACCTGGTGCTCCTGGGTGGTACCCATAACCCTCTACGGTACTCCGGGGTGGTACCAGTACTCCCACCAGGTACTCCGGGTACTACCCGTAACCCTCATCGGTACTCCGGGGTGGTACCAGTACCCCCACCCAGTACTACAGGGTACAACTGCTGTCCCTACGGGCGCGCAATGTTAGACTCGCCCTTACTAACTAACCCTCTGCATTAGGACCGGTGTCCCTACCCGACGTTCCGGGATAGAACCTGTTCCCCCAACAGTACTATGGGGTTGGACCGGAAACCTTTGTGATGCGCCGGAGTTCACCTGTTGTCCCTACGGGCGCGCCCTGTTAGACCCGGCCTCCCTTCCTGAGCCCCCAGGGTAGGCCTGGTATCCCTACCTGGTGCACCTGCTTAAGCCTGGCGTCCCTTCCCGACGCTCCGGGTAGTACCGCTATCCCCACTCGGTACTCCGTGGTAGTCCCCGCAATCCTCATCGGTACTCCGGGTTAGTACCCGTGCCCCCACCAGGTACTGCGGGGTAGTACCCGTAACCCTCATCGGTACTCCGGGGTGCTACCAGTACCCGCAACCGTCGCTCCGGGGTGGTACCGGTACCACCACTCGGCACTC
The DNA here is from genome assembly GCF_947461875.1 of Haliaeetus albicilla. Taxonomy (NCBI): domain Eukaryota; kingdom Metazoa; phylum Chordata; class Aves; order Accipitriformes; family Accipitridae; genus Haliaeetus; species Haliaeetus albicilla. The sequence continues at coordinate 1,991,249 of NC_091494.1, read as the reverse complement.
CGGGGTGGTACCAGTACCCCCACCCGGTACTACAGGGTACAACTGCTGTCCCTACGGGCCCGCGAAGTTAGACTCGCCCTTACAACCTGACCCTCCGCTTTAGGCCCGGTGTCCCTACCCGACATTCCAGGATGGAACCGGTTCCCCCAACAGTACTATGGGGTTGTAACGGAAGCCTTTGTGATGCGCCGGAGTTCACCTGTTGTCCCTACGGGAGCGCCCTGTTAGACCCGGCCGCCCTTCCTGAGTCCACAGGGTAGGCCTGGTATCCCTAACTGGTGCTCCGGGGAGGCCTGGCATACCTTCCTGACGCTCCGGGGTAGTACCGGTACCCCCACTCGGTACTCCGTGGTAGTCCCCGCAATCCTCATCGGTACTCCGGGTTAGTACCCGTGCCCCCACCAGGTTCTGCGGGGTAGTACCCGTAACCCTCATCGGTACTCCGGGGTGGTACCTGTACCCGCAACCGGCGCTCCGGGGTAGTACCGGTACCACCACCTGGTGCTCCTGGGTGGTACCCATAACCCTCTACGGTACTCCGGGGTGGTACCAGTACTCCCACCAGGTACTCCGGGTACTACCCGTAACCCTCATCGGTACTCCGGGGTGGTACCAGTACCCCCACCCGGTACTACAGGGTACAACTGCTGTCCCTACGGGCGCGCAATGTTAGACTCGCCCTTACTAACTAACCCTCTGCATTAGGACCGGTGTCCCTACCCGACGTTCCGGGATAGAACCTGTTCCCCCAACAGTACTATGGGGTTGTACCGGAAACCTTTGTGATGCGCCGGAGTTCACCTGTTGTCCCTACGGGCGCGCCCTTTAGACCCGGCCTCCCTTCCTGAGCCCCCAGGGTAGGCCTGGTATCCCTACCTGGTGCCCCGGGAAGGCCTGGCGTCCATTCCCGACGCACCGGGGTAGTACCGGTACCCCCACTCGGTACTCCGTGGTAGTAACCGTAATCCTCAGCGGTACTCCGGGCTGGTACCTGTACCCACAACCGGCGCTCCGGGGTAGTACCGGTACCACCACTCGGCGCTCCGGGGTGGTACCAGTACCCGCACCCACTACTACAGGGTACAACTGCTGTCCCTACGGGTGCGCGGCGTTAGACTCGCCCTTACAACCTGACCCTCCGCTTTAGGCCCGGTGTCCATACCCGACATTCCAGGATGGAACCGGTTCCCCCAACAGTACTATGGGGTTGTAACGGAAGCCTTTGTGATGCGCCGGAGTTCACCTGTTGTCCCTACGGGAGCGCCCTGTTAGACCCGGCCGCACTTCCTGAGTCCCCAGGATAGGCCTGGTATCCCTACCTGGTGCTCCGGGGAGGCCTGGCATACCTTCCTGACGCTCCGGGGTAGTACCGGTACCCCCACTCGGTACTCCGTGGTAGTCCCCGCAATCCTCATCGGTACTCCGGGTTAGTACCCGTGCCCCCACCAGGTACTGCGGGGTAGTACCCGTAACCCTCATCGGTACTCCGGGGTGGTACCTGTACCCGCAACCGGCGCTCCGGGGTAGTACCGGTACCCCCACCTGGTGCTCCTGGGTGGTACCCATAACCCTCTACGGTACTCCGGGGTGGTACCAGTACTCCCACCAGGTACTCCGGGTACTACCCGTAACCCTCATCGGTACTCCGGGGTGGTACCAGTACCCCCACCCAGTACTACAGGGTACAACTGCTGTCCCTACGGGCGCGCAATGTTAGACTCGCCCTTACTAACTAACCCTCTGCATTAGGACCGGTGTCCCTACCCGACGTTCCGGGATAGAACCTGTTCCCCCAACAGTACTATGGGGTTGTACCGGAAACCTTTGTGATGCGCCGGAGTTCACCTGTTGTCCCTACGGGCGCGCCCTTTAGACCCGGCCTCCCTTCCTGAGCCCCCAGGGTAGGCCTGGTATCCCTACCTGGTGCCCCGGGAAGGCCTGGCGTCCCTTCCCGACGCACCGGGGTAGTACCGGTACCCCCACTCGGTACTCCGTGGTAGTACCCGCAATCCTCAGCGGTACTCCGGGCTGGTACCTGTACCCGCAACCGGCGCTCCGGGGTAGTACCGGTACCACCACTCGGCACTCCGGGGTGGTACCAGTACCCCCACCCAGTACTACAGGGTGCAACTGCTGTCCCTACGGGCGCGCGGGGTTAGACTCGCCCTTACTACCTGACCCTCTGCATTAGGCCCGGTGTCCCTACCCGACGTTCCGGGATAGAACCTGTTCCCCCAACAGTACTATGGGGTTGTACCGGAAACCTTTGTGATGCGCCGGAGTTCACCTGTTGTCCCTACGGGCGCGCCCTGTTAGACCCGGCCTCCCTTCCTGAGCCCCCAGGGTAGGCCTGGTATCCCTACCTGGTGCACCTGCTTAAGCCTGGCGTCCCTTCCCGACGCTCCGGGTAGTACCGGTACCCCCACTCGGTACTCCGTGGTAGTCCCCGCAATCCTCATCGGTACTCCGGGTTAGTACCCGTGCCCCCACCAGGTACTGCGGGGTAGTACCCGTAACCCTCATCGGTACTCCGGGGTGCTACCAGTACCCGCAACCGTCGCTCCGGGGTGGTACCGGTACCACCACTCGGCACTCCGGGGTGGTACCAGTACCCGCACCCACTACTACAGGGTACAACTGCTGTCCCTACGGGTGCGCGGCGTTAGACTCGCCCTTACAACCTGACCCTCCGCTTTAGGCCCGGTGTCCCTACCCGACATTCCAGGATGGAACCGGTTCCCCCAACAGTACTATGGGGTTGTAACGGAAGCCTTTGTGATGCGCCGGAGTTCACCTGTTGTCCCTACGGGAGCGCCCTGTTAGACCCGGCCGCCCTTCCTGAGTCCCCAGGGTAGGCCTGGTATCCCTACCTGGTGCTCCGGGGAGGCCTGGCATACCTTCCTGACGCTCCGGGGTAGTACCGGTACCCCCACTCGGTACTCCGTGGTAGTCCCCGCAATCCTCATCGGTACTCCGGGTTAGTACCCGTGCCCCCACCAGGTTCTGCGGGGTAGTACCCGTAACCCTCATCGGTACTCCGGGGTGGTACCTGTACCCGCAACCGGCGCTCCGGGGTAGTACCGGTACCACCACCTGGTGCTCCTGGGTGGTACCCATAACCCTCTACGGTACTCCGGGGTGGTACCAGTACTCCCACCAGGTACTCCGGGTACTACCCGTAACCCTCATCGGTACTCCGGGGTGGTACCAGTACCCCCACCCGGTACTACAGGGTACAACTGCTGTCCCTACGGGCGCGCAATGTTAGACTCGCCCTTACTAACTAACCCTCTGCATTAGGACCGGTGTCCCTACCCGACGTTCCGGGATAGAACCTGTTCCCCCAACAGTACTATGGGGTTGTACCGGAAACCTTTGTGATGCGCCGGAGTTCACCTGTTGTCCCTACGGGCGCGCCCTTTAGACCCGGCCTCCCTTCCTGAGCCCCCAGGGTAGGCCTGGTATCCCTACCTGGTGCCCCGGGAAGGCCTGGCGTCCCTTCCCGACGCACCGGGGTAGTACCGGTACCCCCACTCGGTACTCCGTGGTAGTACCCGCAATCCTCAGCGGTACTCCGGGCTGGTACCTGTACCCGCAACCGGCGCTCCGGGGTAGTACCGGTACCACCACTCGGCACTCCGGGGTGGTACCAGTACCCCCACCCAGTACTACAGGGTGCAACTGCTGTCCCTACGGGCGCGCGGGGTTAGACTCGCCCTTACTACCTGACCCTCTGCATTAGGCCCGGTGTCCCTACCCGACGTTCCGGGATAGAACCTGTTCCCCCAACAGTACTATGGGGTTGGACCGGAAACCTTTGTGATGCGCCGGAGTTCACCTGTTGTCCCTACGGGCGCGCCCTGTTAGACCCGGCCTCCCTTCCTGAGCCCCCAGGGTAGGCCTGGTATCCCTACCTGGTGCACCTGCTTAAGCCTGGCGTCCCTTCCCGACGCTCCGGGTAGTACCGCTATCCCCACTCGGTACTCCGTGGTAGTCCCCGCAATCCTCATCGGTACTCCGGGTTAGTACCCGTGCCCCCACCAGGTACTGCGGGGTAGTACCCGTAACCCTCATCGGTACTCCGGGGTGCTAACAGTACCCGCAACCGTCGCTCCGGGGTGGTACCGGTACCACCACTCGGCACTCCGGGGTGGTACCAGTACCCGCACCCACTACTACAGGGTACAACTGCTGTCCCTACGGGTGCGCGGCGTTAGACTCGCCCTTACAACCTGACCCTCCGCTTTAGGCCCGGTGTCCCTACCCGACATTCCAGGATGGAACCGGTTCCCCCAACAGTACTATGGGGTTGTAACGGAAGCCTTTGTGATGCGCCGGAGTTCACCTGTTGTCCCTACGGGAGCGCCCTGTTAGACCCGGCCGCCCTTCCTGAGTCCCCAGGGTAGGCCTGGTATCCCTACCTGGTGCTCCGGGGAGGCCTGGCATACCTTCCTGACGCTCCGGGGTAGTACCGGTACCCCGACTCGGTACTCCGTGGTAGTCCCCGCAATCCTCATCGGTACTCCGGGTTAGTACCCGTGCCCCCACCAGGTTCTGCGGGGTAGTACCCGTAACCCTCATCGGTACTCCGGGGTGGTACCTGTACCCGCAACCGGCGCTCCGGGGTAGTACCGGTACCACCACCTGGTGCTCCTGGGTGGTACCCATAACCCTCTACGGTACTCCGGGGTGGTACCAGTACTCCCACCAGGTACTCCGGGTACTACCCGTAACCCTCATCGGTACTCCGGGGTGGTACCAGTACCCCCACCCGGTACTACAGGGTACAACTGCTGTCCCTACGGGCGCGCAATGTTAGACTCGCCCTTACTAACTAACCCTCTGCATTAGGACCGGTGTCCCTACCCGACGTTCCGGGATAGAACCTGTTCCCCCAACAGTACTATGGGGTTGTACCGGAAACCTTTGTGATGCGGCGGAGTTCACCTGTTGTCCCTACGGGCGCGCCCTTTAGACCCGGCCTCCCTTCCTGAGCCCCCAGGGTAGGCCTGGTATCCCTACCTGGTGCTCCGGGAAGGCCTGGCGTCCCTTCCCGACGCACCGGGGTAGTACCGGTACCCCCACTCGGTACTCCGTGGTAGTAACCGCAATCCTCAGCGGTACTCCGGGCTGGTACCTGTACCCACAACCGGCGCTCCGGGGTAGTACCGGTACCACCACTCGGCACTCCGGGGTGGTACCAGTAACCCCACCCACTACTACAGGGTGCAACTGCTGTCCCTACGGGCGCGCGGGGTTACACTTGCCCTTACTACCTGACCCTCTGCATTAGGACCGGTGTCCCTACCCGACGTTCCGGGATAGAAACGGTTCCCCCAACAGTACTATGGGGTTGTACCGGAAACCTTTGTGATGCGCCGGAGTTCACCTGTTGTCCCTACGGGAGCGCCCTCTTAGACCCGGCCTCCCTTCCTGAGCCCCCAGGGTAGGCCTGGTATCCCTACCTGGTGCTCCGGGGAGGCCTGGCATACCTTCCTGACGCTCCGGGGTAGTACCGGTACCCCGACTCGGTACTCCGTGGTAGTCCCCGCAATCCTCATCGGTACTCCGGGTTAGTACCCGTGCCCCCACCAGGTTCTGCGGGGTAGTACCCGTAACCCTCATCGGTACTCCGGGGTGGTACCTGTACCCGCAACCGGCGCTCCGGGGTAGTACCGGTACCCCCACCTGGTGCTCCTGGGTGGTACCCATAACCCTCTACGGTACTCCGGGGTGGTACCAGTACTCCCACCAGGTACTCCGGGTACTACCCGTAACCCTCATCGGTACTCCGGGGTGGTACCAGTACCCCCACCCAGTACTACAGGGTACAACTGCTGTCCCTACGGGCGCGCAATGTTAGACTCGCCCTTACTAACTAACCCTCTGCATTAGGACCGGTGTCCCTACCCGACGTTCCGGGATAGAACCTGTTCCCCCAACAGTACTATGGGGTTGTACCGGAAACCTTTGTGATGCGCCGGAGTTCACCTGTTGTCCCTACGGGCGCGCCCTTTAGACCCGGCCTCCCTTCCTGAGCCCCCAGGGTAGGCCTGGTATCCCTACCTGGTGCTCCGGGAAGGCCTGGCGTCCCTTCCCGACGCACCGGGGTAGTACCGGTACCCCCACTCGGTACTCCGTGGTAGTAACCGCAATCCTCAGCGGTACTCCGGGCTGGTACCTGTACCCACAACCGGCGCTCCGGGGTAGTACCGGGACCACCACTCGGCGCTCCGGGGTGGTACCAGTACCCGCACCCACTACTACAGGGTACAACTGCTGTCCCTACGGGTGCGCGGCGTTAGACTCGCCCTTACAACCTGACCCTCCGCTTTAGGCCCGGTGTCCCTACCCGACATTCCAGGATGGAACCGGTTCCCCCAACAGTACTATGGGGTTGTAACGGAAGCCTTTGTGATGCGCCGGAGTTCACCTGTTGTCCCTACGGGAGCGCCCTGTTAGACCCGGCCGCCCTTCCTGAGTCCCCAGGGTAGGCCTGGTATCCCTACCTGGTGCTCCGGGGAGGCCTGGCATACCTTCCTGACGCTCCGGGGTAGTACCGGTACCCCGACTCGGTACTCCGTGGTAGTCCCCGCAATCCTCATCGGTACTCTGGGTTAGTACCCGTGCCCCCACCAGGTACTGCGGGGTAGTACCCGTAACCCTCATCGGTACTCCGGGGTGGTACCTGTACCCGCAACCGGCGCTCCGGGGTAGTACCGGTACCACCACTCGGCACTCCGGGGTGGTACCAGTACCCCCACCCGGTACTACAGGGTACAACTGCTGTCCCTACGGGCCCGCGAAGTTAGACTCGCCCTTACAACCTGACCCTCCGCTTTAGGCCCGGTGTCCCTACCCGACGTTCCGGGATAGAACCTGTTCCCCCAACAGTACTATGGGGTTGGACCGGAAACCTTTGTGATGCGCCGGAGTTCACCTGTTGTCCCTACGGGCGCGCCCTGTTAGACCCGGCCTCCCTTCCTGAGCCCCCAGGGTAGGCCTGGTATCCCTACCTGGTGCACCTGCTTAAGCCTGGCGTCCCTTCCCGACGCTCCGGCGTAGTACCGCTATCCCCACTCGGTACTCCGTGGTAGTACCCGTAATCCTCATCGGTACTCCGGGGTGGTACCAGTACTCCCACCAGGTACTCCGGGGTAGTACCCGTAACCCTCATCGGTACTCCGGGGTGCTACCAGTACCCGCAACCGGCGCTCCGGGGTAGTACCGGTACCCCCACCTGGTGCTCCTGGGTGGTACCCATAACCCTCTACGGTACTCCGGGGTGGTACCAGTACTCCCACCAGGTACTCCGGGTACTACCCGTAACCCTCATCGGTACTCCGGGGTGGTACCAGTACCCCCACCCGGTACTACAGGGTACAACTGCTGTCCCTACGGGCGCGCAATGTTAGACTCGCCCTTACTAACTAACCCTCTGCATTAGGACCGGTGTCCCTACCCGACGTTCCGGGATAGAACCTGTTCCCCCAACAGTACTATGGGGTTGTACCGGAAACCTTTGTGATGCGCCGGAGTTCACCTGTTGTCCCTACGGGCGCGCCCTTTAGACCCGGCCTCCCTTCCTGAGCCCCCAGGGTAGGCCTGGTATCCCTACCTGGTGCCCCGGGAAGGCCTGGCGTCCCTTCCCGACGCACCGGGGTAGTACCGGTACCCCCACTCGGTACTCCGTGGTAGTAACCGCAATCCTCAGCGGTACTCCGGGCTGGTACCTGTACCCACAACCGGCGCTCCGGGGTAGTACCGGTACCACCACTCGGCACTCCGGGGTGGTACCAGTACCCGCACCCACTACTACAGGGTACAACTGCTGTCCCTACGGGTGCGCGAAGTTAGACTCGCCCTTACAACCTGACCCTCCGCTTTAGGCCCGGTGTCCCTACCCGACATTCCAGGATGGAACCGGTTCCCCCAACAGTACTATGGGGTTGTAACGGAAACCTTTGTGATGCGCCGGAGTTCACCTGTTGTCCCTACGGGAGCGCCCTGTTAGACCCGGCCGCCCTTCCTGAGTCCCCAGGGTAGGCCTGGTATCCCTACCTGGTGCTCCGGGGAGGCCTGGCATACCTTCCTGACGCTCCGGGGTAGTACCGGTACCCCCACTCGGTACTCCGTGGTAGTCCCCGCAATCCTCATCGGTACTCCGGGTTAGTACACGTGCCCCCACCAGGTTCTGCGGGGTAGTACCCGTAACCCTCATCGGTACTCCGGGGTGGTACCTGTACCCGCAACCGGCGCTCCGGGGTAGTACCGGTACCACCACCTGGTGCTCCTGGGTGGTACCCATAACCCTCTACGGTACTCCGGGGTGGTACCAGTACTCCCACCAGGTACTCCGGGTACTACCCGTAACCCTCATCGGTACTCCGGGGTGGTACCAGTACCCCCACCCGGTACTACAGGGTACAACTGCTGTCCCTACGGGCGCGCAATGTTAGACTCGCCCTTACTAACTAACCCTCTGCATTAGGACAGGTGTCCCTACCCGACGTTCCGGGATAGAACCTGTTCCCCCAACAGTACTATGGGGTTGTACCGGAAACCTTTGTGATGCGCCGGAGTTCACCTGTTGTCCCTACGGGCGCGCCCTTTAGACCCGGCCTCCCTTCCTGAGCCCCCAGGGTAGGCCTGGTATCCCTACCTGGTGCTCCGGGAAGGCCTGGCGTCCCTTCCCGACGCACCGGGGTAGTACCGGTACCCCCACTCGGTACTCCGTGGTAGTAACCGCAATCCTCAGCGGTACTCCGGGCTGGTACCTGTACCCACAACCGGCGCTCCGGGGTAGTACCGGTACCACCACTCGGCACTCCGGGGTGGTACCAGTAACCCCACCCACTACTACAGGGTGCAACTGCTGTCCCTACGGGCGCGCGGGGTTACACTTGCCCTTACTACCTGACCCTCTGCATTAGGACCGGTGTCCCTACCCGACGTTCCGGGATAGAAACGGTTCCCCCAACAGTACTATGGGGTTGTACCGGAAACCTTTGTGATGCGCCGGAGTTCACCTGTTGTCCCTACGGGAGCGCCCTCTTAGACCCGGCCTCCCTTCCTGAGCCCCCAGGGTAGGCCTGGTATCCCTACCTGGTGCTCCGGGGAGGCCTGGCATACCTTCCTGACGCTCCGGGGTAGTACCGGTACCCCCACTCGGTACTCCGTGGTAGTCCCCGCAATCCTCATCGGTACTCCGGGTTAGTACCCGTGCCCCCACCAGGTACTGCGGGGTAGTACCCGTAACCCTCATCGGTACTCCGGGGTGGTACCTGTACCCGCAACCGGCGCTCCGGGGTAGTACCGGTACCACCACTCGGCACTCCGGGGTGGTACCAGTACCCCCACCCAGTACTACAGGGTGCAACTGCTGTCCCTACGGGCGCGCGGGGTTAGACTCGCCCTTACTACCTGACCCTCTGCATTAGGCCCGGTGTCCCTACCCGACGTTCCGGGATAGAACCTGTTCCCCCAACAGTACTATGGGGTTGGACCGGAAACCTTTGTGATGCGCCGGAGTTCACCTGTTGTCCCTACGGGCGCGCCCTGTTAGACCCGGCCTCCCTTCCTGAGCCCCCAGGGTAGGCCTGGTATCCCTACCTGGTGCACCTGCTTAAGCCTGGCGTCCCTTCCCGACGCTCCGGCGTAGTACCGCTATCCCCACTCGGTACTCCGTGGTAGTACCCGTAATCCTCATCGGTACTCCGGGGTGGTACCAGTACTCCCACCAGGTACTCCGGGGTAGTACCCGTAACCCTCATCGGTACTCCGGGGTGCTACCAGTACCCGCAACCGGCGCTCCGGGGTAGTACCGGTACCCCCACCTGGTGCTCCTGGGTGGTACCCATAACCCTCTACTGTACTCCGGGGTGGTACCAGTACTCCCACCAGGTACTCCGGGTACTACCCGTAACCCTCATCGGTACTCCGGGGTGGTACCAGTACCCCCACCCGGTACTACAGGGTACAACTGCTGTCCCTACGGGCGCGCAATGTTAGACTCGCCCTTACTAACTAACCCTCTGCATTAGGACCGGTGTCCCTACCCGACGTTCCGGGATAGAACCTGTTCCCCCAACAGTACTATTGGGTTGTACCGGAAACCTTTGTGATGCGCCAGAGTTCACCTGTTGTCCCTACGGGCGCGCCCTTTAGACCCGGCCTCCATTCCTGAGCCCCCAGGGTAGGCCTGGTATCCCTACCTGGTGCACCTGCTTAAGCCTGGCGTCCCTTCCCGACGCACCGGGGTAGTACCGGTACCCCCACTCGGTACTCCGTGGTAGTACCCGCAATCCTCAGCGGTACTCCGGGCTGGTACCTGTACCCGCAACCGGCGCTCCGGGGTAGTACCGGTACCACCACTCGGCACTCCGGGGTGGTACCAGTACCCCCACCCAGTACTACAGGGTGCAACTGCTGTCCCTACGGGCGCGCGGGGTTAGACTCGCCCTTACTACCTGACCCTCTGCATTAGGCCCGGTGTCCCTACCCGACGTTCCGGGATAGAACCTGTTCCCCCAACAGTACTATGGGGTTGGACCGGAAACCTTTGTGATGCGCCGGAGTTCACCTGTTGTCCCTACGGGAGCGCCCTCTTAGACCCGGCCTCCCTTCCTGAGCCCCCAGGGTAGGCCTGGTATCCCTACCTGGTGCACCTGCTTAAGCCTGGCGTCCCTTCCCGACGCTCCGGCGTAGTACCGCTATCCCCACTCGGTACTCCGTGGTAGTACCCGTAATCCTCATCGGTACTCCGGGGTGGTACCAGTACTCCCACCAGGTACTCCGGGGTAGTACCCGTAACCCTCATCGGTACTCCGGGGTGCTACCAGTACCCGCAACCGGCGCTCCGGGGTAGTACCGGTACCCCCACCTGGTGCTCCTGGGTGGTACCCATAACCCTCTACGGTACTCCGGGGTGGTACCAGTACTCCCACCAGGTACTCCGGGTACTACCCGTAACCCTCATCGGTACTCCGGGGTGGTACCAGTACCCCCACCCGGTACTACAGGGTACAACTGCTGTCCCTACGGGCGCGCAATGTTAGACTCGCCCTTACTAACTAACCCTCTGCATTAGGACCGGTGTCCCTACCCGACGTTCCGGGATAGAACCTGTTCCCCCAACAGTACTATGGGGTTGTACCGGAAACCTTTGTGATGCGCCGGAGTTCACCTGTTGTCCCTACGGGCGCGCCCTTTAGACCCGGCCTCCCTTCCTGAGCCCCCAGGGTAGGCCTGGTATCCCTACCTGGTGCCCCGGGAAGGCCTGGCGTCCCTTCCCGACGCACCGGGGTAGTACCGGTACCCCCACTCGGTACTCCGTGGTAGTAACCGCAATCCTCAGCGGTACTCCGGGCTGGTACCTGTACCCACAACCGGCGCTCCGGGGTAGTACCGGTACCACCACTCGGCACTCCGGGGTGGTACCAGTACCCCCACCCACTACTACAGGGTACAACTGCTGTCCCTACGGGTGCGCGGCGTTAGACTCGCCCTTACAACCTGACCCTCCGCTTTAGGCCCGGTGTCCCTACCCGACATTCCAGGATGGAACCGGTTCCCCCAACAGTACTATGGGGTTGTAACGGAAACCTTTGTGATGCGCCGGAGTTCACCTGTTGTCCCTACGGGAGCGCCCTGTTAGACCCGGCCGCCCTTCCTGAGTCCCCAGGGTAGGCCTGGTATCCCTACCTGGTGCTCCGGGGAGGCCTGGCATACCTTCCTGACGCTCCGGGGTAGTACCGGTACCCCCACTCGGTACTCCGTGGTAGTACCCGTAATCCTCATCGGTACTCCGGGGTGGTACCAGTACTCCCACCAGGTACTCCGGGGTAGTACCCGTAACCCTCATCGGTACTCCGGGGTGCTACCAGTACCCGCAACCGGCGCTCCGGGGTAGTACCGGTACCCCCACCTGGTGCTCCTGGGTGGTACCCATAACCCTCTACGGTACTCCGGGGTGGTACCAGTACTCCCACCAGGTACTCCGGGTACTACCCGTAACCCTCATCGGTACTCCGGGGTGGTACCAGTACCCCCACCCAGTACTACAGGGTACAACTGCTGTCCCTACGGGCGCGCAATGTTAGACTCGCCCTTACTAACTAACCCTCTGCATTAGGACCGGTGTCCCTACCCGACGTTCCGGGATAGAACCTGTTCCCCCAACAGTACTATGGGGTTGTACCGGAAACCTTTGTGATGCGCCGGAGTTCACCTGTTGTCCCTGCGGGCGCGCCCTTTAGACCCGGCCTCCCTTCCTGAGCCCCCAGGGTAGGCCTGGTATCCCTACCTGGTGCCCCGGGAAGGCCTGGCGTCCCTTCCCGACGCACCGGGGTAGTACCGGTACCCCCACTCGGTACTCCGTGGTAGTACCCGCAATCCTCAGCGGTACTCCGGGCTGGTACCTGTACCCGCAACCGGCGCTCCGGGGTAGTACCGGTACCACCACTCGGCACTCCGGGGTGGTACCAGTACCCCCACCCACTACTACAGGGTACAACTGCTGTCCCTACGGGTGCGCGGCGTTAGACTCGCCCTTACAACCTGACCCTCCGCTTTAGGCCCGGTGTCCCTACCCGACATTCCAGGATGGAACCGGTTCCCCCAACAGTACTATGGGGTTGTAACGGAAACCTTTGTGATGCGCCGGAGTTCACCTGTTGTCCCTACGGGAGCGCCCTGTTAGACCCGGCCGCCCTTCCTGAGTCCCCAGGGTAGGCCTGGTATCCCTACCTGGTGCTCCGGGGAGGCCTGGCATACCTTCCTGACGCTCCGGGGTAGTACTGGTACCCCCACCCGGTACTCCGTGGTAGTCCCCGCAATCCTCATCGGTACTCCGGGTTAGTACCCGTGCCCCCACCAGGTTCTGCGGGGTAGTACCCGTAACCCTCATCGGTACTCCGGGGTGGTACCTGTACCCGCGACCGGCGCTCCGGGGTAGTACCGGTACCACCACCTGGTGCTCCTGGGTGGTACCCATAACCCTCTACGGTACTCCGGGGTGGTACCAGTACTCCCACCAGGTACTCCGGGTACTACCCGTAACCCTCATCGGTACTCCGGGGTGGTACCAGTACCCCCACCCGGTACTACAGGGTACAACTGCTGTCCCTACGGGCGCGCAATGTTAGACTCGCCCTTACTAACTAACCCTCTGCATTAGGACCGGTGACCCTACCCGACGTTCCGGGATAGAACCTGTTCCCCCAACAGTACTATGGGGTTGTACCGGAAACCTTTGTGATGCGCCGGAGTTCACCTGTTGTCCCTACGGGCGCGCCCTTTAGACCCGGCCTCCCTTCCTGAGCCCCCAGGGTAGGCCTGGTATCCCTACCTGGTGCTCCGGGAAGGCCTGGCGTCCCTTCCCGACGCACCGGGGTAGTACCGGTACCCCCACTCGGTACTCCGTGGTAGTAACCGCAATCCTCAGCGGTACTCCGGGCTGGTACCTGTACCCACAACCGGCGCTCCGGGGTAGTACCGGTACCACCACTCGGCACTCCGGGGTGGTACCAGTACCCGCACCCACTACTACAGGGTACAACTGCTGTCCCTACGGGTGCGCGGCGTTAGACTCGCCCTTACAACCTGACCCTCCGCTTTAGGCCCGGTGTCCCTACCCGACATTCCAGGATGGAACCGGTTCCCCCAACAGTACTATGGGGTTGTAACGGAAGCCTTTGTGATGCGCCGGAGTTCACCTGTTGTCCCTACGGGAGCGCCCTGTTAGACCCGGCCGCCCTTCCTGAGTCCCCAGGGTAGGCCTGGTATCCCTACCTGGTGCTCCAGAGAGGCCTGGCATACCTTCCTGACGCTCCGGGGTAGTACCGGTACCCCCACTCGGTACTCCGTGGTAGTCCCCGCAATCCTCATCGGTACTCCGGGTTAGTACCCGTGCCCCCACCAGGTTCTGCGGGGTAGTACCCGTAACCCTCATCGGTACTCCGGGGTGGTACCTGTACCCGCGACCGGCGCTCCGGGGTAGTACCGGTACCACCACCTGGTGCTCCTGGGTGGTACCCATAACCCTCTACGGTACTCCGGGGTGGTACCAGTACTCCCACCAGGTACTCCGGGTACTACCCGTAACCCTCATCGGTACTCCGGGGTGGTACCAGTACCCCCACCCAGTACTACAGGGTACAACTGCTGTCCCTACGGGCGCGCAATGTTAGACTCGCCCTTACTAACTAACCCTCTGCATTAGGACCGGTGTCCCTACCCGACGTTCCGGGATAGAACCTGTTCCCCCAACAGTACTATGGGGTTGTACCGGAAACCTTTGTGATGCGCCGGAGTTCACCTGTTGTCCCTACGGGCGCGCCCTTTAGACCCGGCCTCCCTTCCTGAGCCCCCAGGGTAGGCCTGGTATCCCTACCTGGTGCCCCGGGAAGGCCTGGCGTCCCTTCCCGACGCACCGGGGTAGTACCGGTACCCCCACTCGGTACTCCGTGGTAGTACCCGCAATCCTCAGCGGTACTCCGGGCTGGTACCTGTACCCGCAACCGGCGCTCCGGGGTAGTACCGGTACCACCACTCGGCACTCCGGGGTGGTACCAGTACCCCCACCCAGTACTACAGGGTGCAACTGCTGTCCCTACGGGCGCGCGGGGTTAGACTCGCCCTTACTACCTGACCCTCTGCATTAGGCCCGGTGTCCCTACCCGACGTTCCGGGATAGAACCTGTTCCCCCAACAGTACTATGGGGTTGGACCGGAAACCTTTGTGATGCGCCGGAGTTCACCTGTTGTCCCTACGGGCGCGCCCTGTTAGACCCGGCCTCCCTTCCTGAGCCCCCAGGGTAGGCCTGGTATCCCTACCTGGTGCACCTGCTTAAGCCTGGCGTCCCTTCCCGACGCTCCGGCGTAGTACCGCTATCCCCACTCGGTACTCCGTGGTAGTACCCGTAATCCTCATCGGTACTCCGGGGTGGTACCAGTACTCCCACCAGGTACTCCGGGGTAGTACCCGTAACCCTCATCGGTACTCCGGGGTGCTACCAGTACCCGCAACCGGCGCTCCGGGGTAGTACCGGTACCCCCACCTGGTGCTCCTGGGTGGTACCCATAACCCTCTACGGTACTCCGGGGTGGTACCAGTACTCCCACCAGGTACTCCGGGTACTACCCGTAACCCTCATCGGTACTCCGGGGTGGTACCAGTACCCCCACCCAGTACTACAGGGTACAACTGCTGTCCCTACGGGCGCGCAATGTTAGACTCGCCCTTACTAACTAACCCTCTGCATTAGGACCGGTGTCCCTACCCGACGTTCCGGGATAGAACCTGTTCCCCCAACAGTACTATGGGGTTGTACCGGAAACCTTTGTGATGCGCCGGAGTTCACCTGTTGTCCCTGCGGGCGCGCCCTTTAGACCCGGCCTCCCTTCCTGAGCCCCCAGGGTAGGCCTGGTATCCCTACCTGGTGCCCCGGGAAGGCCTGGCGTCCCTTCCCAACGCACCGGGGTAGTACCGGTACCCCCACTCGGTACTCCGTGGTAGTAACCGCAATCCTCAGCGGTACTCCGGGCTGGTACCTGTACCCACAACCGGCGCTCCGGGGTAGTACCGGTACCACCACTCGGCACTCCGGGGTGGTACCAGTACCCGCACCCACTACTACAGGGTACAACTGCTGTCCCTACGGGTGCGCGGCGTTAGACTCGCCCTTACAACCTGACCCTCCGCTTTAGGCCCGGTGTCCCTACCCGACATTCCAGGATGGAACCGGTTCCCCCAACAGTACTATGGGGTTGTAACGGAAACCTTTGTGATGCGCCGGAGTTCACCTGTTGTCCCTACGGGAGCGCCCTGTTAGACCCGGCCGCCCTTCCTGAGTCCCCAGGGTAGGCCTGGTATCCCTACCTGGTGCTCCGGGGAGGCCTGGCATACCTTCCTGACGCTCCGGGGTAGTACCGGTACCCCCACTCGGTACTCCGTGGTAGTCCCCGCAATCCTCATCGGTACTCCGGGTTAGTACCCGTGCCCCCACCAGGTTCTGCGGGGTAGTACCCGTAACCCTCATCGGTACTCCGGGGTGGTACCTGTACCCGCGACCGGCGCTCCGGGGTAGTACCGGTACCCCCACCTGGTGCTCCTGGGTGGTACCCATAACCCTCTACGGTACTCCGGGGTGGTACCAGTACTCCCACCAGGTACTCCGGGTACTACCCGTAACCCTCATCGGTACTCCGGGGTGGTACCAGTACCCCCACCCGGTACTACAGGGTACAACTGCTGTCCCTACGGGCGCGCAATGTTAGACTCGCCCTTACTAACTAACCCTCTGCATTAGGACCGGTGTCCCTACCCGACGTTCCGGGATAGAACCTGTTCCCCCAACAGTACTATGGGGTTGTACCGGAAACCTTTGTGATGCGCCGGAGTTCACCTGTTGTCCCTACGGGCGCGCCCTTTAGACCCGGCCTCCCTTCCTGAGCCCCCAGGGTAGGCCTGGTATCCCTACCTGGTGCTCCGGGAAGGCCTGGCGTCCCTTCCCGACGCACCGGGGTAGTACCGGTACCCCCACTCGGTACTCCGTGGTAGTAACCGCAATCCTCAGCGGTACTCCGGGCTGGTACCTGTACCCGCAACCGGCGCTCCGGGGTAGTACCGGTACCACCACTCGGCACTCCGGGGTGGTACCAGTAACCCCACCCACTACTACAGGGTGCAACTGCTGTCCCTACGGGCGCGCGGGGTTACACTTGCCCTTACTACCTGACCCTCTGCATTAGGACCGGTGTCCCTACCCGACGTTCCGGGATAGAACCTGTTCCCCCAACATTACTATGGGGTTGTACCGGAAACCTTTGTGATGCGCCGGAGTTCACCTGTTGTCCCTACGGGCGCGCCCTGTTAGACCCGGCCTCCCTTCCTGAGCCCCCAGGGTAGGCCTGGTATCCCTACCTGGTGCACCTGCTTAAGCCTGGCGTCCCTTCCCGACGCTCCGGCGTAGTACCGCTATCCCCACTCGGTACTCCGTGGTAGTACCCGTAATCCTCATCGGTACTCCGGGGTGGTACCAGTACTCCGACCAGGTACTCCGGGGTAGTACCCGTAACCCTCATCGGTACTCCGGGGTGGTACCTGTGCACGCAACCGGCGCTCCGGGGTAGTACCGGTACCACCACTCGGCACTCCGGGGTGGTACCAGTACCCACACCCACTACTACAGGGTACAACTGCTGTCCCTACGGGTGCGCGGCGTTAGACTCGCCCTTACAACCTGACCCTCCGCTTTAGGCCCGGTGTCCCTACCCGACATTCCAGGATGGAACCGGTTCCCCCAACAGTACTATGGGGTTGTAACGGAAACCTTTGTGATGCGCCGGAGTTCACCTGTTGTCCCTACGGGAGCGCCCTGTTAGACCCGGCCGCCCTTCCTGAGTCCCCAGGGTAGGCCTGGTATCCCTACCTGGTGCTCCGGGGAGGCCTGGCATACCTTCCTGACGCTCCGGGGTAGTACCGGTACCCCCACTCGGTACTCCGTGGTAGTCCCCGCAATCCTCATCGGTACTCCGGGTTAGTACCCGTGCCCCCACCAGGTTCTGCGGGGTAGTACC
This sequence comes from Haliaeetus albicilla, assembly GCF_947461875.1. Classification (NCBI taxonomy): domain Eukaryota; kingdom Metazoa; phylum Chordata; class Aves; order Accipitriformes; family Accipitridae; genus Haliaeetus; species Haliaeetus albicilla. The sequence continues at coordinate 1,973,669 of NC_091494.1, read as the reverse complement.
CGTAACCCTCATCGGTACTCCGGGGTGGTACCTGTACCCGCGACCGGCGCTCCGGGGTAGTACCGGTACCCCCACCTGGTGCTCCTGGGTGGTACCCATAACCCTCTACGGTACTCCGGGGTGGTACCAGTACTCCCACCAGGTACTCCGGGTACTACCCGTAACCCTCATCGGTACTCCGGGGTGGTACCAGTACCCCCACCCAGTACTACAGGGTACAACTGCTGTCCCTACGGGCGCGCAATGTTAGACTCGCCCTTACTAACTAACCCTCTGCATTAGGACCGGTGTCCCTACCCGACGTTCCGGGATAGAACCTGTTCCCCCAACAGTACTATGGGGTTGTACCGGAAACCTTTGTGATGCGCCGGAGTTCACCTGTTGTCCCTGCGGGCGCGCCCTTTAGACCCGGCCTCCCTTCCTGAGCCCCCAGGGTAGGCCTGGTATCCCTACCTGGTGCCCCGGGAAGGCCTGGCGTCCCTTCCCGACGCACCGGGGTAGTACCGGTACCCCCACTCGGTACTCCGTGGTAGTACCCGCAATCCTCAGCGGTACTCCGGGCTGGTACCTGTACCCGCAACCGGCGCTCCGGGGTAGTACCGGTACCACCACTCGGCACTCCGGGGTGGTACCAGTACCCGCACCCACTACTACAGGGTACAACTGCTGTCCCTACGGGTGCGCGGCGTTAGACTCGCCCTTACAACCTGACCCTCCGCTTTAGGCCCGGTGTCCCTACCCGACATTCCAGGATGGAACCGGTTCCCCCAACAGTACTATGGGGTTGTAACGGAAGCCTTTGTGATGCGCCGGAGTTCACCTGTTGTCCCTACGGGAGCGCCCTGTTAGACCCGGCCGCCCTTCCTGAGTCCCCAGGGTAGGCCTGGTATCCCTACCTGGTGCTCCGGGGAGGCCTGGCATACCTTCCTGACGCTCCGGGGTAGTACCGGTACCCCCACCAGGTACTCCGTGGTAGTCCCCGCAATCCTCATCGGTACTCCGGGTTAGTACCCGTGCCCCCACCAGGTTCTGCGGGGTAGTACCCGTAACCCTCATCGGTACTCCGGGGTGGTACCTGTACCCGCAACCGGCGCTCCGGGGTAGTACCGGTACCACCACCTGGTGCTCCTGGGTGGTACCCATAACCCTCTACGGTACTCCGGGGTGGTACCAGTACTCCCACCAGGTACTCCGGGTACTACCCGTAACCCTCATCGGTACTCCGGGGTGGTACCAGTACCCCCACCCGGTACTACAGGGTACAACTGCTGTCCCTACGGGCGCGCAATGTTAGACTCGCCCTTACTAACTAACCCTCTGCATTAGGACCGGTGACCCTACCCGACGTTCCGGGATAGAACCTGTTCCCCCAACAGTACTATGGGGTTGTACCGGAAACCTTTGTGATGCGCCGGAGTTCACCTGTTGTCCCTACGGGCGCGCCCTTTAGACCCGGCCTCCCTTCCTGAGCCCCCAGGGTAGGCCTGGTATCCCTACCTGGTGCTCCGGGAAGGCCTGGCGTCCCTTCCCGACGCACCGGGGTAGTACCGGTACCCCCACTCGGTACTCCGTGGTAGTAACCGCAATCCTCAGCGGTACTCCGGGCTGGTACCTGTACCCACAACCGGCGCTCCGGGGTAGTACCGGTACCACCACTCGGCACTCCGGGGTGGTACCAGTACCCGCACCCACTACTACAGGGTACAACTGCTGTCCCTACGGGTGCGCGGCGTTAGACTCGCCCTTACAACCTGACCCTCCGCTTTAGGCCCGGTGTCCCTACCCGACATTCCAGGATGGAACCGGTTCCCCCAACAGTACTATGGGGTTGTAACGGAAGCCTTTGTGATGCGCCGGAGTTCACCTGTTGTCCCTACGGGAGCGCCCTGTTAGACCCGGCCGCCCTTCCTGAGTCCCCAGGGTAGGCCTGGTATCCCTACCTGGTGCTCCAGAGAGGCCTGGCATACCTTCCTGACACTCCGGGGTAGTACCGGTACCCCCACTCGGTACTCCGTGGTAGTCCCCGCAATCCTCATCGGTACTCCGGGTTAGTACCCGTGCCCCCACCAGGTTCTGCGGGGTAGTACCCGTAACCCTCATCGGTACTCCGGGGTGGTACCTGTACCCGCGACCGGCGCTCCGGGGTAGTACCGGTACCACCACCTGGTGCTCCTGGGTGGTACCCATAACCCTCTACGGTACTCCGGGGTGGTACCAGTACTCCCACCAGGTACTCCGGGTACTACCCGTAACCCTCATCGGTACTCCGGGGTGGTACCAGTACCCCCACCCAGTACTACAGGGTACAACTGCTGTCCCTACGGGCGCGCAATGTTAGACTCGCCCTTACTAACTAACCCTCTGCATTAGGACCGGTGTCCCTACCCGACGTTCCGGGATAGAACCTGTTCCCCCAACAGTACTATGGGGTTGTACCGGAAACCTTTGTGATGCGCCGGAGTTCACCTGTTGTCCCTGCGGGCGCGCCCTTTAGACCCGGCCTCCCTTCCTGAGCCCCCAGGGTAGGCCTGGTATCCCTACCTGGTGCCCCGGGAAGGCCTGGCGTCCCTTCCCGACGCACCGGGGTAGTACCGGTACCCCCACTCGGTACTCCGTGGTAGTACCCGCAATCCTCAGCGGTACTCCGGGCTGGTACCTGTACCCGCAACCGGCGCTCCGGGGTAGTACCGGTACCACCACTCGGCACTCCGGGGTGGTACCAGTACCCCCACCCAGTACTACAGGGTGCAACTGCTGTCCCTACGGGCGCGCGGGGTTAGACTCGCCCTTACTACCTGACCCTCTGCATTAGGCCCGGTGTCCCTACCCGACGTTCCGGGATAGAACCTGTTCCCCCAACAGTACTATGGGGTTGGACCGGAAACCTTTGTGATGCGCCGGAGTTCACCTGTTGTCCCTACGGGCGCGCCCTGTTAGACCCGGCCTCCCTTCCTGAGCCCCCAGGGTAGGCCTGGTATCCCTACCTGGTGCACCTGCTTAAGCCTGGCGTCCCTTCCCGACGCTCCGGCGTAGTACCGCTATCCCCACTCGGTACTCCGTGGTAGTACCCGTAATCCTCATCGGTACTCCGGGGTGGTACCAGTACTCCCACCAGGTACTCCGGGGTAGTACCCGTAACCCTCATCGGTACTCCGGGGTGCTACCAGTACCCGCAACCGGCGCTCCGGGGTAGTACCGGTACCCCCACCTGGTGCTCCTGGGTGGTACCCATAACCCTCTACGGTACTCCGGGGTGGTACCAGTACTCCCACCAGGTACTCCGGGTACTACCCGTAACCCTCATCGGTACTCCGGGGTGGTACCAGTACCCCCACCCGGTACTACAGGGTACAACTGCTGTCCCTACGGGCGCGCAATGTTAGACTCGCCCTTACTAACTAACCCTCTGCATTAGGACCGGTGTCCCTACCCGACGTTCCGGGATAGAACCTGTTCCCCCAACAGTACTATGGGGTTGTACCGGAAACCTTTGTGATGCGCCGGAGTTCACCTGTTGTCCCTACGGGCGCGCCCTTTAGACCCGGCCTCCCTTCCTGAGCCCCCAGGGTAGGCCTGGTATCCCTACCTGGTGCCCCGGGAAGGCCTGGCGTCCCTTCCCAACGCACCGGGGTAGTACCGGTACCCCCACTCGGTACTCCGTGGTAGTAACCGCAATCCTCAGCGGTACTCCGGGCTGGTACCTGTACCCACAACCGGCGCTCCGGGGTAGTACCGGTACCACCACTCGGCACTCCGGGGTGGTACCAGTACCCGCACCCACTACTACAGGGTACAACTGCTGTCCCTACGGGTGCGCGGCGTTAGACTCGCCCTTACAACCTGACCCTCCGCTTTAGGCCCGGTGTCCCTACCCGACATTCCAGGATGGAACCGGTTCCCCCAACAGTACTATGGGGTTGTAACGGAAACCTTTGTGATGCGCCGGAGTTCACCTGTTGTCCCTACGGGAGCGCCCTGTTAGACCCGGCCGCCCTTCCTGAGTCCCCAGGGTAGGCCTGGTATCCCTACCTGGTGCTCCGGGGAGGCCTGGCATACCTTCCTGACGCTCCGGGGTAGTACCGGTACCCCCACTCGGTACTCCGTGGTAGTCCCCGCAATCCTCATCGGTACTCCGGGTTAGTACCCGTGCCCCCACCAGGTTCTGCGGGGTAGTACCCGTAACCCTCATCGGTACTCCGGGGTGGTACCTGTACCCGCAACCGGCGCTCCGGGGTAGTACCGGTACCCCCACCTGGTGCTCCTGGGTGGTACCCATAACCCTCTACGGTACTCCGGGGTGGTACCAGTACTCCCACCAGGTACTCCGGGTACTACCCGTAACCCTCATCGGTACTCCGGGGTGGTACCAGTACCCCCACCCGGTACTACAGGGTACAACTGCTGTCCCTACGGGCGCGCAATGTTAGACTCGCCCTTACTAACTAACCCTCTGCATTAGGACCGGTGTCCCTACCCGACGTTCCGGGATAGAACCTGTTCCCCCAACAGTACTATGGGGTTGTACCGGAAACCTTTGTGATGCGCCGGAGTTCACCTGTTGTCCCTACGGGCGCGCCCTGTTAGACCCGGCCTCCCTTCCTGAGCCCCCAGGGTAGGCCTGGTATCCCTACCTGGTGCACCTGCTTAAGCCTGGCGTCCCTTCCCGACGCTCCGCGGTAGTACCGGTACCCCCACTCGGTACTCCGTGGTAGTACCCGCAATCCTCATCGGTACTCCGGGGTGGTACCTGTACCCGCAACCGGCGCTCCGGGGTAGTACCGGTACCACCACTCGGCACTCCGGGGTGGTACCAGTACCCCCACCCAGTACTACAGGGTGCAACTGCTGTCCCTACGGGCGCGCGGGGTTAGACTCGCCCTTACTACCTGACCCTCTGCATTAGGCCCGGTGTCCCTACCCGACGTTCCGGGATAGAACCTGTTCCCCCAACAGTACTATGGGGTTGGACCGGAAACCTTTGTGATGCGCCGGAGTTCACCTGTTGTCCCTACGGGCGCGCCCTGTTAGACCCGGCCTCCCTTCCTGAGCCCCCAGGGTAGGCCTGGTATCCCTACCTGGTGCACCTGCTTAAGCCTGGCGTCCCTTCCCGATGCTCCGGGGTCATACCGGTACCCCCACTCGGTACTCCGTGGTAGTACCCGTAATCCTCATCGGTACTCCGGGGTGGTACCAGTACTCCCACCAGGTACTCCGGGGTAGTACCCGTAACCCTCATCGGTACTCCGGGGTGGTACCTGTGCACGCAACCGGCGCTCCGGGGTAGTACCGGTACCACCACTCGGCACTCCGGGGTGGTACCAGTACCCACACCCACTACTACAGGGTACAACTGCTGTCCCTACGGGTGCGCGGCGTTAGACTCGCCCTTACAACCTGACCCTCCGCTTTAGGCCCGGTGTCCCTACCCGACATTCCAGGATGGAACCGGTTCCCCCAACAGTACTATGGGGTTGTAACGGAAACCTTTGTGATGCGCCGGAGTTCACCTGTTGTCCCTACGGGAGCGCCCTGTTAGACCCGGCCGCCCTTCCTGAGTCCCCAGGGTAGGCCTGGTATCCCTACCTTGTTCTCCGGGGAGGCCTGGCATACCTTCCTGACGCTCCGGGGTAGTACCGGTACCCCCACTCGGTACTCCGTCGTAGTAACCGCAATCCTCATCGGTACTCCGGGTTAGTACCCGTGCCCCCACCAGGTACTGCGGGGTAGTACCCGTAACCCTCATCGGTACTCCGGGGTGGTACCTGTACCCGCAACCGGCGCTCTGGGGTAGTACCGGTACCACCACTCGGCACTCCGGGGTGGTACCAGTACCCCCACCCAGTACTACAGGGTACAACTGCTGTCCCTACGGGCCCGCGAAGTTAGACTCGCCCTTACAACCTGACCCTCTGCTTTAGGCCCGGTGTCCCTACCCGACGTTCCGGGATAGAACCTGTTCCCCCAACAGTACTATGGGGTTGTACCGGAAACCTTTGTGATGCGCCGGAGTTCACCTGTTGTCCCTACGGGCGCGCCCTGTTAGACCCGGCCTCCCTTCCTGAGCCCCCAGGGTAGGCCTGGTATCCCTACCTGGTGCACCTGCTTAAGCCTGGCGTCCCTTCCCGACGCTCCGGGTAGTACCGCTATCCCCACTCGGTACTCCGTGGTAGTACCCGTAATCCTCATCGGTACTCCGGGGTGGTACCAGTACTCCCACCAGGTACTCCGGGGTAGTACCCGTAACCCTCATCGGTACTCCGGGGTGCTACCAGTACCCGCAACCGGCGCTCCGGGGTAGTACCGGTACCCCCACCTGGTGCTCCTGGGTGGTACCCATAACCCTCTACGGTACTCCGGGGTGGTACCAGTACTCCCACCAGGTACTCCGGGTACTACCCGTAACCCTCATCGGTACTCCGGGGTGGTACCAGTACCCCCACCCGGTACTACAGGGTACAACTGCTGTCCCTACGGGCGCGCAATGTTAGACTCGCCCTTACTAACTAACCCTCTGCATTAGGACCGGTGTCCCTACCCGACGTTCCGGGATAGAACCTGTTCCCCCAACAGTACTATGGGTTTGTACCGGAAACCTTTGTGATGCGCCGGAGTTCACCTGTTGTCCCTACGGGCGCGCCCTTTAGACCCGGCCTCCCTTCCTGAGCCCCCAGGGTAGGCCTGGTATCCCTACCTGGTGCCCCGGGAAGGCCTGGCGTCCCTTCCCGACGCACCGGGGTAGTACCGGTACCCCCACTCGGTACTCCGTGGTAGTAACCGCAATCCTCAGCGGTACTCCGGGCTGGTACCTGTACCCGCAACCGGCGCTCCGGGGTAGTACCGGTACCACCACTCGGCACTCCGGGGTGGTACCAGTACCCCCACCCAGTACTACAGGGTGCAACTGCTGTCCCTACGGGCGCGCGGGGTTACACTCGCCCTTACTACCTGACCCTCTGCATTAGGCCCGGTGTCCCTACCCGACGTTCCGGGATAGAACCTGTTCCCCCAACAGTACTATGGGGTTGGACCGGAAACCTTTGTGATGCGCCGGAGTTCACCTGTTGTCCCTACGGGCGCGCCCTGTTAGACCCGGCCTCCCTTCCTGAGCCCCCAGGGTAGGCCTGGTATCCCTACCTGGTGCACCTGCTTAAGCCTGGCGTCCCTTCCCGACGCTCCAGCGTAGTACCGCTATCCCCACTCGGTACTCCGTGGTAGTACCCGTAATCCTCATCGGTACTCCGGGGTGGTACCAGTACTCCGACCAGGTACTCCGGGGTAGTACCCTTAACCCTCATCGGTACTCCGGGGTGGTACCTGTGTACGCAACCGGCGCTCCGGGGTAGTACCGGTACCACCACTCGGCACTCCGGGGTGGTACCAGTACCCACACCCACTACTACAGGGTACAACTGCTGTCCCTACGGGTGTGCGGCGTTAGACTCGCCCTTACAACCTGACCCTCCGCTTTAGGCCCGGTGTCCCTACCCGACATTCCAGGATGGAACCGGTTCCCCCAACAGTACTATGGGGTTGTAACGGAAACCTTTGTGATGCGCCGGAGTTCACCTGTTGTCCCTACGGGACCGCCCTGTTAGACCCGGCCGCCCTTCCTGAGTCCCCAGGGTAGGCCTGGTATCCCTACCTGGTGCTCCGGGGAGGCCTGGCATACCTTCCTGACGCTCCAGGGTAGTACCGGTACCCCCAAACGGTACACCGTGGTAGTACCCGTAACCCTCATCGGTACTCCGAGGTGGTACCAGTACCCGCAACCGGCGCTCCGGGGTAGTACCGGTACCACCACTCGGCACTCCGGGGTGGTACCAGTACCCCCACCCAGTACTACTACGGGGTACAACTGCTGTCCCTAAGGGCGCGCGGGTTTAGACTCGCTTTTACTACCTGACCCTCTGCATTAGGCCCGGTGTCCCTACCCGACGTTCCGGGATAGAACCTGTTCCCCCAACAGTACTATGGGCTTGTACCGGAAACCTTTGTGATGTGCCGGAGTTCACCTGTTGTCCCTACGGGCGCGCCCTGTTAAATCCCGCCTCCCTTCCTGAGCCCCCAGGGTAGGCCTGGTATCCCTACCTGGTGCACCTGCTTAAGCCTCGCGTCCCTTCCCAACGCTCCGGGGTAGTACCGGTACAACCACTCGGTACTCCGGGGTAGTACCCATAACCCTCATCGGTACTCTGGGGTGGTACCAGTACCCCCACCCAGTACTACAGGGTACAACTGCTGTCCCTACGGGCGCGCGGGGTTACACCCGACCTTTCTATCTCACCCACCACATTAGGCCCGGTGTCCCTCCCCGACGTTCCGGGATAGAACCTGTTCCCCCAACAGTACTATGGGCTTGTACCGGAAACCTTTGTGATGCGCCGGAGTTCACCTGTTGTCCCTACGGGCGCGCCCTGTTAGACCCGGCCTCCCTTCCTGAGCCCCCAGGGTAGGCCTGGTATCCCTACCTGGTGCACCTGCTTAAGCCTGGCGTCCCTTCCCGACGCTCCGGGGTAGTACCGGTACCCCCACTCGGTACTCCGTGGTAGTACCCGCAATCCTCATCGGTACTCCGGGGTGGTACCCGTGCCCCCACCAGGTACTGCGGGGTAGTACCCGTAACCCTCATCGGTACTCCGGGCTGGTACCTGTACCCGCAACCGGCGCTCCGGGGTAGTACCGGTACCACCACCTGGTGCTCCTGGGTGGTACCCATAACCCTCTACGGTACTCCGGGGTGGTACCAGTACTCCCACCAGGTACTCCGGGTACTACCCGTAACCCTCATCGGTACTCCGGGGTGGTACCAGTACCCCCACCCGGTACTACAGGGTACAACTGCTGTCCCTACGGGCGCGCAATGTTAGACTCGCCCTTACTAACTAACCCTCTGCATTAGGACCGGTGTCCCTACCCGACGTTCCGGGATAGAACCTGTTCCCCCAACAGTACTATGGGTTTGTACCGGAAACCTTTGTGATGCGCCGGAGTTCACCTGTTGTCCCTACGGGCGCGCCCTTTAGACCCGGCCTCCCTTCCTGAGCCCCCAGGGTAGGCCTGGTATCCCTACCTGGTGCCCCGGGAAGGCCTGGCGTCCCTTCCCGACGCACCGGGGTAGTACCGGTACCCCCACTCGGTACTCCGTGGTAGTAACCGCAATCCTCAGCGGTACTCCGGGCTGGTACCTGTACCCGCAACCGGCGCTCCGGGGTAGTACCGGTACCACCACTCGGCACTCCGGGGTGGTACCAGTACCCCCACCCAGTACTACAGGGTGCAACTGCTGTCCCTACGGGCGCGCGGGGTTACACTCGCCCTTACTACCTGACCCTCTGCATTAGGCCCGGTGTCCCTACCCGACGTTCTGGGATAGAACCTGTTCCCCCAACAGTACTATGGGGTTGGACCGGAAACCTTTGTGATGCGCCGGAGTTCACCTGTTGTCCCTACGGGCGCGCCCTGTTAGACCCGGCCTCCCTTTCTGAGCCCCCAGGGTAGGCCTGGTATCCCTACCTGGTGCACCTGCTTAAGCCTGGCGTCCCTTCCCGACGCTCCAGCGTAGTACCGCTATCCCCACTCGGTACTCCGTCGTAGTAACCGTAATCCTCATCGGTACTCCGGGGTGGTACCAGTACTCCGACCAGGTACTCCGGGGTAGTACCCTTAACCCTCATCGGTACTCCGGGGTGGTACCTGTGTACGCAACCGGCGCTCCGGGGTAGTACCGGTACCACCACTCGGCACTCCGGGGTGGTACCAGTACCCACACCCACTACTACAGGGTACAACTGCTGTCCCTACGGGTGCGCGGCGTTAGACTCGCCCTTACAACCTGACCCTCCGCTTTAGGCCCGGTGTCCCTACCCGACATTCCAGGATGGAACCGGTTCCCCCAACAGTACTATGGGGTTGTAACGGAAACCTTTGTGATGCGCCGGAGTTCACCTGTTGTCCCTACGGGAGCGCCCTGTTAGACCCGGCCGCCCTTCCTGAGTCCCCAGGGTAGGCCTGGTATCCCTACCTGGTGCTCCGGGGAGGCCTGGCATACCTTCCTGACGCTCCAGGGTAGTACCGGTACCCCCAAACGGTACACCGTGGTAGTACCCGTAACCCTCATCGGTACTCCGGGTTAGTACCATTACCCGCAACCGGCGCTCCGGGGTAGTACCGGTACCACCACTCGGCACTCCGGGGTGGTACCAGTACCCCCACCCAGTACTACTACGGGGTACAACTGCTGTCCCTAAGGGCGCGCGGGTTTAGACTCGCTTTTACTACCTGACCCTCTGCATTAGGCCCGGTGTCCCTACCCGACGTTCCGGGATAGAACCTGTTCCCCCAACAGTACTATGGGCTTGTACCGGAAACCTTTGTGATGTGCCGGAGTTCACCTGTTGTCCCTACGGGCGCGCCCTGTTAAATCCCGCCTCCCTTCCTGAGCCCCCAGGGTAGGCCTGGTATCCCTACCTGGTGCACCTGCTTAAGCCTCGCGTCCCTTCCCAACGCTCCGGGGTAGTACCGGTACAACCACTCGGTACTCCGGGGTAGTACCCATAACCCTCATCGGTACTCTGGGGTGGTACCAGTACCCCCACCCAGTACTACAGGGTACAACTGCTGTCCCTACGGGCGCGCGGGGTTACACCCGACCTTTCTATCTCACCCACCACATTAGGCCCGGTGTCCCTCCCCGACGTTCCGGGATAGAACCTGTTCCCCCAACAGTACTATGGGGTTGTACCGGAAACCTTTGTGATGCGCCGGAGTTCACCTGTTGTCCCTACGGGCGCGCCCTGTTAGACCCGGCCTCCCTTCCTGAGCCCCCAGGGTAGGCCTGGTATCCCTACCTGGTGCACCTGCTTAAGCCTGGCGTCCCTTCCCGACGCTCCGGGGTCGTACCGGTACCCCCACTCGGTACTCCGTCGCAGTAACCGTAATCCTCGTCGGTACTCCGGGGTAGTACCGGTACCCCCAAACGGTACACCGTAGTAGTACCCGTAACCCTCATCGGTACTCCGGGGTGGTACCAGTACCCGCAACAGGCGCTCCGGGGTAGTACCGGTACCACCTCTCGGCACTCCGGGGTGGTACCAGTACCCCCACCCACTACTACAGGGTACAACTGCTGTCCCTACGGGCGGGCGGGGTTACACCCGACCTTTCTATCTCACCCACCACGTTAGGCCCGGTGTCCCTCCCCGACGATCCGGGATAGAACCTGTTCCCCCAACAGTACTATGGGCTTGTACCGGAAACCTTTGTGATGCGCCGGAGTTCACCTGTTGTCCCTATGGGAGCACCCTGTTAGACCCGGCCTCCCTTCCTGAGCCCCCAGGGTAGGCCTGGTATCCCTACCTGGTGCACCTGCTTAAGCCTGGCGTCCCTTCCCGACGCTCCGGGGTCGTACCGGTACCCCCACTCGGTACTCCGGGGTAGTACCCGCAATCCTCATCGGTACTCCGGGGTGGTACCAGTACTCTCACCAGGTACTCCTGGGTAGCACCCGTAACCCTCATCGGTACTCCGGGGTGGTACCAGTACCCCCACCCACTACTACAGGGTACAACTGCTGTCCCTACGGGCGCACGGGGTTACACCCGACCTTTCTATCTCACCCACCACGTTAGGCCCGGTGTCCCTCCCCGACGTTCCGGGATAGAACCTGTTCCCCCAACAGTACTATGGGCTTGTACCGGAAACCTTTGTGATGCGCCGGAGTTCACCTGTTGTCTTACGGTTGCGCCCTGTTAGACCCGGCCTCCCTTCCTGAGCCCCCAGGGTAGGCCTGGTGTCCCTACCTGGTGCACCTTCTTAAGCCTGGCGTCCCTTCCCAACGCTCCGGTGTAGTACCGGTACAACCACTCGGTACTCCGGGGTAGTACCCGTAACCCTCATCGGTACTCTGGGGTGGTACCAGTACCCCCACCCAGTACTACAGGGTACAACTGCTGTCCCTACTGGCGCGCGGGGTTACACCCGACCTTTCTATCTCACCCACCACATTAGGCCCGGTGTCCCTACCCGACGTTCCGGGATAGAACCTGGTCCCCCAACAGTACTATGGGGTTGTACCGGAAACCTTTGTGATGCGCCGGAGTTCACCTCTTGTCCCTATGGGAGCGTCCTGTTAGACCCGGCCTCCCTTCCTGAGCCCCCAGGGTAGGCCTGGTATCCCTACCTGGTGCACCTGCTTAAGCCTGGCGTCCCTTCCCGACGCTCCGGGGTAGTACCGGTACCCCCACTCGGTACTCCGTCGTAGTACCCGTAATCCTCATCGGTACTCCGGGGTAGTACAGGTACCCCCAAACGGTACACCGTAGTAGTACCCGTAACCCTCATCGGTGCTCCGGGGTGGTACCAGTACCCGCAACCGGCGCTCCGGGGTAGTACCGGTACCACCTCTCGGCACTCCGGGGTAGTACCAGTACCCCCACCCACTACTACAGGGTACAACTGCTGTCCCTACGGGCGGGCGGGGTTACACCCGACCTTTCTATCTCACCCACCACGTTAGGCCCGGTGTCCCTCCCCGACGTTCCGGGATAGAACCTGTTCCCCCAACAGTACTATGGGGTTGTACCGGAAACCTTTGTGATGCGCCGGAGTTCACCTGTTGTCCCTATGGGAGCGCCCTGTTAGACCCGGCCTCCCTTCCTGAGCCCCCAGGGTAGGCCTGGTATCCCTACCTGGTGCACCTGCTTAAGCCTCGCGTCCCTTCCCGACGCTCCGGGGTCGTACCGGTACCCCCACTCGGTACTCCGTGGTAGTACCCGCAATCCTCATCGGTACTCCGGGGTGGTACCAGTACTCCCACCAGGTACTCCGGGGTAGCACCCGTAACCCTCATCGGTACTCCGGGGTGGTACCAGTACCCCCACCCACTACTACAGGGTACAACTGCTGTCCCTACGGGCGCACGGGGTTACACCCGACCTTTCTATCTCACCCACCGCGTTAGGCCCGGTGTCCCTCACCGACGTTCCGGGATAGAACCTGTTCCCCCAACAGTACTATGGGCTTGTACCGGAAACCTTTGTGATGCGCCGGAGTTCACCTGTTGTCCCTATGGGAGCGCCCTGTTAGACCCGGCCTCCCTTCCTGAGCCCCCAGGGTAGGCCTGGTATCCCTACCTGGTGCACCTGCTTAAGCCTGGCGTCCCTTCCCGACGCTCCGGGGTTGTACCGGTACCCCCACTCGGTACTCCGTCGTAGTAACCGTAATCCTCATCGGTACTCCGGGGTAGTACCGGTACCCCCAAAAAATACACCGTGGTAGTACCCGTAACCCTCATCGGTAATACGGGGTGGTACCAGTACCCGCAAACGGCGCTCCGGGGTAGTACCGGTACCACCACTCGGCACTCCGGGGTGGTACCAGTACCCCCACCCAGCACTACAGGGTACAACTGCTGTCCCTACGGGCGCGCGATGTTAGAATCGCCCTTACTACCTGACCCTCTGCATTAGGCCCGGTGTCCCTCCCCGACGTTCCGGGATAGAACCTGTTCCCCCAACAGTACTATGGGCTTGTACCGGAAACCTTTGTGATGCGCCGGAGTTCACCTGTTGTCCCTATGGGAGCGCCCTGTTAGACCCGGCCTCCCTTCCTGAGCCCCCAGGGTAGGCCTGGTATCCCTACCTGGTGCACCTGCTTAAGCCTGGCGTCCCTTCCCGACGCTCCAGGGTCGTACCGGTACCCCCACTCGGTACTCCGTCGTAGTACCCGCAATCCTCATCGGTACTCCGGGGTGGTACCAGTACTCTCACCAGGTACTCCTGGGTAGCACCCGTAACCCTCATCGGTACTCCGGGGTGGTACCAGTACCCCCACCCAGTACTACAGGGTACAACTGCTGTCCCTACGGGCGCGCGGGGTTACACCCGACCTTTCTATCTCACCCACCACGTTAGGCCCGGTGTCCCTCCCCGACGTTCCGGGATAGAACCTGTTCCCCCAACAGTACTATGGGGTTGTACCGGAAACCTTTGTGATGCGCCGGAGTTCACCTGTTGTCCCTACGGGCGCGCCCTGTTAGACCCGGCCTCCCTTCCTGAGCCCCCAGGGTAGGCCTGGTATCCCTACCTGGTGCACCTGCTTAAGCCTGGCGTCCCTTCCCGACGCTCCGGGGTAGTACCGGTACCCCCACTCGGTACTCCGTGGTAGTACCCGTAACCCTCATCGGTACTCTGGGGTGGTACCAGTACCCCCACCCAGTACTACTACGGGGTACAACTGCTGTCCCTACGGGCGCGCGGGGTTACACCCGACCTTTCTATCTCACCCACCACGTTAGGCCCGGTGTCCCTCCCCGACGTTCCGGGATAGAACCTGTTCCCCCAACAGTACTATGGGCTTGTACCGGAAACCTTTGTGATGCGCCGGAGTTCACCTCTTGTCCCTACGGGCGCGCCCTGTTAGACCCGGCCTCCCTTCCTGAGCCCCCAGGGTAGGCCTGGTATCCCTACCTGGTGCACCTGCTTAAGCCTGGCGTCCCTTCCCGACGCTCCGGGGTAGTACCGGTACCCCCACTCGGTACTCCGTGGTAGTACCCGTAACCCTCATCGGTACTCTGGGGTGGTACCAGTACCCCCACCCAGTACTACTACGGGGTACAACTGCTGTCCCTACGGGCGCGCGGGGTTACACCCGACCTTTCTATCTCACCCACCACATTAGGCCCGGTGTCCCTACCCGACGTTCCGGGATAGAACCTGTTCCCCCAACAGTACTATGGGCTTGTACCGGAAACCTTTGTGATGCGCCGGAGTTCACCTCTTGTCCCTACGGGCGCGCCCTGTTAGACCCGGCCTCCCTTCCTCAGCCCCCAGGGTAGGCCTGGTATCCCTACCTGGTGCACCTGCTTAAGCCTGGCGTCCCTTCCCAACGCTCCGGGGTAGTACCGGTACAACCACTCTGTACTCCGGGGTAGTACCCGTAACCCTCATCGGTACTCCGGGGTGGTACCAGTACCCGCAACCGGCGCTCCGGGGTAGTACCGGTACCACCTCTCGGAACTCCAGGGTGGTACCAGTACCCCCACCCACTACTACAGGGTACAACTGCTGTCCCTACGGGCGGGCGGGGTTACACCCGACCTTTCTATCTCACCCACCACGTTAGGCCCAGTGTCCCTCCCCCACGTTCCGGGATAGAACCTGTTCCCCCAACAGTACTATGGGCTTGTACCGGAACCCTTTGTGATGCGCCGGAGTTCACCTGTTGTCCCTATGGGAGCGCCCTGTTAGACCCGGCCTCCCTTCCTGAGCCCCCAGGGTAGGCCTGGTATCCCTACCTGGTGCACCTGCTTAAGCCTGCCGTCCCTTCCCGACGCTCCGGGGTAGTACCGGTACCCCCACTCGGTACTCCGTCGTAGTAACCGTAATCCTCATCGGTACTCCGGGGTAGTACCGGTACCCCCAAACGGTACACCGTGGTAGTACCCGTAACCCTCATCGGAAACCCGGGGTGGTATCAGTACCTGCAACCGGCGCTCCGGGGTAGTACCGGTACCACCACTCGGCACTCCGGGGTGGTACCAGTACCCCCACCCAGTACTACTACGGGGTACAACTGCTGTCCCTACGGGCGCGCGGGTTTAGACTCGCTTTTACTACCTGACCCTCTGCATTAGGCCCGGTGTCCCTCCCCGACGTTCCGGGATAGAACCTGTTCCCCCAACAGTACTATGGGGTTGTAACGGAAGCCTTTGTGATGTGCTGGAGTTCACCTGTTGTCCCTACGGGCGTGCCCTGTTAGATCCGGCCTCCCTTCCTCAGCCCCCAGGGTAGGCCTGGTATCCCTACCTGGTGCACCTGCTTAAGCCTGGCGTCCCTTCCCGACGCTCCGGGTAGTACCGCTATCCCCACTCGGTACTCCGTGGTAGTACCCGTAATCCTCATCGGTACTCCGGGGTGGTACCAGTACTCCCACCAGGTACTCCGGGGTAGTACCCGTAACCCTCATCGGTACTCCGGGGTGCTACCAGTACCCGCAACCGGCGCTCCGGGGTAGTACCGGTACCCCCACCTGGTGCTCCTGGGTGGTACCCATAACCCTCTACGGTACTCCGGGGTGGTACCAGTACTCCCACCAGGTACTCCGGGTACTACCCGTAACCCTCATCGGTACTCCGGGGTGGTACCAGTACCCCCACCCGGTACTACAGGGTACAACTGCTGTCCCTACGGGCGCGCAATGTTAGACTCGCCCTTACTAACTAACCCTCTGCATTAGGACCGGTGTCCCTACCCGACGTTCCGGGATAGAACCTGTTCCCCCAACAGTACTATGGGTTTGTACCGGAAACCTTTGTGATGCGCCGGAGTTCACCTGTTGTCCCTACGGGCGCGCCCTTTAGACCCGGCCTCCCTTCCTGAGCCCCCAGGGTAGGCCTGGTATCCCTACCTGGTGCCCCGGGAAGGCCTGGCGTCCCTTCCCGACGCACCGGGGTAGTACCGGTACCCCCACTCGGTACTCTGTGGTAGTAACCGCAATCCTCAGCGGTACTCCGGGCTGGTACCTGTACCCGCAACCGGCGCTCCGGGGTAGTACCGGTACCACCACTCGGCACTCCGGGGTGGTACCAGTACCCCCACCCAGTACTACAGGGTGCAACTGCTGTCCCTACGGGCGCGCGGGGTTAGACTCGCCCTTACTACCTGACCCTCTGCATTAGGCCCGGTGTCCCTACCCGACGTTCCGGGATAGAACCTGTTCCCCCAACAGTACTATGGGGTTGTACCGGAAACCTTTGTGATGCGCCGGAGTTCACCTGTTGTCCCTACGGGCGCGCCCTGTTAGACCCGGCCTCCCTTCCTGAGCCCCCAGGGTAGGCCTGGTATCCCTACCTGGTGCACCTGCTTAAGCCTGGCGTCCCTTCCCGACGCTCCAGCGTAGTACCGCTATCCCCACTCGGTACTCCGTGGTAGTACCCGTAATCCTCATCGGTACTCCGGGGTGGTACCAGTACTCCCACCAGGTACTCCGGGGTAGTACCCGTAACCCTCATCGGTACTCCGGGGTGGTACCTGTGTACGCAACCGGCGCTCCGGGGTAGTACCGGTACCACCACTCGGCACTCCGGGGTGGTACCAGTACCCACACCCACTACTACAGGGTACAACTGCTGTCCCTACGGGTGCGCGGCGTTAGACTCGCCCTTACAACCTGACCCTCCGCTTTAGGCCCGGTGTCCCTACCCGACATTCCAGGATGGAACCGGTTCCCCCAACAGTACTATGGGGTTGTAACGGAAACCTTTGTGATGCGCCGGCGTTCACCTGTTGTCCCTACGGGAGCGCCCTGTTAGACCCGGCCGCCCTTCCTGAGTCCCCAGGGTAGGCCTGGTATCCCTACCTGGTGCTCCGGGGAGGCCTGGCATACCTTCCTGACGCTCCAGGGTAGTACCGGTACCCCCAAACGGTACACCGTGGTAGTACCCGTAACCCTCATCGGTACTCCGGGTTAGTACCAGTACCCGCAACCGGCGCTCCGGGGTAGTACCGGTACCACCACTCGGCACTCCGGGGTGGTACCAGTACCCCCACCCAGTACTACTACGGGGTACAACTGCTGTCCCTAAGGGCGCGCGGGTTTAGACTCGCTTTTACTACCTGACCCTCTGCATTAGGCCCGGTGTCCCTACCCGACGTTCCGGGATAGAACCTGTTCCCCCAACAGTACTATGGGCTTGTAACGGAAACCTTTGTGATGTGCCGGAGTTCACCTGTTGTCCCTACGGGCGCGCCCTGTTAAATCCCGCCTCCCTTCCTGAGCCCCCAGGGTAGGCCTGGTATCCCTACCTGGTGCACCTGCTTAAGCCTCGCGTCCCTTCCCAACGCTCCGGGGTAGTACCGGTACAACCACTCGGTACTCCGGGGTAGTACCCATAACCCTCATCGGTACTCTGGGGTGGTACCAGTACCCCCACCCAGTACTACAGGGTA
The DNA here is from genome assembly GCF_947461875.1 of Haliaeetus albicilla. Taxonomy (NCBI): domain Eukaryota; kingdom Metazoa; phylum Chordata; class Aves; order Accipitriformes; family Accipitridae; genus Haliaeetus; species Haliaeetus albicilla. The sequence continues at coordinate 1,955,724 of NC_091494.1, read as the reverse complement.
CAACTGCTGTCCCTACGGGCGCGCGGGGTTACACCCGACCTTTCTATCTCACCCACCACATTAGGCCCGGTGTCCCTCCCCGACGTTCCGGGATAGAACCTGTTCCCCCAACAGTACTATGGGGTTGTACCGGAAACCTTTGTGATGCGCCGGAGTTCACCTGTTGTCCCTACGGGCGCGCCCTGTTAGACCCGGCCTCCCTTCCTGAGCCCCCAGGGTAGGCCTGGTATCCCTACCTGGTGCACCTGCTTAAGCCTGGCGTCCCTTCCCGACGCTCCGGGGTAGTACCGGTACCCCCACTCGGTACTCCGTCGCAGTAACCGTAATCCTCGTCGGTACTCCGGGGTAGTACCGGTACCCCCAAACGGTACACCGTAGTAGTACCCGTAACCCTCATCGGTACTCCGGGGTGGTACCAGTACCCGCAACAGGCGCTCCGGGGTAGTACCGGTACCACCTCTCGGCACTCCGGGGTGGTACCAGTACCCCCACCCACTACTACAGGGTACAACTGCTGTCCCTACGGGCGGGCGGGGTTACACCCGACCTTTCTATCTCACCCACCACGTTAGGCCCGGTGTCCCTCCCCGACGTTCCGGGATAGAACCTGTTCCCCCAACAGTACTATGGGCTTGTACCGGAAACCTTTGTGATGCGCCGGAGTTCACCTGTTGTCCCTATGGGAGCGCCCTGTTAGACCCGGCCTCCCTTCCTGAGCCCCCAGGGTAGGCCTGGTATCCCTACCTGGTGCACCTGCTTAAGCCTGGCGTCCCTTCCCGACGCTCCGGGGTCGTACCGGTACCCCCACTCGGTACTCCGGGGTAGTACCCGCAATCCTCATCGGTACTCCGGGGTGGTACCAGTACTCTCACCAGGTACTCCTGGGTAGCACCCGTAACCGTCATCGGTACTCCGGGGTGGTACCAGTACCCCCACCCACTACTACAGGGTACAACTGCTGTCCCTACGGGCGCACGGGGTTACACCCGACCTTTCTATCTCACCCACCACGTTAGGCCCGGTGTCCCTCCCCGACGTTCCGGGATAGAACCTGTTCCCCCAACAGTACTATGGGCTTGTACCGGAAACCTTTGTGATGCGCCGGAGTTCACCTGTTGTCTTACGGTTGCGCCCTGTTAGACCCGGCCTCCCTTCCTGAGCCCCCAGGGTAGGCCTGGTGTCCCTACCTGGTGCACCTTCTTAAGCCTGGCGTCCCTTCCCAACGCTCCGGTGTAGTACCGGTACAACCACTCGGTACTCCGGGGTAGTACCCGTAACCCTCATCGGTACTCTGGGGTGGTACCAGTACCCCCACCCAGTACTACAGGGTACAACTGCTGTCCCTACTGGCGCGCGGGGTTACACCCGACCTTTCTATCTCACCCACCACATTAGGCCCGGTGTCCCTACCCGACGTTCCGGGATAGAACCTGGTCCCCCAACAGTACTATGGGGTTGTACCGGAAACCTTTGTGATGCGCCGGAGTTCACCTCTTGTCCCTATGGGAGCGTCCTGTTAGACCCGGCCTCCCTTCCTGAGCCCCCAGGGTAGGCCTGGTATCCCTACCTGGTGCACCTGCTTAAGCCTGGCGTCCCTTCCCGACGCTCCGGGGTAGTACCGGTACCCCCACTCGGTACTCCGTCGTAGTACCCGTAATCCTCATCGGTACTCCGGGGTAGTACAGGTACCCCCAAACGGTACACCGTAGTAGTACCCGTAACCCTCATCGGTGCTCCGGGGTGGTACCAGTACCCGCAACCGGCGCTCCGGGGTAGTACCGGTACCACCTCTCGGCACTCCGGGGTAGTACCAGTACCCCCACCCACTACTACAGGGTACAACTGCTGTCCCTACGGGCGGGCGGGGTTACACCCGACCTTTCTATCTCACCCACCACGTTAGGCCCGGTGTCCCTCCCCGACGTTCCGGGATAGAACCTGTTCCCCCAACAGTACTATGGGGTTGTACCGGAAACCTTTGTGATGCGCCGGAGTTCACCTGTTGTCCCTATGGGAGCGCCCTGTTAGACCCGGCCTCCCTTCCTGAGCCCCCAGGGTAGGCCTGGTATCCCTACCTGGTGCACCTGCTTAAGCCTGGCGTCCCTTCCCGACGCTCCGGGGTCGTACCGGTACCCCCACTCGGTACTCCGGGGTAGTACCCGCAATCCTCATCGGTACTCCGGGGTGGTACCAGTACTCTCACCAGGTACTCCTGGGTAGCACCCGTAACCCTCATCGGTACTCCGGGGTGGTACCAGTACCCCCACCCAGTACTACAGGGTACAACTGCTGTCCCTACGGGCGCACGGGGTTACACCCGACCTTTCTATCTCACCCACCGCGTTAGGCCCGGTGTCCCTCCCCGACGTTCCGGGATAGAACCTGTTCCCCCAACAGTACTATGGGCTTGTACCGGAAACCTTTGTGATGCGCCGGAGTTCATCTGTTGTCCCTATGGGAGCGCCCTGTTAGACCCGGCCTCCCTTCCTGAGCCCCCAGGGTAGGCCTGGTATCCCTACCTGGTGCACCTGCTTAAGCCTGCCGTCCCTTCCCGACGCTCCGGGGTAGTACCGGTACCCCCACTCGGTACTCCGTCGTAGTAACCGTAATCCTCATCGGTACTCCGGGGTAGTACCGGTACCCCCAAACGGTACACCGTGGTAGTACCCGTAACCCTCATCGGAAACCCGGGGTGGTATCAGTACCTGCAACCGGCGCTCCGGGGTAGTACCGGTACCACCACTCGGCACTCCGGGGTGGTACCAGTACCCCCACCCAGTACTACTACGGGGTACAACTGCTGTCCCTACGGGCGCGCGGGTTTAGACTCGCCCTTACTACCTGACCCTCTGCATTAGGCCTGGTGTCCCTCCCCGACGTTCCGGGATAGAACCTGTTCCCCCAACAGTACTATGGGGTTGTAACGGAAGCCTTTGTGATGTGCTGGAGTTCACCTGTTGTCCCTACGGGCGTGCCCTGTTAGATCTGGCCTCCCTTCCTCAGCCCCCAGGGTAGGCCTGGTATCCCTACCTGGTGCACCTGCTTAAGCCTGCCGTCCCTTCCCGACGCTCCGGAGTCGTACCGGTACCCCCACTCGGTACTCCGTGGTAGTACCCGCAATCCTCATCGGTACTCCGGGGTGGTACCAGTACTCCCACCAGGTACTCCGGGGTAGCACCCGTAACCCTCATCGGTACTCCGGGGTGGTACCAGTACCCCCACCCAGTACTACAGGGTACAACTGCTGTCCCTACGGGCGCGCGGGGTTACACCCGACCTTTCTATCTCACCCACCACATTAGGCCCGGTGTCCCTACCCGACGTTCCGGGATAGAACCTGTTCCACCAACAGTACTATGGGCTTGTACCGGAAACCTTTGTGATGCGCCGGAGTTCACCTCTTGTCCCTACGGGCGCGCCCTGTTAGACCCGGCCTCCCTTCCTCAGCCCCCAGGGTAGGCCTGGTATCCCTACCTGGTGCACCTGCTTAAGCCTGGCGTCCCTTCCCAACGCTCCGGGGTAGTACCGGTACAACCACTCTGTACTCCGGGGTAGTACCCGTAACCCTCATCGGTACTCCGGGGTGGTACCAGTACCCGCAACCGGCGCTCCGGGGTAGTACCGGTACCACCTCTCGGAACTCCAGGGTGGTACCAGTACCCCCACCCACTACTACAGGGTACAACTGCTGTCCCTACGGGCGGGCGGGGTTACACCCGACCTTTCTATCTCACCCACCACGTTAGGACCAGTGTCCCTCCCCCACGTTCCGGGATAGAACCTGTTCCCCCAACAGTACTATGGGCTTGTACCGGAACCCTTTGTGATGCGCCGGAGTTCACCTGTTGTCTTACGGTTGCGCCCTGTTAGACCCGGCCTCCCTTCCTGAGCCCCCAGGGTAGGCCTGGTATCCCTACCTGGTGCACCTGCTTAAGCCTGGCGTCCCTTCCCGACGCTCCGGGGTAGTACCAGTACCCCCACTCGGTACTCCGTCGTAGTAACCGTAATCCTCATCGGTACTCCGGGGTAGTACCGGTACCCCCACTCGGAACACCGTGGTAGTACCCGTAACCCTCATCGGTAACCCGGGGTGGTACCAGTACCCGCAACCGGCGCTCCGGGGTAGTACCGGTACCACCACTCGGCACTCCGGGGTGGTACCAGTACCCCCACCCAGTACTACTACGGGGTACAACTGCTGTCCCTACGGGCGCGCGGGTTTAGACTCGCCCTTACTACCTGACCCTCTGCATTAGGCCCGGTGTCCCTCCCCGACGTTCCGGGATAGAACCTGTTCCCCCAACAGTACTATGGGGTTGTACCGGAAACCTTTGTGATGCGCCGGAGTTCACCTGTTGTCCCTACGGGCGCGCCCTGTTAGACCCGGCCTCCCTTCCTGAGCCCCCAGGGTAGGCCTGGTATCCCTACCTGGTGCACCTGCTTAAGCCTGCCGTCCCTTCCCGACGCTCCGGGGTAGTACCGGTACCCCCACTCGGTACTCCGTCGTAGTAACCGTAATCCTCATCGGTACTCCGGGGTAGTACCGGTACTCCCACCAGGTACTCCGGGGTAGCACCCGTAACCCTCATCGGTACTCCGGGGTGGTACCAGTACCCCCACCCAGTACTACAGGGTACAACTGCTGTCCCAACGGGCGCGCGGGGTTACACCCGACCTTTCTATCTCACCCACCACGTTAGGCCCTTTTGTCCCTCCCCGACGTTCCGGGATAGAACCTGTTCCCCCAACAGTACTATGGGGTTGTACCGGAAACCTTTGTGATGCGCCGGAGTTCACCTCTTGTCCCTACGGGCGCGCCCTGTTAGACCCGGCCTCCCTTCCTGAGCCCCCAGGGTAGGCCTGGTATCCCTACCTGGTGCACCTGCTTAAGCCTGGCGTCCCTTCCCGACGCTCCGGGGTCGTACCGGTACCCCCACTCGGTACTCCGTGGTAGTACCCGCAATCCTCATCGGTACTCCGGGGTGGTACCAGTACTCCCACCAGGTACTCCGGGGTAGCACCCGTAACCCTCATCGGTACTCCAGGGTGGTACCAGTACCCGCAACCGGCGCTCCGGGGTAGTACCGGTACCACCACTCGGCACTCCGGGGTGGTACCAGTACCCCCACCCAGTACTACAGGGTACAACTGCTGTCCCTACGGGCAGGCGGGGTTACACCCGACCTTTCTATCTCACCCACCACGTTAGGCCCGGTGTCCCTCCCCCACGTTCCGGGAGAGAACCTGTTCCCCCAACAGTACTATGGGCTTGTACCGGAAACCTTTGTGATGCGCCGGAGTTCACCTGTTGTCCCTACGGGCGCGCCCTGTTAGACCCGGCCTCCCTTCCTGAGCCCCCAGGGTAGGCCTGGTATCCCTACCTGGTGCACCTGCTTAAGCCTGGCGTCCCTTCCCGACGCTCCGGGGTTGTACCAGTACCCCCACTCGGTACTCCGTCGTAGTAACCGTAATCCTCATCGGTACTCCGGGGTAGTACCGGTACCCCCAAACGGTACACCGTGGTAGCACCCGTAACCCTCATCGGTAACCCGGGGTGGTACCAGTACCCGCAACCGGCGCTCCGGGGTAGTACCGGTACCACCACTCGGCACTCCGGGGTGGTACCAGTACCCCCACCCAGTACTACTACGGGGTACAACTGCTGTCCCTACGGGCGCGCGGGTTTAGACTCGCTTTTACTACCTGACCCTCTGCATTAGGCCCGGTGTCCCTCCCCGACGTTCCGGGATAGAACCTGTTCCCCCAACAGTACTATGGGCTTGTACCGGAAACCTTTGTGATGCGCCGGAGTTCACCTCTTGTCCCTACGGTTGCGCCCTGTTAGACCCGGCCTCCCTTCCTGAGCCCCCAGGGTAGGCCTGGTATCCCTACCTGGTGCACCTGCTTAAGCCTGGCGTCCCTTCCCGACGCTCCGGGGTAGTACCGGTACCCCCACTCGGTACTCCGTCGTAGTAACCGTAATCCTCATCGGTACTCCGGGGTAGTACCGGTACTCCCACCAGGTACTCCGGGGTAGCACCCATAACCCTCATCGGTACTCCGGGGTGGTACCAGTACCCCCACCCAGTACTACAGGGTACAACTGCTGTCCCTACGGGCGGGCGGGGTTACACCCGACCTTTCTATCTCACCCACCACGTTAGGCCCTTTTGTCCCTCCCCGACGTTCCGGGATAGAACCTGTTCCCCCAACAGTACTATGGGGTTGTACCGGAAACCTTTGTGATGCGCCGGAGTTCACCTGTTGTCCCTATGGGAGCGCCCTGTTAGACCCGGCCTCCCTTCCTGAGCCCCCAGGGTAGGCCTGGTATCCCTACCTGGTGCACCTGCTTAAGCCTGGCGTCCCTTCCCGACGCTCCGGGGTCGTACCGGTACCCCCACTCGGTACTCCGTGGTAGTACCCGCAATCCTCATCGGTACTCCGGGGTGGTACCAGTACTCCCACCAGGTACTCCGGGGTAGCACCCGTAACCCTCATCGGTACTCCGGGGTGGTACCAGTACCCGCAACCGGCGCTCCAGGGTAGTACCGGTACCACCACTCGGCACTCCGGGGTGGTACCAGTACCCCCACCCAGTACTACTACGGGGTACAACTGCTGTCCCTACGGGCGCGCGGGTTTAGACTCGCCCTTACTACCTGACCCTCTGCATTAGGCCCGGTGTCCCTACCCGACGTTCCGGGATAGAACCTGTTCCCCCAACAGTACTATGGGCTTGTACCGGAAACCTTTGTGATGCGCCGGAGTTCACCTGTTGTCCCTACGGGCGCGCCCTGTTAGACCCGGCCTCCCTTCCTGAGCCCCCAGGGTAGGCCTGGTATCCCTACCTGGTGCACCTGCTTAAGCCTGGCGTCCCTTCCCGACGCTCCGGGGTCGTACCGGTACCCCCACTCGGTACTCCGTGGTAGTACCCGCAATCCTCATCGGTACTCCGGGATGGTACCAGTACTCCCACCAGGTACTCCGGGGTAGCACCCGTAACCCTCATCGGTACTCCGGGGTGGTACCAGTACCCGCAACCGGCGCTCCGGGGTAGTACCGGTACCACCACTCGGCACTCCGGGGTGGTACCAGTACCCCCACCCACTACTACAGGGTACAACTGCTGTCCCTACGGGCGGGCGGGGTTACACCCGACCTTTCTATCTCACCCACCACGTTAGGCCCGGTGTCCCTCCCCCACGTTCCGGGATAGAACCTGTTCCCCCAACAGTACTATGGGGTTGTACCGGAAACCTTTGTGATGCGCCGGAGTTCACCTGTTGTCCCTACGGGCGCGCCCTGTTAGACCCGGCCTCCCTTCCTGAGCCCCCAGGGTAGGCCTGGTATCCCTACCTGGTGCACCTGCTTAAGCCTGGCGTCCCTTCCCGACGCTCCGGGGTAGTACCGGTACCCCCACTCGGTACTCCGTCGTAGTAACCGTAATCCTCATGGGTACTCCGGGGTAGTACCGGTACCCCCAAAACGTACACCGTGGTAGTACCCGTAACCCTCATCGGTAATCCGGGGTGGTACCAGTACCCGCAACCGGCGCTCCGGGGTAGTACCGGTACCACCACTCGGCACTCCGGGGTGGTACCAGTACCCCCACCCAGTACTACTACGGGGTACAACTGCTGTCCCTACGGGCGCGCGGGTTTAGACTCGCCCTTACTACCTGACCCTCTGCATTAGGCCCGGTGTCCCTACCCGACGTTCCGGGATAGAACCTGTTCCCCCAACAGTACTATGGGGTTGTACCGGAAACCTTTGTGATGCGCCGGAGTTCACCTGTTGTCCCTACGGGCGTGCCCTGTTAGACCCGGCCTCCCTTCCTGAGCCCCCAGGGTAGGCCTGGTATCCCTACCTGGTGCACCTGCTTAAGCCTGGCGTCCCTTCCCGACGCTCCGGGGTAGTACCGGTACCCCCACTCGGTACTCCGTCGTAGTACCCGTAATCCTCATCGGTACTCCGGGGTAGTACCGGTACCCCCAAACGGTACACCGTAGTAGTACACGTAACCCTCATCGGTACTCCGGGGTGGTACCAGTACCCGCAACCGGCGCTCCGGGGTAGTACCGGTACCACCTCTCGGCACTCCGGGGTGGTACCAGTACCCCCACCCACTACTACAGGGTACAACTGCTGTCCCTACGGGCGGGCGGGGTTACACCCGACCTTTCTATCTCACCCACCACGTTAGGCCCAGTGTCCCTCCCCCACGTTCCGGGATAGAACCTGTTCCCCCAACAGTACTATGGGCTTGTACCGGAAACCTTTGTGATGCGCCGGAGTTCACCTGTTGTCCCTATGGGAGCGCCCTGTTAGACCCGGCCTCCCTTCCTGAGCCCCCAGGGTAGGCCTGGTATCCCTACCTGGTGCACCTGCTTAAGCCTGGCGTCCCTTCCCGACGCTCCGGGGTAGTACCGGTACCCCCACTCGGTACTCCGTGGTAGTACCCGTAACCCTCATCGGTACTCCGGGGTGGTACCAGTACTCCCGCCAGGTACTCCGGGGTAGTACCCATAACCCTCATCGGTACTCCGGGGTGGTACCAGTACCCCCACCCAGTACTACAGGGTACAACTGCTGTCCCTACGGGCGCGCGGGGTTACACCCGACCTTTCTATCTCACCCACCACGTTAGGCCCTTTTGTCCCTCCCCGACGTTCCGGGATAGAACCTGTTCCCCCAACAGTACTATGGGGTTGTACCGGAAACCTTTGTGATGCGCCGGAGTTCACCTGTTGTCCCTATGTGAGCGCCCTGTTAGACCCGGCCTCCCTTCCTGAGCCCCCAGGGTAGGCCTGGTATCCCTACCTGGTGCACCTGCTTAAGCCTGGCGTCCCTTCCCGACGCTCCGGGGTCGTACCGGTACCCCCACTCTGTACTCCGTGGTAGTACCCGCAATCCTCATCGGTACTCCGGGGTGGTACCAGTACTCCCACCAGGTACTCCGGGGTAGCACCCGTAACCCTCATCGGTACTCCGGGGTGGTACCAGTACCCGCAACCGACGCTCCAGGGTAGTACCGGTACCACCACTCGGCACTCCGGGGTGGTACCAGTACCCCCACCCAGTACTACTACGGGGTACAACTGCTGTCCCTACGGGCGCGCGGGTTTAGACTCGCCCTTACTACCTGACCCTCTGCATTAGGCCCGGTGTCCCTACCCGACGTTCCGGGATAGAACCTGTTCCCCCAACAGTACTATGGGGTTGTACCGGAAACCTTTGTGATGCGCCGGAGTTCACCTGTTGTCTTACGGTTGCGCCCTGTTAGACCCGGCCTCCCTTCCTGAGCCCCCAGGGTAGGCCTGGTATCCCTACCTGGTGCACCTGCTTAAGCCTGGCGTCCCTTCCCGACGCTCCGGGGTTGTACCGGTACCCCCACTCGGTACTCCGTCGTAGTAACCGTAATCCTCATCGGTACTCCGGGGTAGTACCGGTACCCCCAAACAGTACACCGTGGTAGTACCCGTAACCCTCATCGGTAACCCGGGGTGGTACCAGTACCCGCAACCGGCGCTCCGGGGTAGTACCGGTACCACCACTCGGCACTCCGGGGTGGTACCAGTACCCCCACCCAGTACTACTACGGGGTACAACTGCTGTCCCTACGGGCGCGCGGGTTTAGACTCGCCCTTACTACCTGACCCTCTGCATTAGGCCCGGTGTCCCTACCCGACGTTCCGGGAAAGAACCTGTTCCCCCAACAGTACTATGGGGTTGTACCGGAAACCTTTGTGATGCGCCGGAGTTCACCTGTTGTCTTACGGTTGCGCCCTGTTAGACCCGGCCTCCCTTCCTGAGCCCCCAGGGTAGGCCTGGTATCCCTACCTGGTGCACCTGCTTAAGCCTGGCGTCCCTTCCCGACGCTCCGGGGTCGTACCGGTATCCCCACTCGGTACTCCGTCGTAGTACCCGTAATCCTCATCGGTACTCCGGGGTAGTACCGGTACCCCCAAACGGTACACCGTAGTAGTACCCGTAACCCTCATCGGTACTCCGGGGTGGTACCAGTACCCGCAACCGGCGCTCCGGGGTAGTACCGGTACCACCTCTCGGCACTCCGGGGTGGTACCAGTACCCCCACCCACTACTACAGGGTACAACTGCTGTCCCTACGGGCGGGCGGGGTTACACCCGACCTTTCTATCTCACCCACCACGTTAGGCCCAGTGTCCCTCCCCCACGTTCCGGGATAGAACCTGTTCCCCCAACAGTACTATGGGCTTGTACCGGAAACCTTTGTGATGCGCCGGAGTTCACCTGTTGTCCCTATGGGAGCGCCCTGTTAGACCCGGCCTCCCTTCCTGAGCCCCCAGGGTAGGCCTGGTATCCCTACCTGGTGCACCTGCTTAAGCCTGGCGTCCCTTCCCGACGCTCCGGGGTAGTACCGGTACCCCCACTCGGTACTCCGTGGTAGTACCCGTAACCCTCATCGGTACTCCGGGGTGGTACCAGTACTCCCGCCAGGTACTCCGGGGTAGTACCCATAACCCTCATCGGTACTCCGGGGTGGTACCAGTACCCCCACCCAGTACTACAGGGTACAACTGCTGTCCCTACGGGCGCGCGGGGTTACACCCGACCTTTCTATCTCACCCACCACGTTAGGCCCTTTTGTCCCTCCCCGACGTTCCGGGATAGAACCTGTTCCCCCAACAGTACTATGGGGTTGTACCGGAAACCTTTGTGATGCGCCGGAGTTCACCTGTTGTCCCTATGTGAGCGCCCTGTTAGACCCGGCCTCCCTTCCTGAGCCCCCAGGGTAGGCCTGGTATCCCTACCTGGTGCACCTGCTTAAGCCTGGCGTCCCTTCCCGACGCTCCGGGGTCGTACCGGTACCCCCACTCTGTACTCCGTGGTAGTACCCGCAATCCTCATCGGTACTCCGGGGTGGTACCAGTACTCCCACCAGGTACTCCGGGGTAGCACCAGTAACCCTCATCGGTACTCCGGGGTGGTACCAGTACCCGCAACCGACGCTCCAGGGTAGTACCGGTACCACCACTCGGCACTCCGGGGTGGTACCAGTACCCCCACCCAGTACTACTACGGGGTACAACTGCTGTCCCTACGGGCGCGCGGGTTTAGACTCGCCCTTACTACCTGACCCTCTGCATTAGGCCCGGTGTCCCTACCCGACGTTCCGGGATAGAACCTGTTCCCCCAACAGTACTATGGGGTTGTACCGGAAACCTTTGTGATGCGCCGGAGTTCACCTGTTGTCTTACGGTTGCGCCCTGTTAGACCCGGCCTCCCTTCCTGAGCCCCCAGGGTAGGCCTGGTATCCCTACCTGGTGCACCTGCTTAAGCCTGGCGTCCCTTCCCGACGCTCCGGGGTTGTACCGGTACCCCCACTCGGTACTCCGTCGTAGTAACCGTAATCCTCATCGGTACTCCGGGGTAGTACCGGTACCCCCAAACAGTACACCGTGGTAGTACCCGTAACCCTCATCGGTAACCCGGGGTGGTACCAGTACCCGCAACCGGCGCTCCGGGGTAGTACCGGTACCACCACTCGGCACTCCGGGGTGGTACCAGTACCCCCACCCAGTACTACTACGGGGTACAACTGCTGTCCCTACGGGCGCGCGGGTTTAGACTCGCCCTTACTACCTGACCCTCTGCATTAGGCCCGGTGTCCCTACCCGACGTTCCGGGATAGAACCTGTTCCCCCAACAGTACTATGGGGTTGTACCGGAAACCTTTGTGATGCGCCGGAGTTCACCTGTTGTCTTACGGTTGCGCCCTGTTAGACCCGGCCTCCCTTCCTGAGCCCCCAGGGTAGGCCTGGTATCCCTACCTGGTGCACCTGCTTAAGCCTGGCGTCCCTTCCCGACGCTCCGGGGTCGTACCGGTATCCCCACTCGGTACTCCGTCGTAGTACCCGTAATCCTCATCGGTACTCCGGGGTAGTACCGGTACCCCCAAACGGTACACCGTAGTAGTACCCGTAACCCTCATCGGTACTCCGGGGTGGTAGCAGTACCCGCAACCGGCGCTCCGGGGTAGTACCGGTACCACCACTCGGCACTCCGGGGTGGTACCAGTACCCCCACCCACTACTACAGGGTACAACTGCTGTCCCTACGGGCGGGCGGGGTTACACCCGACCTTTCTATCTCACCCACCACGTTAGGCCCAGTGTCCCTCCCCCACGTTCCGGGATAGAACCTGTTCCCCCAACAGTACTATGGGGTTGTACCGGAAACCTTTGTGATGCGCCGGAGTTCACCTGTTGTCCCTATGGGAGCGCCCTGTTAGACCCGGCCTCCCTTCCTGAGCCCCCAGGGTAGGCCTGGTATCCCTACCTGGTGCACCTGCTTAAGCCTGGCGTCCCTTCCCGACGCTCCGGGGTCGTACCGGTACCCCCACTCGGTACTCCGTGGTAGTACCCGCAATCCTCATCGGTACTCCGGGGTGGTACCAGTACTCTCACCAGGTACTCCTGGGTAGCACCCGTAACCCTCATCGGTACTCCGGGGTGGTACCAGTACCCCCACCCACTACTACAGGGTACAACTGCTGTCCCTACGGGCGGGCGGGGTTACACCCGACCTTTCTATCTCACCCACCGCGTTAGGCCCGGTGTCCCTCCCCCACGTTCCGGGATAGAACCTGTTCCCCCAACAGTACTATGGGCTTGTACCGGAAACCTTTGTGATGCGCCGGAGTTCACCTGTTGTCCCTATGGGAGCGCCCTGTTAGACCCGGCCTCCCTTCCTGAGCCCCCAGGGTAGGCCTGGTATCCCTACCTGGTGCACCTGCTTAAGCCTGGCGTCCCTTCCCGACGCTCCGGGGTAGTACCGGTACCCCCACTCGGTACTCCGTGGTAGTACCCGCAATCCTCATCGGTACTCCGGGGTGGTACCAGTACTCCCACCAGGTACTCCGGGGTAGTACCCATAACCCTCATCGGTACTCCGGGGTGGTACCAGTACCCCCACCCAGTACTACAGGGTACAACTGCTGTCCCTACGGGCGGGCGGGGTTACACCCGACCTTTCTATCTCACCCACCACGTTAGGCCCTTTTGTCCCTCCCCGACGTTCCGGGATAGAACCTGTTCCCCCAACAGTACTATGGGGTTGTACCGGAAACCTTTGTGATGCGCCGGAGTTCACCTCTTGTCCCTATGGGAGCGCCCTGTTAGACCCGGCCTCCCTTCCTGAGCCCCCAGGGTAGGCCTGGTATCCCTACCTGGTGCACCTGCTTAAGCCTGGCGTCCCTTCCCGACGCTCCGGGGTCGTACCGGTACCCCCACTCGGTACTCCGTGGTAGTACCCGCAATGCTCATCGGTACTCCGGGGTGGTACCAGTACTCCCACCAGGTACTCCGGGGTAGCACCCGTAACCCTCATCGGTAACCCGGGGTGGTACCAGTACCCGCAACCGGCGCTCCGGGGTAGTACCGGTACCACCACTCGGCACTCCGGGGTGGTACCAGTACCCCCACCCAGTACTACTACGGGGTACAACTGCTGTCCCTACGGGCGCGCGGGTTTAGACTCGCCCTTACTACCTGACCCTCTGCATTAGGCCCGGTGTCACTACCCGACGTTCCGGGATAGAACCTGTTCCCCCAACAGTACTATGGGGTTGTACCGGAAACCTTTGTGATGCGCCGGAGTTCACCTGTTGTCTTACGGTTGCGCCCTGTTAGACCCGGCCTCCCTTCCTGAGCCCCCAGGGTAGGCCTGGTATCCCTACCTGGTGCACCTGCTTAAGCCTGGCGTCCCTTCCCGACGCTCCGGGGTCGTACCGGTATCCCCACTCGGTACTCCGTCGTAGTACCCGTAATCCTCATCGGTACTCCGGGGTAGTACCGGTACCCCCAAACGGTACACCGTAGTAGTACCCGTAACCCTCATCGGTACTCCGGGGTGGTAGCAGTACCCGCAACCGGCGCTCCGGGGTAGTACCGGTACCACCACTCGGCACTCCGGGGTGGTACCAGTACCCCCACCCACTACTACAGGGTACAACTGCTGTCCCTACGGGCGGGCGGGGTTACACCCGACCTTTCTATCTCACCCACCACGTTAGGCCCAGTGTCCCTCCCCCACGTTCCGGGATAGAACCTGTTCCCCCAACAGTACTATGGGGTTGTACCGGAAACCTTTGTGATGCGCCGGAGTTCACCTGTTGTCCCTATGGGAGCGCCCTGTTAGACCCGGCCTCCCTTCCTGAGTCCCCAGGGTAGGCCTGGTATCCCTACCTGGTGCACCTGCTTAAGCCTGGCGTCCCTTCCCGACGCTCCGGGGTCGTACCGGTACCCCCACTCGGTACTCCGTGGTAGTACCCGCAATCCTCATCGGTACTCCGGGGTGGTACCAGTACTCCCACCAGGTACTCCGGGGTAGCACCCGTAACCCTCATCGGTACTCCGGGGTGGTACCAGTACCCCCACCCACTACTACAGGGTACAACTGCTGTCCCTACGGGCGCACGGGGTTACACCCGACCTTTCTATCTCACCCACCGCGTTAGGCCCGGTGTCCCTCCCCGACGTTCCGGGATAGAACCTGTTCCCCCAACAGTACTATGGGCTTGTACCGGAAACCTTTGTGATGCGCCGGAGTTCACCTGTTGTCTTACGGTTGCTCCCTGTTAGACCCGGCCTCCCTTCCTGAGCCCCCAGGGTAGGCCTGGTATCCCTACCTGGTGCACCTGCTTAAGCCTGGCGTCCCTTCCCGACGCTCCGGGGTTGTACCGGTACCCCCACTCGGTACTCCGTCGTAGTAACCGTAATCCTCATCGGTACTCCGGGGTAGTACCGGTACCCCCAAACGGTACACCGTGGTAGTACCCGTAACCCTCATCGGTAACCCGGGGTGGTACCAGTACCCGCAACCGGCGCTCCGGGGTAGTACCGGTACCACCGCTCGGCACTCCGGGGTGGTACCAGTACCCCCACCCAGTACTACTACGGGGTACAACTGCTGTCCCTACGGGCGCGCGGGTTTAGACTCGCTTTTACTACCTGACCCTCTGCATTAGGCCCGGTGTCCCTCCCCGAAGTTCCGGGATAGAACCTGTTCCCCCAACAGTACTATGGGCTTGTACCGGAAACCTTTGTGATGCGCCGGAGTTCACCTGTTGTCCCTACGGGCGCGCCCTGTTAGACCCGGCCTCCCTTCCTGAGCCCCCAGGGTAGGCCTGGTATCCCTACCTGGTGCACCTGCTTAAGCCTGGCGTCCCTTCCCGACGCTCCGGGGTCGTACCGGTATCCCCACTCGGTACTCCGTGGTAGTACCCGCAATCCTCATCGGTACTCCGGGGTGGTACCAGTACTCCCACCAGGTACTACGGGGTAGCACCCGTAACCCTCATCGGTACTCCGGGGTGGTACCAGTACCCGCAACCGGCGCTCCGGGGTAGTACCGGTACCACCACTCGGCACTCCGGGGTGGTACCAGTACCCCCACCCAGTACTACTACGGGGTACAACTGCTGTCCCTACGGGCGCGCGGGTTTAGACTCGCCCTTACTACCTGTTCCTCTGCATTAGGCCCGGTGTCCCTCCCCGACGTTCCGGGATAGAACATGTTCCCCCAACAGTACTATGGGGTTGTACCGGAAACCTTTGTGATGCGCCGGAGTTCACCTGTTGTCTTACGGTTGCGCCCTGTTAGACCCGGCCTCCCTTCCTGAGCCCCCAGGGTAGGCCTGGTATCCCTACCTGGTGCACCTGCTTAAGCCTGGCGTCCCTTCCCGACGCTCCGGGGTAGTACCAGTACCCCCACTCGGTACTCCGTCGTAGTAACCGTAATCCTCATCGGTACTCCGGGGTAGTACCGGTACCCCCACTCGGAACACCGTGGTAGCACCCGTAACCCTCATCGGTACTCCGGGGTGGTAGCAGTACCCGCAACCGGCGCTCCGGGGTAGTACCGGTACCACCACTCGGCACTCCGGGGTGGTACCAGTACCCCCACCCAGTACTACTACGGGGTACAACTGCTGTCCCTACGGGCGCGCGGGTTTAGACTCGCCCTTACTACCTGACCCTCTGCATTAGGCCCGGTGTCCCTCCCCGACGTTCCGGGATAGAACCTGTTCCCCCAACAGTACTATGGGGTTGTAACGGAAACCTTTGTGATGCGCCGGAGTTCACCTCTTGTCCATACGGGCGCGCCCTGTTAGACCCGGCCTCCCTTCCTGAGCCCCCAGGGTAGGCCTGGTATCCCTACCTGGTGCACCTGCTTAAGCCTGGCGTCCCTTCCCGACGCTCCGGGGTAGTACCGGTACCCCCACTCGGTACTCCGTCGTAGTAACCGTAATCCTCATCGGTACTCCGGGGTAGTACCGGTACTCCCACCAGGTACTCCGGGGTAGCACCCGTAACCCTCATCGGTAACCCGGGGTGGTACCTGTACCCGCAACCGGCGCTCCGGGGTGTTACCGGTACCACCACTCGGCACTCCGGGGTGGTACCAGTACCCCCACCCAGTACTACTACGGGGTACAACTGCTGTCCCTACGGGCGCGCGGGTTTAGACTCGCCCTTACTACCTGACCCTCTGCATTAGGCCCGGTGTCCCTCCCCGACGTTCCGGGATAGAACCTGTTCCCCCAACAGTACTATGGGGTTGTACCGGAAACCTTTGTGATGCGCCGGAGTTCACCTGTTGTCTTACGGTTGCGCCCTGTTAGACCCGGCCTCCCTTCCTGAGCCCCCAGGGTAGGCCTGGTATCCCTACCTGGTGCACCTGCTTAAGCCTGGCGTCCCTTCCCGACGCTCCGGGGTCGTACCGGTACCCCCACTCGGTACTCCGTCGTAGTACCCGCAATCCTCATCGGTACTCCGGGGTGGTACCAGTACTCCCACCAGGTACTCCGGGATAGCAGCCGTAACCCTCATCGGTACTCCGGGGTGGTACCAGTACCCCCTTCCACTACTACAGGGTACAACTGCTGTCCCTACGGGCGCACGGGGTTACACCCGACCTTTCTATCTCACCCACCGCGTTAGGCCCGGTGTCCCTCCCCGACGTTCCGGGATAGAAC
This sequence comes from Haliaeetus albicilla, assembly GCF_947461875.1. Lineage (NCBI taxonomy): Eukaryota > Metazoa > Chordata > Aves > Accipitriformes > Accipitridae > Haliaeetus > Haliaeetus albicilla. The sequence goes on along the minus strand of NC_091494.1, from coordinate 1,938,704 downwards.
CTGTTCCCCCAACAGTACTATGGGCTTGTACCGGAAACCTTTGTGATGCGCCGGAGTTCACCTGTTGTCTTACGGTTGCTCCCTGTTAGACCCGGCCTCCCTTCCTGAGCCCCCAGGGTAGGCCTGGTATCCCTACCTGGTGCACCTGCTTAAGCCTGGCGTCCCTTCCCGACGCTCCGGGGTTGTACCGGTACCCCCACTCGGTACTCCGTCGTAGTAACCGTAATCCTCATCGGTACTCCGGGGTAGTACCGGTACCCCCAAACGGTACACCGTGGTAGCACCCGTAACCCTCATCGGTAACCCGGGGTGGTACCAGTACCCGCAACCGGCGCTCCGGGGTAGTACCGGTACCACCACTCGGCACTCCGGGGTGGTACCAGTACCCCCACCCAGTACTACTACGGGGTACAACTGCTGTCCCTACGGGCGCGCGGGTTTAGACTCGCTTTTACTACCTGACCCTCTGCATTAGGCCCGGTGTCCCTCCCCGACGTTCCGGGATAGAACCTGTTCCCCCAACAGTACTATGGGCTTGTACCGGAAACCTTTGTGATGCGCCGGAGTTCACCTCTTGTCCCTACGGGCGCGCCCTGTTAGACCCGGCCTCCCTTCCTGAGCCCCCAGGGTAGGCCTGGTATCCCTACCTGGTGCACCTGCTTAAGCCTGGCGTCCCTTCCCGACGCTCCGGGGTCGTACCGGTATCCCCACTCGGTACTCCGTGGTAGTACCCGCAATCCTCATCGGTACTCCGGGGTGGTACCAGTACTCCCACCAGGTACTACGGGGCAGCACCCGTAACCCTCATCGGTAACCCGGGGTGGTACCAGTACCCGCAACCGGCGCTCCGGGGTAGTACCGGTACCACCACTCGGCACTCCGGGGTGGTACCAGTACCCCCACCCAGTACTACTACGGGGTACAACTGCTGTCCCTACGGGCGCGCGGGTTTAGACTCGCCCTTACTACCTGACCCTCTGCATTAGGCCCGGTGTCCCTCCCCGACGTTCCGGGATAGAACCTGTTCCCCCAACAGTACTATGGGGTTGTAACGGAAACCTTTGTGATGCGCCGGAGTTCACCTCTTGTCCATACGGGCGCGCCCTGTTAGACCCGGCCTCCCTTCCTGAGCCCCCAGGGTAGGCCTGGTATCCCTACCTGGTGCACCTGCTTAAGCCTGGCGTCCCTTCCCGACGCTCCGGGGTAGTACCGGTACCCCCACTCGGTACTCCGTCGTAGAACCCGTAATCCTCATCGGTACTCCGGGGTAGTACCGGTACCCCCAAACGGTACACCGTGGATGTACCCGTAACCCTCATCGGTAACCCGGGGTGGTACCAGTACCCACAACCGGCGCTCCGGGGTAGTACCGGTACCACCACTCGGCACTCCGGGGTGGTACCAGTACCCCCACCCAGTACTACTACGGGGTACAACTGCTGTCCCTACGGGCGCGCGGGTTTAGACTCGCCCTTACTACCTGACCCTCTGCGTTAGGCCCGGTGTCCCTCCCCGACGTTCCGGGATAGAACCTGTTCCCCCAACAGTACTATGGGGTTGTAACGGAAACCTTTGTGATGCGCCGGAGTTCACCTGTTGTCCCTACGGGCGCGCCCTGTTAGACCCGGCCTCCCTTCCTGAGCCCCCAGGGTAGGCCTGGTATCCCTACCTGGTGCACCTGCTTAAGCCTGGCGTCCCTTCCCGACGCTCCGCGGTAGTACCGGTACCCCCACTCGGTACTCCGTCGTAGTAACCGTAACCCTCTACGGTACTCTGGGGTGGTACCAGTACTCCCACCAGGTACTCCGGGGTAGCACCCGTGACCCTCATCGGTACTCCGGGGTGGTACCAGTACCCGCAACCGGCGCTCCGGGGTAGTACCGGTACCACCACTCGGCACTCCGGGGTGGTACCAGTACCCCCACCCAGTACTACTACGGGGTACAACTGCTGTCCCTACGGGCGCGCGGGTTTAGACTCGCCCTTACTACCTGACCCTCTGCATTAGGCCCGGTGTCCCTCCCCGACGTTCCGGGATAGAACCTGTTCCCCCAACAGTACTATGGGGTTGTACCGGAAACCTTTGTGATGCGCCGGAGTTCACCTGTTGTCCCTATGGGAGCGCCCTGTTAGACCCGGCCTCCCTTCCTGAGCCCCCAGGGTAGGCCTGGTATCCCTACCTGGTGCAACTGCTTAAGCCTGGCGTCCCTTCCCGACGCTCCGGGGTAGTACCGGTACCCCCACTCGGTACTCCGTGGTAGTAACCGTAATCCTCATCGGTACTCCGGGGTAGTACCGGTACTCCCACCAGGTACTCCGGGGTAGCACCCGTAACCCTCATCGGTACTCCGGGGTGGTAGCAGTACCCGCAACCGGCGCTCCGGGGTAGTACCGGTACCACCACTCGGCACTCCGGGGTGGTACCAGTACCCCCACCCAGTACTACTACGGGGTACAACTGCTGTCCCTACGGGCGCGCGGGTTTAGACTCGCCCTTACTACCTGACCCTCTGCATTAGGCCCGGTGTCCCTACCCGACGTTCCGGGATAGAAGCTGTTCCCCCAACAGTACTATGGGGTTGTACCGGAAACCTTTGTGATGCGCCGGAGTTCACCTGTTGTCTTACGGTTGCGCCCTGTTAGACCCGGCCTCCCTTCCTGAGCCCCCAGGGTAGGCCTGGTATCCCTACCTGGTGCACCTGCTTAAGCCTGGCGTCCCTTCCCGACGCTCCGGGGTAGTACCGGTACCCCCACTCGGTACTCCGTGGTAGTACCCGCAATCCTCATCGGTACTCCGGGGTGGTACCAGTACTCCCACCAGGTACTCCGGGGTAGTAGCCATAACCTTCATCGGTACTCCGGGGTGGTACCAGTACCCCCACCCACTACTACAGGGTACAACTGCTGTCCCTACGGGCGCGCGGGGTTACACCCGACCTTTCTATCTCACCCACCACGTTAGGCCCTTTTGTCCCTCCCCGACGTTCCGGGATAGAACCTGTTCCCCCAACAGTACTATGGGGTTGTACCGGAAACCTTTGTGATGCGCCGGAGTTCACCTGTTGTCCCTACGGGCGCGCCCTGTTAGACCCGGCCTCCCTTCCTGAGCCCCCAGGGTAGGCCTGGTATCCCTACCTGGTGCACCTGCTTAAGCCTGGCGTCCCTTCCCGACGCTCCGGGGTCGTACCGGTATCCCCACTCGGTACTCCGTGGTAGTACCCGCAATCCTCATCGGTACTCCGGGGTGGTACCAGTACTCCCACCAGGTACTACGGGGTAGCACCCGTAACCCTCATCGGTACTCCGGGGTGGTACCAGTACCCGCAACCGGCGCTCCGGGGTAGTACCGGTACCACCACTCGGCACTCCGGGGTGGTACCAGTACCCCCACCCAGTACTACTACGGGGTACAACTGCTGTCCCTACGGGCGCGCGGGTTTAGACTCGCCCTTACTACCTGACCCTCTGCATTAGGCCCGGTGTCCCTCCCCGACGTTCCGGGATAGAACCTGTTCCCCCAACAGTACTATGGGGTTGTACCGGAAACCTTTGTGATGCGCCGGAGTTCACCTGTTGTCTTACGGTTGCGCCCTGTTAGACCCGGCCTCCCTTCCTGAGCCCCCAGGGTAGGCCTGGTATCCCTACCTGGTGCACCTGCTTAAGCCTGGCGTCCCTTCCCGACGCTCCGGGGTTGTACCGGTACCCCCACTCGGTACTCCGTCGTAGTAACCGTAATCCTCATCGGTACTCCGGGGTAGTACCGGTACCCCCAAACGGTACACCGTGGTAGTACCCGTAACCCTCATCGGTAACCCGGGGTGGTACCTGTACCCGCAACCGGCGCTCCGGGGTAGTACCGGTACCACCACTCGGCACTCCGGGGTGGTACCAGTACCCCCACCCAGTACTACTACGGGGTACAACTGCTGTCCCTACGGGCGTGCGGGTTTAGACTCGCCCTTACTACCTGACCCTCTGCATTAGGCCCGGTGTCCCTCCCCGACGTTCCGGGATAGAACCTGTTCCCCCAACAGTACTATGGGGTTGTACCGGAAACCTTTGTGATGCGCCGGAGTTCACCTGTTGTCCCTATGGGAGCGCCCTGTTAGACCCGGCCTCCCTTCCTGAGCCCCCAGGGTAGGCCTGGTATCCCTACCTGGTGCACCTGCTTAAGCCTGGCGTCCCTTCCCGACGCTCCGGGGTAGTACCGGTACCCCCACTCGGTACTCCGTCGTAGTAACCGTAACCCTCATCGGTACTCCGGGGTAGTACCGGTACTCCCACCAGGTACTCCGGGGTAGCACCCGTAACCCTCATCGGTACTCCGGGGTGGTAGCAGTACCCGCAACCGGCGCTCCGGGGTAGTACCGGTACCACCACTCGGCACTCCGGGGTGGTACCAGTACCCCCACCCAGTACTACTACGGGGTACAACTGCTGTCCCTACGGGCGCGCGGGTTTAGACTCGCCCTTACTACCTGACCCTCTGCATTAGGCCCGGTGTCCCTACCCGACGTTCCGGGATAGAACCTGTTCCCCCAACAGTACTATGGGGTTGTACCGGAAACCTTTGTGATGCGCCGGAGTTCACCTGTTGTCCCTACGGGCGCGCCCTGTTAGACCCGGCCTCCCTTCCTGAGCCCCCAGGGTAGGCCTGGTATCCCTACCTGGTGCACCTGCTTAAGCCTGGCGTCCCTTCCCGACGCTCCGGGGTAGTACCGGTACCCCCACTCGGTACTCCGTGGTAGTACCCGCAATCCTCATCGGTACTCCGGGGTGGTACCAGTACTCCCACCAGGTACTCCGGGGTAGCACCCGTAACCCTCATCGGTACTCCGGGGTGGTAGCAGTACCCGCAACCGGCGCTCCGGGGTAGTACCGGTACCACCACTCGGCACTCCGGGGTGGTACCAGTACCCCCACCCAGTACTACTACGGGGTACAACTGCTGTCCCTACGGGCGCGCGGGGTTACACCCGACCTTTCTATCTCACCCACCACATTAGGCCCGGTGTCCCTACCCGACGTTCCGGGATAGAACCTGTTCCCCCAACAGTACTATGGGCTTGTACCGGAAACCTTTGTGATGCGCCGGAGTTCACCTCTTGTCCCTACGGGCGCGCCCTGTTAGACCCGGCCTCCCTTCCTGAGCCCCCAGGGTAGGCCTGGTATCCCTACCTGGTGCACCTGCTTAAGCCTGGCGTCCCTTCCCGACGCTCCGGGGTAGTACCGGTACCCCCACTCGGTACTCCGTGGTAGTAACCGCAATCCTCATCGGTACTCCGGGGTGGTACCAGTACTCCCACCAGGTACTCCGGGGTAGTACCCATAACCTTCATCGGTACTACGGGGTGGTACCAGTACCCCCACCCAGTACTACAGGGTACAACTGCTGTCCCTACGGGCGCGCGGGGTTACACCCGACCTTTCTATCTCACCCACCACGTTAGGCCCTTTTGTCCCTCCCCGACGTTCCGGGATAGAACCTGTTCCCCCAACAGTACTATGGGGTTGTACCGGAAACCTTTGTGATGCGCCGGAGTTCACCTGTTGTCCCTACGGGCGCGCCCTGTTAGACCCGGCCTCCCTTCCTGAGCCCCCAGGGTAGGCCTGGTATCCCTACCTGGTGCACCTGCTTAAGCCTGGCGTCCCTTCCCGACGCTCCGGGGTCGTACCGGTACCCCCACTCGGTACTCCGTGGTAGTACCCGCAATCCTCATCGGTACTCCGGGGTGGTACCAGTACTCCCACCAGGTACTCCGGGGTAGCACCCGTAACCCTAATCGGTACTCCGGGGTGGTACCAGTACCCGCAACCGGCGCTCCGGGGTAGTACCGGTACCACCACTCGGCACTCCGGGGTGGTACCAGTACCCCCACCCAGTACTACTACGGGGTACAACTGCTGTCCCTACGGGCGCGCGGGGTTACACCCGACCTTTCTATCTCACCCACCACATTAGGCCCGGTGTCCCTACCCGACGTTCCGGGATAGAACCTGTTCCCCCAACAGTACTATGGGGTTGTACCGGAAACCTTTGTGATGCGCCGGAGTTCACCTGTTGTCCCTATGGGAGCGCCCTGTTAGACCCGGCCTCCCTTCCTGAGCCCCCAGGGTAGGCCTGGTATCCCTACCTGGTGCACCTGCTTAAGCCTGGCGTCCCTTCCCGACGCTCCGGGGTAGTACCGGTACCCCCACTCGGTACTCCGTCGTAGTAACCGTAATCCTCATCGGTACTCCGGGGTGGTACCAGTACTCCCACCAGGTACTCCGGGGTAGCACCCGTAACCCTCATCGGTAACCCGGGGTGGTACCAGTACCCGCAACCGGCGCTCCGGGGTAGTACCGGTACCACCACTCGGCACTCCGGGGTGGTACCAGTACCCCCACCCAGTACTACTACGGGGTACAACTGCTGTCCCTACGGGCGCGCGATGTTAGAATCGCCCTTACTACCTGACCCTCTGCATTAGGCCCGGTGTCCCTACCCGACGTTCCGGGATAGAACCTGTTCCCCCAACAGTACTATGGGGTTGTACCGGAAACCTTTGTGATGCGCCAGAGTTCACCTGTTGTCTTACGGTTGCGCCCTGTTAGACCCGGCCTCCCTTCCTGAGCCCCCAGGGTAGGCCTGGTATCCCTACCTGGTGCACCTGCTTAAGCCTGGCGTCCCTTCCCGACGCTCCGGGGTAGTACCGGTACCCCCACTCGGTACTCCGTGGTAGTACCCGCAATCCTCATCGGTACTCCGGGGTGGTACCAGTACTCCCACCAGGTACTCCGGGGTAGTACCCGTAACCTTCATCGGTACTCCGGGGTGGTACCAGTACCCCCACCCACTACTACAGGGTACAACTGCTGTCCCTACGGGCGCGCGGGGTTACACCCGACCTTTCTATCTCACCCACCACGTTAGGCCCTTTTGTCCCTCCCCGACGTTCCGGGATAGAACCTGTTCCCCCAACAGTACTATGGGCTTGTACCGTAAACCTTTGTGATGCGCCGGAGTTCACCTGTTGTCCCTACGGGCGCGCCCTGTTAGACCCGGCCTCCCTTCCTGAGCCCCCAGGGTAGGCCTGGTATCCCTACCTGGTGCACCTGCTTAAGCCTGGCGTCCCTTCCCGACGCTCCGGGGTAGTACCGGTACCCCCACTCGGTACTCCGTGGTAGTACCCGCAATCCTCATCGGTACTCCGGGGTGGTACCAGTACTCCCACCAGGTACTCCGGGGTAGCACCCGTAACCCTCATCGGTACTCCGGGGTGGTAGCAGTACCCGCAACCGGCGCTCCGGGGTAGTACCGGTACCACCACTCGGCACTCCGGGGTGGTACCAGTACCCCCACCCAGTACTACTACGGGGTACAACTGCTGTGCCTACGGGCGCGCGGGGTTACACCCGACCTTTCTATCTCACCCACCACATTAGGCCCGGTGTCCCTCCCCGACGTTCCGGGATAGAACCTGTTCCCCCAACAGTACTATGGGGTTGTACCGGAAACCTTTGTGATGCGCCGGAGTTCACCTGTTGTCCCTATGGGAGCGCCCTGTTAGACCCGGCCTCCCTTCCTGAGCCCCCAGGGTAGGCCTGGTATCCCTACCTGGTGCACCTGCTTAAGCCTGGCGTCCCTTCCCGACGCTCCGGGGTAGTACCGGTACCCCCACTCGGTACTCCGTCGTAGTAACCGTAATCCTCATCGGTACTCCGGGGTAGTACCGGTACTCCCACCAGGTACTCCGGGGTAGCACCCGTAACCCTCATCGGTACTCCGGGGTGGTACCTGTACCCGCAACCGGCGCTCCGGGGTGGTACCGGTACCACCACTCGGCACTCCGGGGTGGTACCAGTACCCCCACCCAGTACTACTACGGGGTACAACTGCTGTCCCTACGGGCGCGCGGGGTTACACCCGAACTTTCTATCTCACCCACCGCGTTAGGCCCGGTGTCCCTACCCGACGTTCCGGGATAGAACCTGTTCCCCCAACAGTACTATGGGCTTGTACCGGAAACCTTTGTGATGCGCCGGAGTTCACCTCTTGTCCCTACGGGCGCGCCCTGTTAGACCCGGCCTCCCTTCCTGACCCCCCAGGGTAGGCCTGGTATCCCTACCTGGTGCACCTGCTTAAGCCTGGCGTCCCTTCCCGACGCTCCGGGGTCGTACCGGTACCCCCACTCGGTACTCCGTCGTAGTAACCGTAATCCTCATCGGTACTCCGGGGTAGTACCGGTACCCCCACTCGGTACACCGTGGTAGTACCCGTAACCCTCATCGGTAACCCGGGGTGGTACCAGTACCCGCAACCGGCGCTCCGGGGTAGTACCGGTACCACCACTCGGCACTCCGGGGTGGTACCAGTACCCCCACCCAGTACTACAGGGTACAACTGCTGTCCCTACGGGCGCACGATTTTAGACTCGCCCTTACTACCTAACCCTCTGCGTTAGGCCCGGTGTCCCTCCCCGACGTTCCGGGATAGAACCTGTTCCCCCAACAGTACTATGGGGTTGTACCGGAAACCTTTGTGATGCGCCGGAGTTCACCTGTTGTCCCTACGGGCGCGCCCTGTTAGACCCGGCCTCCCTTCCTGAGCCCCCAGGGTAGGCCTGGTATCCCTACCTGGTGCACCTGCTTAAGCCTGGCGTCCCTTCCCGACGCTCCGCGGTAGTACCGGTACCCCCACTCGGTACTCCGTCGTAGTAACCGTAATCCTCATCGGTACTCCGGGGTAGTACCGGTACTCCCACCAGGTACTCCGGGGTAGCACCCGTAACCCTCATCGGTACTCCGGGGTGGTACCTGTACCCGCAACCGGCGCTCCGGGGTGGTACCGGTACCACCACTCGGCACTCCGGGGTGGTACCAGTACCCCCACCCAGTACTACTACGGGGTACAACTGCTGTCCCTACGGGCGCGCGGGGTTACACCCGACCTTTCTATCTCACCCACCGCGTTAGGCCCGGTGTCCCTACCCGACGTTCCGGGATAGAACCTGTTCCCCCAACAGTACTATGGGCTTGTACCGGAAACCTTTGTGATGCGCCGGAGTTCACCTGTTGTCCCTACGGGCGCGCCCTGTTAGACCCGGCCTCCCTTCCTGAGCCCCCAGGGTAGGCCTGGTATCCCTACCTGGTGCACCTGCTTAAGCCTGGCGTCCCTTCCCGACGCTCCGGGGTCGTACCGGTACCCCCACTCGGTACTCCGTCGTAGTAACCGTAATCCTCATCGGTACTCCGGGGTAGTACCGGTACCCCCACTCGGTACACCGTGGTAGTACCCGTAACCCTCATCGGTAACCCGGGGTGGTACCAGTACCCGCAACCGGCGCTCCGGGGTAGTACCGGTACCACCACTCGGCACTCCGGGGTGGTACCAGTACCCCCACCCAGTACTACAGGGTACAACTGCTGTCCCTACGGGCGCACGATTTTAGACTCGCCCTTACTACCTAACCCTCTGCGTTAGGCCCGGTGTCCCTCCCCGACGTTCCGGGATAGAACCTGTTCCCCCAACAGTACTATGGGGTTGTACCGGAAACCTTTGTGATGCGCCGGAGTTCACCTGTTGTCCCTACGGGCGCGCCCTGTTAGACCCGGCCTCCCTTCCTGAGCCCCCAGGGTAGGCCTGGTATCCCTACCTGGTGCACCTGCTTAAGCCTGGCGTCCCTTCCCGACGCTCCGCGGTAGTACCGGTACCCCCACTCGGTACTCCGTCGTAGTAACCGTAACCCTCTACGGTACTCCGGGGTAGTACCGGTACTCCCACCAGGTACTCCGGGGTAGCACCCGTAACCCTCATCGGTACTCCGGGGTGGTAGCAGTACCCGCAACCGGCGCTCCGGGGTAGTACCGGTACCACCACTCGGCACTCCGGGGTGGTACCAGTACCCCCACCCAGTACTACTACGGGGTACAACTGCTGCCCCTACGGGCGCGCGGGTTTAGACTCGCCCTTACTACCTGACCCTCTGCATTAGGCCCGGTGTCCCTACCCGACGTTCCGGGATAGAACCTGTTCCCCCAACAGTACTATGGGGTTGTACCGGAAACCTTTGTGATGCGCCGGAGTTCACCTGTTGTCTTACGGTTGCGCCCTGTTAGACCCGGCCTCCCTTCCTGAGCCCCCAGGGTAGGCCTGGTATCCCTACCTGGTGCACCTGCTTAAGCCTGGCGTCCCTTCCCGACGCTCCGGGGTAGTACCGGTAACCCCACTCGGTACTCCGTCGTAGTAACCGTAACCCTCATCGGTACTCCGGGGTGGTACCAGTACTCCCACCAGGTACTCCGGGGTAGTACCCATAACCTTCATCGGTACTCCGGGGTGGTACCAGTACCCCCACCCACTACTACAGGGTACAACTGCTGTCCCTACGGGCGCGCGGGGTTACACCCGACCTTTCTATCTCACCCACCACGTTAGGCCCTTTTGTCCCTCCCCGACGTTCCGGGATAGAACCTGTTCCCCCAACAGTACTATGGGCTTGTACCGGAAACCTTTGTGATGCGCCGGAGTTCACCTGTTGTCCCTATGGGAGCGCCCTGTTAGACCCGGCCTCCCTTCCTGAGCCCCCAGGGTAGGCCTGGTATCCCTACCTGGTGCACCTGCTTAAGCCTGGCGTCCCTTCCAGACGCTCCGGGGTAGTACCGGTACCCCCACTCGGTACTCCGTCGTAGTAACCGTAATCCTCATGGGTACTCCGGGGTAGTACCGGTACCCCCAAACGGTACACCGTGGTAGCACCCGTAACCCTCATCGGTACTCCGGGGTGGTACCTGTACGCGCAACCGACGCTCCGGGGTGGTACCGGTACCACCACTCGGCACTCCGGGGTGGTACCAGTACCCCCACCCAGTACTACAAGGTACAACTGCTGTCCCTACGGGCGCGCCATGTTAGAATCGCCCTTACTACCTGACCCTCTGCATTAGGCCCGGTGTCCCTCCCCGACGTTCCGGGATAGAACCTGTTCCCCCAACAGTACTATGGGCTTGTACCGGAAACCTTTGTGATGCGCCGGAGTTCACCTGTTGTCCCTACGGGAGCGCCCTGTTAGACCCGGCCTCCCTTCCTGAGCCCCCAGGGTAGGCCTGGTATCCCTACCTGGTGCACCTGCTTAAGCCTGGCGTCCCTTCCCGACGCTCCGGGGTCGTACCGGTATCCCCACTCGGTACTCCGTGGTAGTACCCGCAATCCTCATAGGTAC